>NC_143139.1:89911136-90214166 GCF_059928025.1 Delphinapterus leucas | reverse complement strand
TTCATTTCCCCCATTTCTTTTCTCTCTGCCATTCCTCACAAATTATCTCTGGCAGCTATTAAGGATTTTTGTGTGACTTTATACTTTTGAGTGCTTAACGATCCTTTTCTGGTTCATCAGAGAAAGCAGAACCTTTTCCTCCTTTGGAAATTCTGGGCTGTAGGCATCTTTCTAACAGAATGACAATTCTTAGAAGGGGTGAAGATCCTGGACAGCACCCATCACCCAGTCTGGATCCAGGCAGTTCAATAAGGGAAATAAAGGCCCAGAGGGTGTGGGGGTCCCTCAGGGCCTCACGGATACTTGATGATGAAGATGAACTGCATTAAGTGAGGACTGAAGGAAAGAGACAGTCCCTCTGCCTTGGACTGAATGTTTGTGCCCAGCCCCCAAATCCATATGTTGAAATGCTAACGCCCGCCCCCCCCCCCCCGCCGCCGCCGCCAGGTGATGGTTTTAGGAGGTGGGGCCTTTGGGAGGTGCTTAGGTCATGAGGGCAGAACCCTCATGAATGGGATTAGTGCCCTTATTACAGAGGCTCCAGAGAGCTCCCTTGCCTCCACCATGTGAGGTTATGCTGAGAAAATGGACCCTGAGCCAAGAACTTGGCCCTTATTGACACCAGATCTGCTGCCACCTTGACCTTGGATTTCCCAGCCTCCAGAACAGTGAGGAACACATTTCTGTTGTCTGTAAGCCACTCCGTCTGTGATATTTTTGTAATAGCAGCCTGAACAGACTGAGACAGCCTTGCCTGGAGAGGCAGTAGGCTAAGGGTATGACATACCCAGAAACTGCCTTGAGAAGTATGTTCTCACCAGGGTGGCATGTTGTAGTCACAGGTCTACCGAAGCAGGACCCCCATGCTCTCTGGGTCTCAGAATCCTCCTCTATGAACTGATGGGACCTAAACATTTCAGGAGTTCCTTCTGGGTTTGCTATTCTGTGGTCATCCCTCCAGGGCAGAAGTGTATGTCCTGGTATTACCATCATTGGCTTTGGACCAATCCCCCACAAATACCAAGGGACAACTGTATACGGGGGTCCCTCTGGCAGAGCCTGAGCCCATGGGTAATCCTTCCTGCTGCTTGAGGCTTTGTCTGTACCACCAAAGTCTGAGTATAGGTGATAGAAACTTAGATACTAGACTTAGATACTTAGATTTATGCAAAATCCTGTAGTGTACACCCACTGACGGGGATTTTAAGGGAAGGACCTGGGAGCTAGTGGGCTGGAAACCCCAGGTCTGAAGCTTAAACTCTTTTGGACCTGACTTTTGCTGCTTCCTGCCACCAGGGCACAGCTGGCTTGAGCAGGAGGTGTATCCAGACATCAAATGGTGGTCATGTATGTTTATCACTAACCCTTCATAGTGCTAGTGGAGGAATTATAGAATATGGTAGAATGAGGCATTGCATCAGTTACTGTAGCCACAGTAACGCTGTATAACAAACAGCCCCAAATACAATAACTTACAACAATAAGCATTTATTTAGCTCAGGAGTCTGCAGGGCTCAGCTGATCTGGGCCAGGCTTGGCTGATTTCAGCTGTGGTCACTGAGGTGTCTGGGGACAACTGCTGGTCACCGAGTGGCTCTGCTGGTCTAGGCTGCCCTCTCTCTCATGTCTCGGGTTTGGCAGGTGTGGCTGAGCCAGGATGGCCTCGGCTGGGGACAGGTCACATGTCTCTCACTGGAGGCCATCCAGGCATGTTTGTGGTGATGGCAAATGCAAGAGCGAGAGCAGAAACAAGCAAGTGCTTTGTTGTGCCTCTGCTTCAGCTCCATTTGCTAACACCTCTTTGCAGGCAAGAAAACCCCATGGCTGAGCCCAGAGTCGAGTCAAGGGTGTGAGCAGTTACACGGCAAAGGTCATGGACACAGGGAGGGGTGAAGAATTAGGGCTTTTAAAGCAACTGGTTTATCACAGACATGGAACTCTGCTGTAATTTTTTTGAGGGTGAGCATTTCAGATTTGGGGGCTTCTGGACATATCCCACATTTAGGGGTGAGTGCAAATGATCAGATCATATACTCAGGAAGGCTTCCCGTTCTTACAGGGATGAGCTGGGCGATCAGGAGATGACTCGATTAGCAAGTTTAAAAAACCTGCCTTCTAGTGAGCCTTAACTTAGTCTGGGTGGGGAGACAGCGACAGCAGCCATGCCCCAAACAGTTGTTCACACATTATGTGGCATTTTACTTATTCAGCCTTTAGAGGGTGATAGATGTGTGCTTGAATCAGGAACCCTTGCCCTCACTCCACTTCTCCTCGGATGTGATGCCCCCAGGTTGGCAACTGCCGCTATAGAGGAGGGAGGAGGGGACAACTATCTTTGCCTGTGGCTTTCCTGAAAGAGGTGATATTTAAGTTGGGTCTTGATGGATAAACAGGAGTTCACCAGGCAGAGAAAGAGAGAAACGTCATTTTAAATAGAGGCAGCAGCTATGTGCAAAGATACAGAAGCACAAGAGCGCCTGTGGGCCGGGGATCGTGCTCAGGAACAATAATAGCTGATATTCACTGAGCCCTTAATACGCGCCGGAGCCTTGCATGTAATATTTTTACTTCATCTTCGCAGAAAGCCTTTGCATGAGGTGCTGTTATTATTTCCATTTTATAGGCGAGGAAATTGAGGCACAGAAAAATTAACTTATCCAGACTAGTAAAAGGCAGAACCAGGATTCAAACCCAGAGACCTCTGTCATCAGGACGTGCTCACTCTTAACCCACTCTGCTGGTTACCCCAGAAGTTAGTTGGCACCCATGACTCAAACACAGGGGTGGGAGTACATTTCAGGATGAGCCAGAAGCCCGTTGGATTTGCCAAGGGGACCCCCTTTCCAGGGAGCTCCATCTGTGTGTGTTGGGAGATTTCTCTGACTCTAGTCCTCTCCTTGGGAGCAAGATTCGTCTGGGTTGTGCTCTTGTCTGAGTCCTGTTCACAGGCCCTCTGCCTTAGGATTCCCTCTCTAGGGAGGGGGTGAGTAGGGAGAAATGGGGAAGGCGGTCAGGGGCCTGCTCCAGATGGGGCCCTCCGCCACTGGGGCGAAGGCCAGGCCCGGCCAGCCTTGCCCGAGGAAACTTCAGCCTTGGCCTACCCTCCTGCCTTTGGCCTGAGAGCTGTGTGGTTAGCTGTGCCAGAGACCAGAGGGACCTCAGAGGGCATGAGGAAGTGACATCCCAGGCCAGGTGATGTGTTTTACCTGCCCACCTGGACCTATCCCCAGAACCCCAGGGGACCTCAGAGGAAAGTCAGTCCAATGCCCTCCTCTATGCAGGCAGCCCGGCAGGAGACAGATGCCTCCCTCAAACTGGACAGAGTGTACTCAAGGGACTGTTTACAAGGTGCAGGTGGAACTAGGAAACCTTCAAGTGCTGGTGAAGCTTCCCGGGCCCGGAAGCATCTGGAGGCACCATCAGTCCTCCACCTGAAGTTGCAAAGGGTGCAGCTGCTCAGGATCTGGAGAGAGTTGTAGCCATAGGAGAGGCCAGGAGACCAGGGGCTTTGGGTTGAGGAAGGAGGGAGCTGGGGCATAAATACTCCAGCCCCTCTCTCCTCCCACCCTCCAGTCTCCTTCTGCTGCCTACCATTGGTGCTCCCCACAGGGAGCCAGAGGGTCAGGGGCAAGAAATCAGTGTGGCCCAGTGGCATCAGACCCCTGAGTTTAATTCCTGGCTCTGCCACTTGCTGGCTGTGTGACTTTAAGCAGACACTGTAGGTGAATCTCAGGGTCCTTGCTGGTATAGTGGGGACAGTGACACTACAACCAGGATTCCAGTGAAGACTAAATGTGATGGTGGTTCACCCCTTCCAAGCCCTGTTCCTCATGGGTTTCTAAATATATCCTCTTGTAAGCTCCCCTCCATCCCTGTGTGGTATCATATTAGCATCTTTATTTCACAGACGAGGATGCTCAGCGAGGGTAGATGATTTGCCATCCCGGCGAATAAGCGGTGGCACCAAAGCCTTGACCACCGCGCAGGCCACCCCCTGTGACAAGTGATACCAACTTCATGGAGAGCCTGAGATACCTAAGCTCAGAACGTGGCACTTAATATTCTTACAATAACACTCTGTAGACGGATATGAATGAATAACTACTGGAACTGCATGAAGCACTTTCCTTGAAGTGACCTTAGCAGTTGGGATTATCATCCTCATGGATGGGGAAACAGATCTAGGGAGGTTAAATGCTTTGTCTCAATCCTACTCTTGCCGTCAGTTTAATTTTAGCACATGGTTTTGCAGCTTTGGGGAAAAATAAACCCAGTATTGTCACTGTCTGCTCATGGGATTATGCGGTCTGGCATATTTAGAGGGGGGAAAAATGGGAAAGTTTGCAGAAAAGAAATGCTATGTTCTCCATCCAAGGGAAAAAAAAATACTTGGAATAAAATAAAATGCCTACCTCTCAATTTTTCAATATTTTTTTTTCTCTAAAATGTTATATCTCTGACAAGGAGCGAAACCTTGGCCTAGGCCAGGGTGACCTGTCACCGTGAGTAAGGTGGAGGGAGAAAAATGAGCCAATTCGTTTCTAAATGGCTCTGTAACTCCAGGGTGTTATCGAGCAGAGACAAAGGACACCCCATAATTCTTGGGAAGGAAATCAGGATCTCCGGAAAGCGGCACTGACGCTGTCCGGTCCGCCGCAGCCCCCCTGCCACCCTGGGATCCGAGCTCCATAAATACACAGAGAGATCGATCTCCAGGCGCTGCTGATTTCCCCTGGCCATTATTGATTGTATTCTTAGATGAGTGGAGACTTTTCGACCAGAACCAAGCTCTGTGTATCTTTCTTGGAAGTCTTTGCAGTGCCGAGAGCTCGGCTGAGAGAGGAAGCTGTGTCTGTTCCCTTCTCGGGATGCTGCCCGGCAGCTGTGCCCTGGGCTAGGGGAAGTTAGAGGTGTGTCTGTCCGTGGGCTCCTCAGTCTTCCAGGAGGTGTCAAGGTTGCGAGCTTCCGCAGGGGAGAAGAAAGTGGCTTCAGCTGATGGCATCTATAGATGTGTTCTATATTCATAAAATCAACCCCAATGATAATTCCTTGTGCATGAACGCAGAGGGGGTGAGATAGCCCTTTGCAGGGTTTCTCAAACTTTAAGTGTGTAAGTTACCTGGGCATCTTGTTAAAATGCTGTCTCTGACTCAGTGGGTCTGGATGATCCTGAGATTGTGCGTTGCTTACAAGCTCCCAGGAGATGCTGGTGCTGACGTTGCTGGATCTGAATAGCCAAGGGGAGACCCGGCAGCCTCTCAGGCCGTGCTTGCGACCCTTTGCTCCTTAGGGCTGCCTTTAATTCCCTTCTTAACCCATTCATCGAACATATATGAGCTTCTGCTTTGTGCCAGGCCCTGTGCTGGGCGCTGGGGGCAGACAAGGGATGGAACACAGTGCCTGCCCTCAAATTACCCACAGTTGGATGGGAGAGACCACTGTTTCACAAGCACTGCTAGTGCAATGTGATTCGGTCTCGAGTCCTGCTGGGGGACCACCTCCTAGGTGAGGTGCTAATAATTCTGCTGGGAGGCCTCAGGGAGGTGACACTGAAGCTGGATATTGAAGCGAGATAGGAGCCTTTGAGATGCAGAAGGTGGAGGCAGGCAGGGTGAATATCCGGAGGCCTGGAGGTTTGAGAATGTTTGCTAAGACCAAGGAAACCAGAATGTTGGTTCGGTGGATGTGGAGTGCTGATTTGGCTGTTACCACCAGCCTGGGAGTTTTTTGAGGTCAAAGGCCTCGTCTGGCCTATCTCTGCACCCCCAGCCCTGGCAAACTGCTCAGCAAATACCTATAAACCAAAATGAAGCTGATTTGTTCACTTTGGGCAGAAGTGCTCATGCTTTAGTGTACATCAGAATCTCCTGGTGGACTTGTTAAAGCAGATTCATGGCCCTCACCCTCAGAATTTCTAAAGCAGTAGGTCTGGGTTGGGGCCCAGAATTTGCATTTCTAACAAGTTCCCAGGCGATGCTGTGCTGCTGATCTAGGAACCACCCTTCGAGAAGGGACAGTCAACATTCAACATCATTGTTTTCAGATAAGTGATTAATTCCTCTAGGGGGAGGGGAGTGGGTGGGTTCAGAGAAGACAGTGTGGATTAATGTAGAAAGCATGGCCTTTAGAGCTGGATAGACCAGGTTTAATCAAGTTCTGCCACCTGTGTGACCTTTATGTGATGCTGCTTTCACTTTCCCCGTCTGTAGAATGGGCACAGTCACACCCATCATGCATTGTGGTAATAGGCATTTCCGTCTCCTCCACAAAGAAAGGGACTGCAGATCTGGGCATCACAGGATAGAAGACAGACAGTCCGTAATACCCATCATAGGACTCTTTTGTAAACTCTCAAGTGAAACCCAATTTAATCCAGCTTAAGAAATAAAATAAAAATTATTGGCATATATAACTCAGAAGTGTAGGTGTCTGGAGTCAGGAATGCCTGGATCAGGAATTCAAATGATGCTCTCAGAGCTCTCTTTCCATCTTTTGGCTCAGATTTCTTCTGTATTGGCCCCACTGTCAGGTCAGCTCTCTCCCTGTAGCAGCTTTGATGATCTAGGTAGCGCCAGGATTTTATTGATCCCAGAGGAAAGAGGTTGTCTCTCCCAATATCCCTGGCAAAAGCCCCAGAGATTCCTTTGATTGGCCTGGCCTGGGTCATGTGCCCATCCTGAACCAATCACTGAGCCTGGGGACGGAGAGCTGTGATTGGCCAAAACTTGGTCATATGGAGACTTAAAAAAGAGAGTGTGGGGAGAATTGTTGAGAATTTCCCCTGGAAAGCTGCTCTATGGCCAGAAAAATGGGGGCAGGGAAAGTATGCCTGGCATTTAAAAATTGCGTTGCTTTCAAAGAATTTCTAATCTGGTGTCTTCATCATTTTAGAATTCCTCTCAGTCTGCCTGGCTTAATGAGGTTTTTAAAGGGCTGATAAGGACTTCAGAGCACCTCACATTATAATAGTACCGAGCATTCACATGACACAAAGGGGCAGGTGGTGTTTTATATATCAATTTTACTTATTCTTTTCAATAAGTAGGCACTATTCTTATTTCTTTTCTTACAGATGAGGAAACGAGGCACAGAGAGGTTAAGTAACTTGCCCAGTGTCACAGAGCTAGTGATTGGCCGAGACAAACTGCAAACCCAGGCAGTCTAGTTGTCTGTGTGCCTAACTGCTATGTACACCGTCTTGCAAATCTTGAAATCTTATTACTGAAAAATTTCTTAGAGATGATCTCAACCAGTGGCACTCCCCCATCTCCCTACCCCATCCCCCCCCCTTTTTTTTTCAAACTTGAGACCTAGAGAGGAGGATTCATTTGCTTGTGGTTATGCAACCCGGTAACACACAGGATTTTGTTTGTTTGCTTCCTTTTTTAACATCTTTATTGGAGTATAATGGCTTTACAGTGGTGTGTTAGTCTCTGCTTTAAAACAAAGTGAATCAGCCATACATACATCCCCATATCCCCTCCCTCTTGCCTCTCCCTCCCACCCTCCCTATCCCACCCCTCTAGGTGGTCTCAAAGCACCAAGCTGGGTTTCCTTGGTGGCGCAGTGGTTGAGAGTCCGCCTGCCGATGCAGGGGACACGGGTTCGTGCCCCGGTCCGGGAAGATCCCACACGCCGCGGAGCAGCTGGGCCCGTGAGCCATGGCCGCTGAGCCTGCGCGTCTGGAGCCTGTGCTCCGCAACGGGAGAGGCCCGCGTACCGCAAAAAAAAAAAAAAAGCACCAAGCTGATCTCCCTGTGCTATGTGGCTGCTTCCCACTAGCTATCTATTTTACATTTGGTAGTGTATATATGTCCATGCCACTCTCTCACTTCGTCCCAGCTTACCATTCCCCCTCCCCGTGTCCTCAAGTCCATTCTCTACGTCTTCATCTTTATTCCTGTCCTGGACCTAGGTTCTTAAGAATCTTTTTTTTTTTTTTTTTTAGATTCCATATATATGCATTAGCATATTGTATTTGTTTTTCTCTTTCTGACTTACTTCACTCTGTATGACAGACTCTAGGTCCATCCACCTCACTACAAATAACTCAATTTTGTTTCTTTTTATGGCTGAGTAATACTCCATTGTATATATGTGCCACATCTTCTTTATCCATTCATCTGTCAATGGACACTTAGGTTGCTTCCATGTCCTGGCTATTGTAAATAGTGCTGCAATGAACGGTACATGACTCTTTTTGAATTATGGTTTTCTCAGGGTATATGCCCAGTAGTGGGATTGCTGGGTCATATGGTAGTTCTATTTTTAATTTTTTAAGGAACCTCCATACTGTTCTCCATAGTGGCTGTATCAATTTACATTCCCACCAACAGTGCAAGACAGTTCCCTTTTCTTCACACCCTCTCCAGCATTTATTGTTTGTAGATTTTTTGATGATGGCCATTCTGACCAGTGTGAGGTGATACCTCATTATAGTTTTGATTTGCATTTCTCTAATGATTAGTTATGTTGAGCATTCTTTCATGTGTTTGTTGGCACTCTGTATATCTTCTTTGGAGAAATATCTATTTAGGTCTTCTGCCCATCTTTGGATTGGATTGTTTGTTTTTTCGATATTGCACTGCATGAGCTGCTTGTATATTTTGGAGATTAATCCTTCGTCAGTTGCTTCATTTGCAAATATTTTCTCCCATTCGGAGGGTTGTCTTTTCATCTTGTTTGTGTTTTCCTTTGCTGTACAAAAGCTTTTAAGTTTCATTAGGTCCCATTTGTTTATTTTTGTTTTTATTTCCATTACTCTAGGAGGTGGGTCAAAAAGGATCTTGCTGTGATTTATGTCATAGAGTGTTCTGGCTATGTTTTCCTCCAAGAGTTTTATACTGTCTGGCCTTCCATTTAGGTCTTTAATCCATTTTGAGTTTGTTTTTGTGTATGGTGTTCTTTTACATGTAGCTGTCCAGTTTTCCCAGCACCACTTATTGAAGAGGCTTTCTTTTTCCATTGTATATTCTTGCCTCCTTTATCAAAATAAGGTGACCATATGTGCATGGCTTTATCTCTGGGCTTTCTATCCTGTTCCATTGATCAATATTTCTGTTGTTGTGCCAGTACCATACTGTCTTGATTACTGTAGCTTTGTAGTATTGTCTGAAGTCCGGGAGCCTGATTCCTCCAGCTCTGTTTTTTTTTCTCAAGATTGCTTTGGCTATTCGGGGTCTTTTGTGTTTCCATATAAATTGTGAAATTTTTTGTTCTAGTTCTGTGAAAAATGCCATTGGTAGTTTGATAGGGATTGCATTGAATCTGTAGATTGCTTTGGGGAGTATAGTCATTTTCACAATGTTGATTCTTCCAATCCAAGAACATGGTATGTCTCTCCAACTGCTTGTATCATCTTTAATTTCTTTCATCAGTGTCTTATAGTTTTCTGCATACAGGTCTTTTGTCTCCTTAGGTAGGTTTATTCCTAGATATTTTATTCTTTTTGTTGCAGTGGTAAATGGGAGTGTTTCCTTAATTTCTCTTTCAGATTTTTCATCATTAGTGTATAGGAGTGCAAGAGATTTCTGTGCATTAATTTTGTATCCTGCTACTTTATGAAATTCATTGATTAGCTCTAGTAGTTTTCTGGTAGCATCTCTAGGATTCTCTATGTATAGTATTGTGTCATCTACAAACAGTGACAGTTTTACTTCTTCTTTTCCGATTTATTCCTTTTATTCCTTTTTCTTCCCTGATTGCTGTGGCTAAAACTTCCAAAACTATGTTGAATAATAGTGGTGAGAGTGGACAACCTAGTCTTGTTCCTAATCTTAGAGGAAGTGGTTTCAGTTTTTCACCATTGAGAACAACATTGGCTGTGGGTTTGTCATATATGGGCTTTATTATGTTGAGGTAAGTTCCCTCTATGCCTGTTTTCTGGAGGGTTTTTATCATAAATGGGTGTTGAATTTTGTCGAAAGTTTTTTCTGCATCTATTGAGGTGATCTTATGGTTTTTCTCCTTCAATTTGTTAATATGGTTTATCACATTGATTTATTTGCATATATTGAAGAATCCTTGCATTTCTGGGATAAGCCCCACTTGATCATGGTGTATGATCCTTTTAATGTGCTGTTGGATCCTTTTTGCTAGTATTTTTTTGAGGATTTTTGCATCTGTGTTCATCAGTGATACTGGCCTGTAGTTTTCTTTTTTTGTGACATCTTTGTCTGGTTTTGGTCTCAGGGTGATGGTGGCCTCGTAGAATGAGTTTGGGAGTGTTCCTCCCTCTGCTATATTTTGGAAGAGGTTGAGAAGGGTAGTGATAGCTCTCTAAATGTTTGATAGAATTCCCCTGTGAAGCCATCTGGTCCTGGGCTTTTGTTTGTTGGAAGACTTTTAATCACAGTCTCAATTTCCATGCTTGTGATTGGTCTGTTTATATTTTCTATTTCTTCCTGGTTCAGTCTCGGAAGGTTGTGCTTTTCTAAGAATTTGTCCATTTCTTCCACGTTGTCCATTTTATTGGCATATAGTTGCCTGTAGTAATCTCTCATGATCCTTTGTATTTCTTCAGTGTCAGTTGTTATTTCTCCTTTTTCATTTCTAATTCTATTGATTTGAGTCTTCTCCCTTTTTTTCCTCTATGAGTCTGGCTAATGGTTTATCAATTTTGCTTATCTTCTCAAAGAACCGGCTTTTAGTTTTATTGATCTTTGCTATTGTTTCCTTCATTTCTTTTTCATTTATTTCTGATCTGATCTTTATGATTTCTTTCCTTCCTCTAACCTCGGGGTTTGTTTGTTCTTCTTTCTTTAATTGCTTTAGGTGTAATGTTAGGTTGTTTATTTGAGTTGTTTCTTGTTTCTTAAGGTAGGATTGTATTGCTATAAAATTCCCTCTTAGAACTGCTTTTGCTGCATCCCATAGGTTTTGGGTCATCGTGTTTTCATTGTCATTTGTTTCTAGGTATTTTTTTATTTTGTCTTTGATTTCTTCAGTGATCTCTTGGTTATTTAGTAGTGTAGTGTTTAGCCTCCACGTGTTTGTATTTTTTACATATTTTTTCCTGTAATTGATATCTAGTCTCATAGCGTTGTGGTCGGAAAAGATACTTGATACAATTTCAATTTTCTTAAATTTACCAAGACTTGATTTGTGACCCAAGATATGATCTACCTTGGAGAATGTTCCATGAGCACTTGAGAAGAAAGTGTATTTTGTTGTTTTTGGATGGAACGTCCTATAAATATCAATTAAGTCCATCTTGTTTAATGTGTCATTTAAAGCTTGTATTTCCTTATTTATTTTCATTTTGGATGATCTGTCCATTGGTGAAAGTGGTGTGTTAAAGTCCCCTGCTATGATAACACACAAGATTAAATGTTGGTCTTTGAACGCTGAATCTAGTGCCCTTTCTGCGACACTGTCCCTCTCCTGCCCCCTGCTGGGTTCTCTGGAAATAGTCACTCTTCCTAAGATTGTGAAGAAATCAGCTGGACTGCAGGCTGTGAGCCCTTGTCTTGGCATCCCCAGCACCTGGCCCTGTGGTCCGGTGCTTGTGGACACTCTCTACGTATGAGTGCTTTGGGGTAACACCAGAAAGCGTTTCCTTATGTGTGACCCAGTCCAACTCCATTTCTTCCGTTCCGACCACCGGCAGGCTGTGCCCACTGCGGCCACGGACAACCTACAAGCCTTGTGGATAAGCCCCTGCACGTTTGCCTCTGGTCGGCACTGCTCAGGAATGCCATTTCCCCTGCCACTCGAAGTGGGGTCTGAGGACCACCAGTACCAGCCTCTCCTGGGAGCGCCTTAGAAATTCAGAGTCTCAGGCCCCGTCCCCAACCTGCTGTCTGAATCTGCTCCGGCCATTCCTATGCGAAGCCTCCTCGTCTCCCAGGCTCTTTGCTATTCTGGAGAGAGGGCAGCGTCACCACTAGGTGGGGGTGTTGCCTGGGCAGAGACGAGAATGGAGCTGCGGGATCGCCAGGCTGAGCCGCGCACAGAGCCAGCCAGGCTCTGGGCTGCAACCGAACAAATGTCTCAGGCTTCAAAGTGTCCCCACCATCCGCACCCATGTGTCCCCCAACTCCCAGCAATCTTGGGATGTTTCAAGATATACAAACTAGCCCTAAGGAGAAAGATTACCCCCACATAGACGATTCAGAGAAAGTGCCCCAGGCTCTATAGCCACCCTCAAAGCTGGGTTAATTCCATGTGTCGTTGAGGAGACAAGAGGGTCCAGGTGGCCCAGCTGGGAAGCGGCTAAGTTGGAGTCCCATTTGAGGGCCTTGGCTCCAAAGCCGACGCCCATCTGTCCCTCCGCACTGGCCCCGGTAATGCCCTGAACACCAAGCACCTTGTTGGAATGAATGTCTATTCACAATGGGGACTTCTTTGAAGGATGTGGGCAGGAAGGCCATCAGGCTGTATAAGTCCCAGCCTTTTGTCCAAAAAAACTTGTCACTGGGCATTGTGGGTTTAGATGTCACTCTCTCAAAGCTGTGTGTGTGTGTGTGTGTGTGTGTGTGTGTGTGTTTGTGTTTACCATCCTTTTCGTCAGGGAGTGATATTCCTCCAGTCCCTGGCTCTGCCACTAGCTAGCTGTGGCAGACAGGTCACTCAACCTCTCTGAGCTGTGGTTTCCTCATCTCTGAGGTGGGGATGACAGTACTGTCTCTTGTGTTTGTTGTGAGGATTACAATCCAATGTCATTATCAAGTGAAGGTGCCTTCTCAGCTGCAGAGCACTGTACCAAGTGAGATGTGACTGGGGCTGAGGGACAGGACAGACACTATTGTACCAATGTCATCCTGGCTGCGGAGGTCCCCTCACTGTTCCCCATCTTCCATCATTCTCACAATCCAGCCTCTACACAGCAGCCAGAGTGATGCTGTAAAACCAAAAATAAGATGCAAACTATTATATAGAGAATGGATAAGTAACAAGGTCCTACTGTAGAGCACAGGGAACTATATTCAATACCTTGTGATAAACCATCATGGAAAAGAATATGAAAAAGAATGGACATATATGTATAACTGAATCACTTTGCTGTACAGCAGGAATTAACACAACATTGTAAGTCAACTATACTTCAATAAGATAAATGTTAAAAAAATCAAAAATAGTTTATGATCCCGCCCACCCCTTAAAACTCTTCAGTAGTTTCCCTTTGGCCTTAAAATGAAATCCAGTTCCTTACTCTGATCTACAAGACTCCTCCGCTGCCGTGTTCCCCCCTCAGCGCATCCTACTTGCTCTCATTCCCTCCACCCCTTCTTGCTGTCTGTCCCTCATTGCCACCCTGGGATCTTCGCATTTGCTCTTCCCTGAGCCCACTTTGGGGTGGCTACCTCTTTCTTTTTTCATTCAGACCTCAATTTCAATGTCACTTGCTCAGAGAGTCTGTCTCAGCCCGCCAGGTCCAAGTGGCCGTCTAGCCCCTCTCTTGGGACAACCTCTGATTTAAACTCTCTGCACAGCACCCTCACTGTCTGATACTCTGCTTGTCTACGAGTGTAGTCTCCCTGGCTAGAGTGTAATCTCCCTGGCTAGAGTGTAATCAATGTTTCAGAAGGGATCTCGCCTGCTTTGCTCACCTTGTCTCCCCGAGACCTAGGACAGTCGATGCCTGGCACACAGTAGGCACTCCATAAATCTCTGCTGAACGAATAAATTCACAGTCCTGACTCCTGGGAATGCGCCCAACCCAGGAGGAATAGCCAGATACTTTCATGGGCTTGTGGCCCCGTGTAGCTGTGCCCCGGCGTGCTCACACCCGCGGGCATGGGGGAGAAGCTGCCATCTCTGCCCCTTTGCACCCTGCCTCTGAGGGACTGGAGAAATTAGGAGGGAGACACCTGCTTGGCCAAATCGCTACATGAAAGCATGGGTTTTCTCCGAAGCCCGTTAATTCTCACGAGTTGGGAGAATAATGAAATCTCATTTTATAATGATGCAGTGTTATCTCACACTTTGGGTTCTGTTGTAATTATTAAGCAGGATGGAAAATAAAGCATCCAAATACCATAACTAACTTTCAGACCAGAACAGATGTCAGCTTGGGGAGGGCTAGCAGCTCTGGGGCAAGTGTTTTTTCTTTGCCTTCTTTCTGCCACTGCCTGCCCATCCCTTGCCTCTGTCCCCCCTTCTCTCCATCCGTCTAGACTTGCGTCCTTTAATTTCTTTGCGCACGTGGCCAGCAAATGTCCACCAAGCACTGCTGGGGGATGGGCACGTTTCTGGAGAAGGAGAAGGAGAGCGAATTCCTCCTCATTCTGCAAGGCTTAGCGCAAGCAAGCATCACCTCTCCCTCCTGGCTTCCTGGGCCCTTTCCTCTCCACTCTCCTGGGAGTTTGTTACTGCTTCCTCTGAGCAGCTGGGCACCCAGTGCAAACTCCATATTGAATTTGCACCTAGAACTTGGTGGAAGATGTGTTAGAGGTTTGCATGTCAGTCTCCCCCACCAGGCTGTCTGCGCCTTGAATGCAGGATCATTCCTTTCTTGTGTATCATCATATCCCAGTGCCTGGAACAGAACCTGGCACTTAATAGCTGCTCAGTGAATATTTGTTGGATGAATTAAAATTCTTATTCATTTCTCTCTCTCCAGGAACTAGTTCATGGTCATGCTTGGGAAACATTTGTAGAATGAATGACCAAGGGTTTATCTTCAGATGGAGAAGGGGAGAGACTCGGGTAGGGGGAGTCACGGGGGGCCAGAGGAGGAAGGAGGATGGGGGTCTGTATTCGTTTGCTAGGGCTGCTGTCACAAAGGACCGTAGACTGGCAGGCCGTCACGTTTGTTACTCTTAAGGAGGTGAAAACTGGACCAAGAGACTCTAATGAGAAAATTGACGGTGACTCGGGCTGCAGGGTGTGGGTGGTGGGCATCTCCTTCTCCCTCTTGGCTGCCCTCTTCCAGCTGACAATGGACAGCGTCATTCGGGGCACATCTCTGGTCTGGCCACCAGGGGGAGACAGAGCTCCTAGCGCCCGCTCCACGGCTGGGAGCCAGACCCGCAGGGGCAAACCAGCTGGTGTCATCACCTGGTCACCGGTGTCCTGCTGCGGACCCGGTTACGAGGCAGCAGAGTGTGATAGCAAAAGCCCTGGCCCGCGTGTCACGAATCCCAGGTTGGGTGGGGGGCTCGGTGGGTGTCCTTGGGCTTGTCACTCGTCGGCTCTGGGACGCCCCATTCGTAGCACCGAGCGGCTGTCCTCCCCACTCTCCAGCCTCCTCCCGGCCCTGGCGTTCGGCGAGGGGGATGCTGAGCCCCACATCTGGCTGCCATCTCCAGCTGTCACGCAGGATTAAAAATAGCAGCATAATGATGGCAACGTTTTGGGGGGTTCTCTCCCTCCCGTTTTTGAGCATGTGAATTTCTTTTCTCCCAAGTTAGGGGAAGAGTCCTTGATACAATCAGGATTATCCCGTAATGCTTAATGAAGGTCTCCTGGTGCCGGGGCGCAGATTACTCTAAGCCCTTGCTAACCCGCTGCGAGGATGATAGAAATCAGCACTGGTGCAAACCTGTCCCCTCAGTTCTAACAGGGCTGTCGGAGGAGGGGGTGTGAGACCTTGACCCTGAGGCTGTGGCCTGGCTTCCTGAGACAGGGATTCAACAAGGAGAGGGGTCTGGGTGCCTATTGTGCACCAGGCAGCGCTGCTGTCTTGGCAGGTGCTCTATGAGACGGGCACCGTTGGAAGGAGCCCTGGGGGGAGACGCCCCACTGGTTCCCACCCAGTTCTGCCTCTAGATACTGTGCGCTGGAGAGTTAGCCACTCCTCTGCACAGCACCTTCTCAGAAAATGTGGAGAGTAGGTTCCATCCTGCAGGTCAACATTATTTGATTGGTCCTGGCTGCCTGAATGTCTTGCTGAGAAGCACGTGAAGGCCGCATCCATCGGGCTCTTCAGAGACAGAAGGCTATGATTGATTAGTGATGTCTGCCATGGCCCAGACTGGGAGAGTATAAATGCTACTCGCTTATCACCCCTGGACCAAATGAACTCTAAGGCTCATTCCAACTCTGGTATCTGATATTCATCCCATGAGCAAAACATCCATAATATTCTTACTGTGGCTTCTTGCTAGGTCCTTTAGACATCATTTTCTATCACATATTGGTGGTGAGGGGTATATGCGGTGGTGCTGTGGTTTGCTATGCAGCTCTCAGGCTGGAGCACCCATTTCTTTCCCTCAGTTGCTGGGATCGGAGGCTGCTGGTGGCTCACGGCTGAGTCCCTTTCTAGGCATTGCGCTCCGTTGAAGAGAGGGACTTTGCCCTAGATAATCTCCCAGCCCCCTGCCAGGAGCCACCTGTATGCAGTGACTGGTCCCTTGAGGAATATCATTCGGGACAACTTTGAAAGGCCATCCCAGCTCTGGAACTGTTCGTAGGAGCAGCTGAGCTTCTGTAATCACTGCGTCTGAGCCCAACTTTTCCCTCTGCCCAGTCCTGCAACCCGTGCTTTCTCAGAGGTGCTGGAAAGGTCCCCGCCTACCCCACCCCCGCCAAGAAACAGCCTGCAGACACATCTCCATCTCAGAGTCGGTTTCTAGTGAACCCAACCTAAGGAGGGTGTGAGTCCAGAGCGGACCCATGCATGTCAGTGACCTGGGTCACCTCAGTTCCCACGTGTCTTGCTCCCCTGCCTTTGAGCGAATCTGATCCACTTGGTTCACAGCCTGTCGAGAGGAGAGGCCGTGCTTGCTGGGAAGGGCCAGCTAATCGGTAGGTGCCACTGTCCCTTCTCACCTAGTGACAGCCTTCCAACCATCTAATCAGATGATGTAACCTCCCAGCTCTCGGTCCTTGGTGCTGTGAAGCTGGCCCTCTGCCTGTCTCTAATCAGGACACTTGTCATTGGATTTAGGACCCACCAGGATAATCCAGGGTAAATTCTTCTTCTCAAGATCCTTAGTACTGTCTGCAAAGATCCTTTTTCCAGATAAGGTAGCACTCGCAGGTTTCGGGGTTTTGATGTGGATTTTTTTGGGGGGCCATTTCCTGGCCTGCCATGCCTACTAGGGATGGAAGGAGTGGGTGTTTGTAGGAGGCACAGTCTATTGTCAGGGCCTCCTGGGCCAAACCAGCATGAGAGCCGGGGAGGTCAGCTGTCCGGTCAGGGCGAGTCTCCTTTTCTTTCCCTGCCTTCTCACTGCCCTCCCCTCTGCTGCCTTCTCTGAGGAGGAGCTGTGTTGTGTTTCTCTCCACTGCTGCCCTCCCCCCGCCCAAATGGGATTCCAAGGACAAAATGGTCTGGAGATGGTCCTGGTGAGAGGAAGCACAGTTGTGGACCACTGCTGGCCCACCTGTCAGGGCCCCTTGTAAGTCTGTCGCCAAAGCTCAGCTTCTTTTTTTTGTTGTTTGTTTGTTTTGCAGTATGCGGGCCTCTCACTGTTGTGGCCTCTCCCGTTGTGGAGCACAGGCTCCAGACGTGCAGGCTTAGCGGCCATGGCTTACGGGCCCAGCCACTCCGCGGCGTGTGGGATCTTCCCGGACCAGGGCACGAACCCGTGTCCCCTGCATCGGCAGGCAGACTCTCAACCACTGCGCCACCAGGGAAGCCCTCAGCTTCCTTTTTGACATGAGTTACAAATTCAGCTCATTTCTGGATCATGGCCCTTCTGGGAAATTAATGGAACCAAAAGAAATCTCGTTCTAAAATTTCGACACTTTTCATAAATCAGTAGGCCACTCAAAAGTCAATGTTCTTTTATGGCATTGACTTTTATATCGGCCTTAGTTTGGTCAGGAAAATGAAAGCCTCTCTATGTGTTCCAAGCAGGAAGGTTTACTACAGAAGCAGGGGCCTACGTAACAATTGGAAAAGTCGGGGGGACAGAGGTCAGAGGAACTGCTCCCCAAATCCAGGGATGTTGACCTGGCCTGAAGCACTGAAGCAGGTGGCTCTCAAAAGTCTGCCAAGAAACAGTTGCAATGCCTGGGGATCTCTAGAACCTCCTTCCAACCACCTTGGTTGGTCGCAGTGAAGCCATTCGTTCTCAAGATCTGCTACTTCTTGAGAATGATGCTTCCCCTTCTCTTCTGCCTTCCAAATCTCATGCCAGCTCCTTTCAGTGGCAGACTCTACCCCAGAGTCATATAGGCCAGGAGGTTCTGTAAAGTGTGATTCCCACATTGTCCTCTGTAATGCAGAGATCATAGAAGGAAGGAGTGAGGGAGTGGGCTGGAAACAAGACAATTGGCATGGGTTTCAAATGATTGTGCCCCTTCTGAAACCTGCCTCTTTCTTTGCTTTCTCTAAAAAGAGGACCCTATTTGCCAGGGGTTGGGTAAGGGGCCCACAATATCTTTGGGAAATGAGATGGAGGAGAGCATCCACTGTAAATTAAAGGATGCTTGGAGAGGGGACCATTGGTGAGGCAGTAGAAGCTGCCTTGTGTAGGGGACAAAGCCTGGGCCCTGCAGACAGATTGATTGGGGTCAAACCCTAGCTCGGCTCTTTGACAACACTAGCCTTGGTTTCCTCACTTTTCATTGCGATGACGATCTACTTGTCAAGGAAGGGGGATAGAACATATTTTATGTAATAGTATGTAGTTTGAGTGATAATTTTTAAATATTTAGATGTATGCTTATGGCTGCTTCTAGGGTATATGGGAGCTGGGGCAAATATTTGCGGGTCCCTGTTTACGTGAACAACCCTGAGCCACGCCAAATCAGTGTGCCAGCCTCATTCTGTGGCCCAGTCCCAAATAATCTCAGGAAAGAAGTACCACGCCGGCCAGTGGGGACAATTTGCTTGCTCAGCCCCCTTCCTGGAACCGGAGTTGGGTCATGGGCCAGAGAAGGGGGCTGGGGGTGGGAGGGAGAGGGTCAGAGAGCGCCACAAAGGGGAGAAGCGGGAACTGTGGTCCACGTAGGACCCAGCCTGCACTTGGAGCATCACTCCAGGCCGGCATTGCTGGCTGTTGCTGGTCAGAGGCCCTGGAGGAGGGTTAGAACTTTCGAGAAGGCATGCTAAATATGGGCCCCCCGGGCCTGGGCCTGTCTCAGGGCAGTACTGCGCACGTCACATGGGCCTCCATCTCGTCTCCCCACAAATGTTGGGAGTGGACCTGATCCTGCCCAGGACACAGTGTGGCCCAGCTAGGTCTCAGTCTAGTATTTCCCAGATGAGCAGCAGGTCCCCCATATGTGGGTGCCCTCTGCCCAGACTCCCTCTCCTTAGGAGTGGGCTTCCCATTCCCCGTGAGCCAGCTCGGATACTGGAAGTGTTCTCCTTTCCCAAAGAGCATCTTTTCTCAGAAGCCTCTGATGGCTTTCTTCCTGCTCTCAGGTTAGAGTCAAGGCCCTAGCCTGGCATTCCAGGCCCTTCCTGAGCTGGCCCAATGAGCCTTTCCAGGCTTTTCTCCTGCTACTCTCCCTGTGCAATTGCCTCTGTAGCTACTGGGATGATCTTTTAATTCCAGTTCAATTTAACTTGAATGAGCGATTACCTGGTGCTGAGCGCTGGGCTGAGTACTAACTAATAAAACTCCCAGGCGGTGGTTTCTGACCTTAGGCTCCTGTAATTCCCTCTTTTTAGAAGGATCTTCCCAGCAACCCTCCTCCTCCTCCAGATGTCACGTCCAATCCAATTCAAATTTATCACATATCACATATCAAAGATACTCACTGGTGAAGACCCAGGCTTTGGGGTCAGACAGTTTGAGTCCCGGCCCTGACATGTACTAGCCGTCTAACCTCGGGTAATCTACCTCCTCTCTCTGAGCCTCAGTTCCTTCATCTGTAAAATGGGGATAATAGTAGCACTACCTCACAGGGTTGTTTTTTTTAACTTTTTATTTTATATCGGAGTATAGTTGATTGACAGTGTTGTGTTAGTTTCAGGTGTACAGCAAAGTGATTCAGTTATACATATACATGTATCTATTGTTTTTCAAATTCTTTTCCTATTTAGGTTGTTACATAATATTGAGCAGAGTTCCCTGCGCTATACAGAAGGTCCTTGTGGTTATCTGTTTTAAATATAGCAGCGTGTACATGTCAACCCCAAACTCCCTATCCCTCCCCCACTCCCGTGCCCCCTGGTGACCGTAAGTTGAGGATTCAGTGAACTAATGAAGGTGATGAGGGCACTTAGAGCCTGGCCTTAAGCCTAATATCTGGCACTAGTAAATGCTCCATAACTGTTAGTGGTTACTGTTATCCTGGCTGTTAATTGTTTACCTTCCTGGTCCTCTACACCCTGCTGCGATGAACGCACACAGGTGACGCAGCCCCTGCTCTCAAGGAGCTCACAAGTTGGGTGTAGAAGCAGATAGGTAATTCGAATACACTGCGAAAGTTCCATAATAGAGGTTTGAGCTTGTCTGCCGGGGGACTCAGGGAAGGCCTCACAGGAGGAGGTGTCCCTTGGGCTCACCTGGAAGGAGGGGCAGGGTGGTGGGCAGGTGGGGAGCATACATCTCCAGAGTGAGGGGGGTCGAGCTGGGTGATGCCCGATGTCTGGTATAAGATGCCTGGAGCCAACTGGACAGTCAGGTAACCGTTAGGCTGCTGTCCCAGGCGAGGGCCTTGAGTTGACTCTGGCCTGGTCACCTTGTGGCGCCAGTGGCCGTGGGGAGCCCTCCTTGTGGGAGAGCCGAGGGGGCTCATTTTCTCTCTCCTCGCCTGCGTCTCTGGGACCCGATTCGGGCATGTTCCTCTGCTTGGAATGCCCGTTCCCCTCCTGGTGGACTCTTGAAGCTGAATCTGGCCTCTGCACCCCGACACCGAATTAAATCTCAGAAACAGAGTTTTGGGTGAAGTAGGAAAGAATAGCTTTATTGCTTTGCCAGGCAAAGGGGGCCACAGCAGGTTAATGCCCTCAAAACTGTGTGTCCCAACCTGGAGAGGGTCCTGAGAAGTTCTATAGTCATGGTTCAAAGAGGGCTGCACTATTGTTTCTTTCTTTCTTTTTTTTTTTAACATCTTTATTGGACTATAATTGCTTTACAATGGTGTGTTAGTTTCTGCTTTATAACAAAGTGAATCAGTTATGCATATACATATGTTCCCATATCTCTTCCCTCTTGCGTCTCCCTCCCTCCCACCCTCCCTATCCCACCCCTCCAGGCGGTCACAAAGCACCGAGCTGATCTCCCTGTGCTATGCGGCTGCTTCCCACTAGCTATCTATTTTACGTTTGGTAGTGTATATATGTCCACGCCACTCTCTCACTTCGTCCCAGCTCACCCTTCCCCCTCCCCGTATGAAGAACCTGGGGGTAAGACGGGAATAAAGACACAGGCCTCCTAGAGCCTGGACTTGCACTATTGTTTCTTCACTGCTCCTCCCTTGTGTCCACATCCCCTCCCTTTCCTACTTAGCACCTGTTTGAACCTGCCCGTTGGAACTCAGGGAAAGGCACGGAGGCTGAATGAAGCCTGTTTCCTGTAATCAGGAAACGGGGGACACAAAGGCTTTTGTGCCCAGGTGCCCCACAGAGTCCTGCTCGGTATCACTCTTGCCCTTCAGTACGTGGCCCAGGTGACCCCTTGTGTCTCCATGAGCTCCCTCGGCACCGCCATAGACCCTGGCATCCCCACTCTCGTGACACCTATTGCTGTGGGCTATGGTGTTTTGTTTACCTGCTCGCCTTCTTCCCCAGTAGACCGAGGGCCTCGAGCACGGGGCCTCTGGAGGCAGGGTTGTGACTCAGTATTCCTCGAGTCCCAGTGCCTAGTAGAGCGACTGTTTGCTGATGGTTGTGTTGATTCCCAGAATTCCAGGCCTCGCGGGAGAGACCCCGCGTACAGATGCACCCATTTTAATTAGCTGGCCCAGCCTGTCTCCTAAACAGTCCCGTTTTGGGTTTTCTGCACATCCTGACTGCTGCATTCAGCCTCACCACCTCTTGGGAGATGGGGGGAAAATGAGGCAAATGGCTTTCAAAGGCCCAGTTACGGCAGCCACAGTAATTCATTCCAGGCGGCTCCAGCCCTGCTGGTCTCCCCAGTTCATTGGCTGTGATTTGGGGGTCCTGGATGGAGATGTTTGATGGTTGAAATGGGCCAGGGTGATGCCATCCACCATGTGCTGTCCCAGACTGTGCATCATCTCATCAAACCCCTCCCGTAAACTCTGAGTCAGCACCACTCCCACTTTACAGATGGGGAAACCGAGGCTTATGGAGGTGAGGGGACTTGCCCACTGTCATGCAGGTGACAGCAAAGGCAAGGACTGTGGGAATCCCGCTGTGCTTTTTCTTCTCAGCTGCTGGGAGCCTGGACCCACCGACCCTCCAGTTCTGGGGTCAGGAGAGACTGAGCAGTCAGCTGACCAAACCTTTGGCCAAACTACCTTTTTTTAAATCGATGTATAGTTGATTTACAATGTTGTGTTAATTTCTGGTGTACAGCAAAGTGACTCAATTATATAGATATGTATCTTTTTCATATTCTTTTCCATTATGGTTTATTACAGGACATTGAATATAGTTCCCTGTGCTATACAGTAGGACCTTGTTGTTTATGTGTTTTATATATAGTAGTTTGTATCTGCTGATCCCAAACTCCTAATTTATCCCTCGCCCGACCTTTCCCCATTGGTAACCATGTTTGTTGTCGAAGTCTGTTTCTATTTTGTAAATAAGTTCATTTGCATCATCTTTTTAGATTCCACAAATAAGTGATATATGATATTTGCCTTTCTCTGTCTGACTTACTTCACTTAGTATGATAATCTCTAGGTCCATCCATATTGCTGCAAATGGCATTATTTCACTCTTCTTTATGATTGAGTAGTATTCCATTGTGTGTGTGTGTGTGTGTGTGTGTGTGTGTGTATCACATCTTCTTTATCCATTCATCTGTCAGTGAACATTTAGGTTCCTTCCATGTCTTGGCTATTGTAAATAGTGCTGTTATGAACACTGGGGTGCATGTATCTTTTCTAATTAGAGTTTTCTGTGGATATATGCCCAGGAGTGGGATTGCTGGGTCATATGGCAGTTCTATTTTTAGTTTTTTAAGGAACCTCCATACTGTTCTCCATAGTGGCTGCACCAATTTACATTCCCACCAACAGTGTAGGAGGGTTCCCTTTCTCCACACCCTCTCCGGCATTTATCATTTGTAGACTCTTTAATGATGGTGGTGTGAG
Organism: Delphinapterus leucas; assembly: GCF_059928025.1. Lineage (NCBI taxonomy): Eukaryota > Metazoa > Chordata > Mammalia > Artiodactyla > Monodontidae > Delphinapterus > Delphinapterus leucas. The sequence continues at coordinate 90,191,096 of NC_143139.1, read as the reverse complement.
GTGATATCTCATGGTAGTTTTGATTTGCATTATTTCTAACACCAGAACACCAGTGAACATTCTCCAAGAGAAACCCAGGAAGGGGAGAGGTGAGAAGGAAACTCTTTCAGCTGACCACCTGCTATGGGTCAGGTGCTCTGCTGGATACTGGAGATACATTCTCAGTTCAACCTCACATTATTTCTGCCAGGGAACAAGGACAATCCCAATTTCTATGATGACAGCACTCAAGTTCAAGTTCTCTGAATTGCCTGAGGCCGTAGAGCTAGAAACTGTCAAAACTGGGATTAGAACTCAAGTTCAAGGCTTCCACTAGCTCATATGCCATTATGAAGCTCATTATGCACGTTAGAAGAAGGTCCATCCTCCAGGCAGATGAAGCCCTGTACCAGGATGCACTGCTTCATGAATGGAACCAGGCGGTATTCCAGCAGACCTCCTCACTCCCTCAGCTGAGGACGTTTGTGCAGTGCGCGACCTCAACAAACGTACATGGCAGCCCTGCCTGAGTCTGCCTCCTAACCGTGTGCTCTTCAAGTCACGTCGTGCCACCTCTCAGCTGGGTGGAATTGCCTCCTCCATAGATATTCCTTCCATGTAGTGGTTGGACGAGAGACATAGAATCACAGAAGGAGTAGAACTGAGGTCATCAAATCCTAGTCCCTCATTTTCCAGATGAGGAAACGGACAACCACAGGGTAGAGACTGCTGAGGACACATCTCGAATCACGAAGAGAAACCGCCAGCTCACCAGCCTCCCCACCCAGTCCCCCACTCCCCCAGGAAGGGGCTTGGCCTCAGACCACCTGTCCTCAGTTCTGGGAATTTTATCCCAAACCATAAGACCATCCAGGTCACTGCCAGGCCCTGACGCCTGGCACTGATCAATTTCCTTTCCTTTTCAGGACGACCAAGAGTTTGGGCCTTCACCCATCACCCTGAGGATTTTGCCAAAATGTCTCTCCTGAGGACACACTCATGGAAATTTGGTGAGTGACTTTTTTCCTGTGTGTTACTCTCAAAGGGTAGAGCCCCCTCACTGTGGTTAGAATTAAATGAAAGAAAGCATTTGATGGCAGGCACATCGGTTCCCAAGTGCACGGAAGGGCTGTTCCCTCCCTCTGTCCTCTCCCTGGTCCTGCTGCTTTCAAATACAGGAGGGGCCATTCTTCAAGATATTCATGCTTACGAGACCAGGGTTGTTGGCAGCGGAGATATTCAGAGGGTTTAACCCCTGGCAGTTCCTGGCACTGTCTAATCAGGACTGATGCAGGCTGTAACTAGGCAGGGTCCTGGGGACCCCTGTGGCTCCCTGAGGCCGCATGGTGGGTAGTCCTAGGGCAGAGGCAAGGGACAGGGTTGCGGGCTCAGAATAGAAATGACTCGATATTTGGCACATGGCCTTCCTGTACCCGTGCCTCTAGGCTTACTGTCACCCCTGGTTGTTGGCGAAAAGTGGTTGAGCTCTGATTCCACCCCCACCGGCCACTTTCCCCAAGTCTGGGCCACGCCCAGTGGAATCGGAGAAGTTGCCCGCTGAGCAGGTCGGAATTCCAGCTGGAAACTTTCTCTGGGATGGGGTGGGGTGCTGCCCTCTCCTCCCGTTGCCTTTTCACCACTGTGCCCTGCTGGTGACCCAGGTTTACGGGGCTGCCCATCTCCTCCCACAGCTGCAAGGGGAGCTTACACTTATTACACTTGACAAAGCACAAACACCCGTCCTGCTCTGGCAGGAAGGCAACATGGGCTCTAATTGTTTTATGGGCTTTTCACACCCAGAGAAGAGGGGGAGAAACGCCAGCCACACGGGGTTTCTATTCTACCGTTGCCTCCGTGTCAACCCCTCCCGAGTCCCCAGAAGGCTTCAGAGTGGTGGAGAGAAAACATCTCAGAATTGGCCTTTCCACTTGGTGAAAAGAGGCAGAGGGCTCCCCCAGAGCTAGACAAAGCCCCCCATCTTACTAGTCCTCCTGCCAGGCCTGATGGTGGGCACTGGGTTCTGAGCGCAGCCAAATGGGGGAGCTATGCGAAGCCTGCTGTGTGGAGTAGAAAAAAATCACTGCAGTCATCAACATCACGGCACCCCTCCCATCCTCCAAACTCCAAAGGCTGGCTGACATCTGTCATCTCCCGGTGCCGCCAACAGCCCAGGAGTGGGTGGGATGGGGGACGGCCAGGAAAAGCAAAGATTACTACCCACACTTCCCAGGAAAAGCAAAGATTATTACCCACACTTCCCAGGAAAAGCAAAGATTATTACCCACACTTCCCAGATGAGGAAACTGAGGCAAGGGATGGTAAGGGACCTGCCCACGATGGCACAGCCGAGCAGCGGAGCTGGGATCTGAAAGGCTCCTGAGTCACAGTGTGTCCTGTCCGGTCTGCATCTCAGCCTCACTCTAACCTCCTCTCCTCTCCCCCAAACCTCTTCCCTCTCCTCTGTCTCTTTCTCTCTTTGTGCCTGTCTCTTTGTGTCCGTTTCTCTCTCTTTTTTCTGTCTGTCTCTGTCTCTGTTTCTCTCTGTCTGTCTCTATGTCCCTATCCCTCTCTTTCCTTCTCTCTGTCTGTTTGTGACCCCTTTTCGGCCAGCAGCTGAGACAGTGAGCACACCTCAGATCCCATTCTCCCATTCGCTCCCCTCTGCTATTTTGTTATCTACTTGTATACACCATTAGCTTTTATCTTGTTGTGTCACATATATCTCCGTACACTGCCTTGAAACCTCTGGGGAACAGAACAAGGCAGGGCAGAGATAAATACATTGAATTTAAATGTGCCAGGTTAGGTGAAAGCAAAGTTCACCTTTGCAACTGAGAGAGGATTCCGCAGCTGTGTGGGCTTCCTGCTGCTCCCCCGCTCGGCTTCCCTCCTGCCCTCAGAGACTGGGCTGAGATTTGCAGTGCATTCACAGATGAAATCGCTTGAACTAGACCAGAGGTTTGCAGAGTGACCCGTGGAGCCTCCAGGCTTCTGTGCCCCCTGGTGCTGCAGCATCTGTACCTCAATGCTCCTGGCTCCCAGTTTCCACCGGAGCCTTCTGCTTTTCCTGATTTATTTATCACGCTTCGGTGTGAGATTGAAGGAAGATTTCCCACCTGAGGACAGTCTGAAAAGCCGTATAAGTAGATGGGCTCTACAGATCTTTCAGGTCCTGAAAGTTTGACGATAACGTCCCCTTTGGGAAGGAGCAGGATTCAGAGTCACCCCTGTGCTCCACAACCTGTCACTTCCAGGACCCCAAGATCTTTCAGTTCAGGGTGAAGCCAGCCAGGCTCCTTGGGTACAAAGTTAATGAAGTGCGTGCTCTCAGAGCTGGGCAATGTCCCTGCACTTTAAGGAGTGAGTGCCCCCTTAAGTTTGCGCCCTGCATCTTTTTTGTAAAATTTATTTTATTGAAATATAGTTGATTTACAATTTGTGTTAATTTCTGCTGTGCAGCAAAGTGATTCAGTTATACATATATATACACATGCTTTTTCATATTCGTTTCCATTGTCATTTATCATAGGACGGTAGGACCTTGTTGTTTATCCATTCTATATATACTAGTTTGCACCTGCTATCCCCCAACTCCCAATCCATCCCTCCCCCACCTCTCCTCCCCCTTGACAATCACAGTTCTGTTTTCTGTGTCTGTGGTTCTGTTTTGTAAATAAGTTCGTTTGTGTCGTATTTTAGATTCCACATGTAAGTGATTTCACATGGTGCTTGTCTTTCCCTGTCTGACTTACTTCACTTAGTAGGATCATCTCTAGGTCCATCCACGCTGCTGGAAATGCGCCCCGCATCCTGCTTGCCTTAGCGTAGTTCCCATTGCTGCTTTGGCTGCCTTTTTTCTCTCCTGCACTTTGCTCTCTTGGATCCTTTAAATGTGCTCAAGTCCCGCCCCTGTTTTGAAAAACAAACACCTCCACTTCAGCCTTGACCCCACGCTCCCCTCCAGCTGCCACCCTGCCTCTCTCCTCCTCTTGGGCGCCTATATGTCCTCTTTCTCCTCCCTCCTCGGCCCGCGCCGGTCTGGGTTCCCCCAACAAGCCGCTCTCACTGTGGTCGCCAGTGTTCTCCACGCCGCTAAATGTGTAGATATTTTTCGTTATCTCTCTTCTTCCTGAAAAGCCCATCTCTGTTGGCTTATTCGATGCAGTAGTGTCTTGGCCGTCCTCCCACTTCTCTGGACACTTGTCCTTTGTCCCTTATCTGGCATTAATTGTCAATGTTCCCCGAAGCTCCCTCCTAACTGCTCTGCTCTTCCCATCCACCGTCATGCCTTCAGTTACCACCTGTATCCCACGTCTTCAAAATCTCTATCTCTAGCCCAGCCCTCTCTGCAGGGTTCCAGACCAATACAGAAATGGTCACTTGTCACCTCCATTTGGATGTCTCCAGCGTACCATGAAATCCACATGTTTAAAACTGAACTCAAGCTCTCCCTGTCTCCCCCTCCACATCACCCCCAAATATCTGGTCCTGTTTGTTTTGTCTTTTCAATGTTTTCCTAACTGAGACCTGGATTATGTGGAAGAAGGTAGGTGTGTCTAGGTGGGAGGAGTCATGGAGGGCTCTGTGACCTTTAGTCCTAAGCAGGGGAAGGAAATTATTTAATTGTCAAAAACATGACAACACTGTCAAAAATAAATTAAACGAGGCATATACGTTGTGAAGCATGAGTCAGCATTCTAGTCACTCTGAGATGCTATATTCATGAAAAACTTTTCATCAAAAAAATTACGTGCTATGGTGAAGTCTGTGGATGGTAACACTTGGTGACATGAGCAAACTCTATCATCGCATTCGAGAAGCCTCTGTGTCATCCCCCTACCCAACTCCCAGCTCACTGAAGGGGACTCTGCTGCTGACTTGCAGGAGAAGCTCCCCAGAGGTTGCCAGTGAAAGCAAAGCCCTACTTGGCACATGCTGTTCCCACTGCCTGGAATTCTGTTCCCTAATTCTCTCCCCTCTTCAGCCTGTCACTATTCCCTTCACTCGACCTAGTCTTACTCATCCTCTGGTTCTCAAGTTAAATGACACTTCTTCCAGGAAGCCTTCCCAGAATCCCTAATGTCCCCCAGGTCCCCCCCTTACACATCCCTCCTGGTCCTTGAGCTTGCCCTTCCAGGCTGTAATCAAGTGATAACTTACCTATTATATGGGGTTGCCTGCGGCCAGCTCAGCATCACTGTCACCCTTTCAGTGTGGAATGAAGGCTGGGGCTGCCATTTCCCAGAATCCCCTTCCCAGGATGGTTCTGGGTTAGAGTTGGCCAACAAGGCACTTGGGGGACATGTGATCCGTGGAAGAGAAACAGAGCCATTGTTCTCCAGAGGCACTGCAGCCGACAGGTGTGCAGACGTGAGGCTGGAGGCAGCGCCCAGGTGGGCTTCTTGAGGGGCACCTACATCAAGGCTGCAGGCTGAGGTGGCTCATGGGAGCTTCCCAGTGGCCTATGGGTGAGCTCTTGAAAACCAGCTCATCAGGGGTGGCTCCCTGCCTTCCAGCATCATGCAAACCTCAGATTTCCTACCCTGAATCCCTTCATACTTGGAATACACAGAGTGGCTTCTGTTTTCTTGACAGATTCCTCACTGGTAAAAAAAGTCATGTGTGTGAATAGTGTTAATATCTGTCTTCCTCCCAAACCATAAGCCCCATGTGGTCAGAGCCAACATGATGTGTGGCTGTATCCCCAGATATCAGTCTAAACTGAAATAGAATCCACATAGTCCCATTTAACAGATTGGAAGACTGAGCCCCAGGGTAGATCACAAGATAGTGGCAGGGCCGCCATCAACCTGTTTCTGAGTGCATTCTTTCCCTGCCATGAAGGCACTAGAAACGGAAGGAAGGACTTATTCCAAACAACTTTGAGTGACTCTTTCAGATGTTAGCTTCCTCCCCCCAGTCAAGATGCTAGTCACACTGAAACCAAACCACAGGCTTCTCACTAATACAACTGAGTTATTATCACCACTTTCCAGTTGACAAAATTATTTCTTATCTTTGTATTTTACAGGTATAGCAATAAAAATTATTGTCAAGGGCATTATTACAATTTTTAACTATTAATGGAATTATGATGCCTGATGAAGTGTGGGCAACAAAATATACTCCCCACGGCATGCAGGAACTTTTTGTTTATTATCTCTGGGCTTTACAGTTACCATAGCAATAAGATTCATACTCACTGGGATTATTACCATTTTCAACAACTAATAGAATTATTGTTTTTGAGTGTGGTTTTAAGCCTTAGAATAAAATGCAATCCCATCAACAGTACTGAAATTTTTAATGTCCTTCAACATTATCGTAAATGATCGATATAATAACAGAACTCCTCTAAACCTGTCATTGTCACTTCTCCTTCAACCACGGGGTCTTTGTGTTTCTCTTGTTATGAGATCTAAATTTGTCAAGGGAGCATTTGAGGCATTTGCTCATTATACAAGCATTTAGTAAATAGACCTCATGCTAGAGGTGGAGACTTCCAGAATGAATAAGACAGCCTAGCATGGTAGTTAAGGGAGCTGGCTTTGGGGTCATCTGGACATGAGCTTGAATCCCAGTTCCGAGGGGTGTCCCTGGGCAAGTTTTCTTACTGTCTTTAAGTTTCCACTTCCTTAATCCAACCCCCCCTCCAAGAAACACCAAAAAACCCAAAAAGGAAACCATTTCCACCTCTCAGGGTTGGAGTGAGGGTCAAAGGTGACTATCTTGTACATGCACCCCTGTGTTCATAGCAGCACTGTTTACAATAGCTTAGACACGGAAGCAACTTAATGTCTGTCGAGAGATGAATGGATAAGGAAGATGTAGTGTGTATATACAATGGGATATTTCTCAGCCATAAAAAAGAATGAAATAATGCTGTTTGCAGCAACATGGATGGGTCTAGAGATTATCATACTAAGTGAAGTAAGTCAGAGAAAGACAAATACCATATGATATCACTGATATGTATGTGGAATTGAAATCTAAAATACAACACAAATGAGCATATTTATGAAACAGAAGCAGTCTCACAGATATAGAGAACAGACTTGTGGCTGCCAAGAGGGAGAGTGGGTAGAGGAGGGTTGGATTAGGAGTTTGGGATTAGCAAATGCAAATTATTACATAGAGAACGGATAAACAACAAGGTCCTACTGTATAGCACAGGGAACTATATTCGATATCCTGGGATAAACCATAATGGAAAAGAATATGAAAAAGAATATGTATACATATAGTTGAGTCACTTTGTTGTACAGCAGAAATTAACACGTGGTAAGTCAGCTCTACTTCAATACAATTTAAAAAGAAGTGACTATCTTTGCAATGTGCCTAGGAAGATGCGTGGCACAGAGTAGGTGCTCAGTGAAGGAAGGTAGTCGCTGTGTTGGTGGTTGTCGCTGTTGTGCTAATCTAGCCCTTTCTCTGAAAGGACGTGCGTTCTAATGGGGAGGGGCATCAGCCTGCAGTTGTGACACATGCTGCACAGACAGCCATCTAACCCAGCCAGGAGACAGTGGGGTGGGGTGGGGGGCTTCCTGCTGGAGGTGACCCCTAAGCCGAGTCCTGAAGGATGGGTGGCATTGACATTGAGGGGTAAAAGGAGATAAAGGGCCGTGGGCTTCCCCGTAGGCTAAATGACCCCCCACCAGGCCACTCTGTGACTTTGAGCAACTCCCCAAACTTCTTCCTTCTCAACGTGTGAAAATCCGTTACTAGTAATACAGGAAGCTCGGAGAGCCTGCAGGCTGTCTTTGGATGAAAGAAAGCATTATCATATTAACTAATTACATGAATTAAAATAAGTTAATTAAATAAATGACTTAATGAGATTAGTGCATTTGTTGTTTAATGATCCGTTACCGCTATTGATAACAATAATGGATTCTGCACTATGACAGGTGACAAGTCTGTTGTCGAGCGGTGGAATTTGAAACCACAGAGGAGCCACATAGGTAGGGGGTCAGAGAGGATCCCCTCAATGGTACTTTCCTGCTTGGGCTGCTACTCCCTTGGCCTCGTCCTGCAAAACCTTGGGGTGAGAAAGGTCAGAATGTGGCCAGGGGGCTTGTCTTCACCCCTCCGTCAGGTGACTTCTCAGAGCTTGCGTTTCCTCATCTGTAAAGGGGCAGGGGCATCTGTGATACTGGAATTAGGTCATGTTCACACCTGACTCGGGGATCCCCTCGAGCAGAGCCTGAGGCAGAGGCTGATGAGGGCGTCCCCAGCTTGGACCTCGGCCTTGCTGTCTATCTGGGTAAACTCATCAACTTGGCCTTCACAGACAAGGCACAGCCACGTGGCCGGAATCCATCATCTCCATCAATACTGGACACTGTGGTTCCGGGGCAGCATCTCCCACCCTTATCAGAAGGGTAACAGGTCCTTGTATTGGTTTCCCTCCCGTCCGGTGTTTATTTCTCTTGGTCCTCACTCCTTCTTGGGTCACATTTCCAAATAAACCATCCACACACAAACCTTTGGGAGAACCCAGGCACAGACATTGGGTACCAGAAATGGCCCTAGTGGGGAATTCCCTGGTGGTCCAGTGGTTGGGACTCTGCACTTTCACTGCTGAGGGCTCGGCTTTGATCCCTGGTCAGGGAACTAAGATCCTGCAAGCCGCACGGTGGCTCAGCCAAAAAAAAAAGGAACGGCCCTAGAAAGCAGTCCTCAGGATGACTGTAGCCTGCAGAGGACAGCTGCCCCCATATTTCTCAAAGATGCCGGTTTACTCTCCTTCCGTCCTAACTGACCCCCCCCGCCTCCACCCCCTGTGTTCACGTACAGTCAGTGAAGGATGGATTCACCCATCTCACATAATAAACCCAGTTAGCCTTCTTGCCCTCAAGTCTCCTGGCCCCTTTCTCAGCACTATGCCAAAACATTTCCAGCATCTCCACCATATTTGTTAGAGAACATCATTGTGTTTGAGCTTCAAGGAGCCATCCCAGCAGAGTGTTAGGGTGGCTCCAAGTATCCTTACCAGATGCTAAATGCCAGGTGACAGGTGGGTGCCCCCATGTCAGCGAATTCTTCCCTGTCCATCTTTATATTTCACTGGTGAAAACCCACACAGGCCTGCTTCTTAGCTGGGTCTTGAAACTCCTTTGGAGTGAAAACTGCCTCTACCCAGAGCAGCAATGGTACTTTCCTGCTTGGGCTGGGCTGAGACCTGATGTCATCCCGCAGGCAATGGGGAGCTCGAGGGGCTCAACTTCTGGGCCTCAGGAAAGGGCTTGGCAGGGTCTCTAGGCAAAGGGGAGCTCCTCTTTCTAGAAGAGGGGAGAGGGCTGTGTCTGCCAACCTGGTGGGTTAGAGGAATCTGGGTTCAGTGTTCTCAGGCCAGTTCATCCAGCTGTCCTCATTCTGGGCCTCAGGGTCCTGCCCTTTGCCCCTGAGTTCCCTGATTATCATAGGAGGCCCCCCGCAGCTATGCATTCAGTTTTCTCTGTAGTCCTTCTACCCCAGAATTAGATCCCAGGCTGGCTTTTCAGCACACTCCACCACTGGGCAGCTGCAGGAGGTAAGGGGGAGAATCCTTAATGCTGCTACCGAGTCAGTGATACGGACAGAGTAAATGGACAAAGTAGGTGAGTAAGTAGTTAATCCCACTAGGGAATTGTAAGTAGAAAAAAAAAGTATGGGAGACCCCTGTAAGTTAATGATCCCTCTAGAAAGCAGGTTTGCTTAACCACAAAACCAAGCAGGCTTGCTTAGCAACAAAACCATGCAAAAAAGCATGAGACATGCCCCCAAACAATAAAACGCTGGTGGCATGAGGCCCACATCCTGCCCAGTGAGCTCAGTAAGTTAATGATCCCTAGGACATGCTTCTCTGTGCACACTAAAATCAAAAATATAAGGAAAAGGTGACATTATACTGAAACCTGAGATGATTTACCTATTTTAGTATATGTTACCACCTTTCGCTCATTTCCATTGCACCATGACAGTCCCAGCTCGACCATGGAGGGACAAGAAAACTCCCCCACCTGACAAGGAGGCAGAGCTGGTGATGGAAGCGTGAGGTCTACTCAAGAGTGAGGAAGGGCTTCCCTGATGGCGTAGAGGTTGAGAGTCCGCCTGCCGATGCAGGGGACCATGGGTTCGTGCCCCGGTCCGGGAAGACCCCACATGCCGCGGAGCGGCTGGGCCCGTGAGCCATGGCCGCTGAGCCTGCGCGTCCGGAGCCTGTGCTCTGCAACGGGAGAGGCCACGAGAGTGAGAGACCCGTGTACCGCAAAAAAAAAAAAAAAAAAAAGGAAGGAAGAGGGAAGATCAAGGGAAATAAAAACAGGACAGAAGGTGCCCCACCAAGAATTGCCCCACGGGAGCTAGCTGCCCTACACTTCCAGTTCTCATCTTAATGGGTGCTGAGTGGGTGTCCCCCAGGCACCTGGGGACAGGAAGTGAGAAATGCGTATGGAGCCTGAGGTAGGGCACCATCAGGGTACGTGTGCATGAGACTGATGGAAGCCTACACCCTCCCCCTCCCCCAGCAGGGGCTAGAATAAGACATGAGGCGGAGAAGATTAGAAATGTCACCCAAGACGTGGCCAATCTGTAAAGTGCCAGGCAAAGTGCCTGGTACAAAGCTAGAGCACAGTTTAAAAGGCATTTATGGTTTTGTATTCCTGGTAACCTACATTTACTAAATAATGGATGAATGCAAAGAAAGAACAAGTATCTGGTCTTCTGTAAGTGGGCCTCATGCATATTTAAATGGCGAGGCTCACAGTCTAACAGAACATGAGCTCGGACCCCTGAGAGGTCTCTGTCTACCTCCTGCAAAGATGTCTGAGCTGGACCAACAGGACTTGAAACTGTCATTCTTTTTTTGGCCGTACCATGCATCATGTGGGATCTCAGTTCCCCAACCAGTGATAGAACCCACACCCACTGCAGTGGAAGTGCGGAGTCTCAACCACTGGACCGCCAGGGAAGTCCTGAAACTGTCATTCTTGAGAAGAGATTTTGGCCTGTGAACCTCCGAGGACTTCACAGTGGTAAGGAAGGACAAGGTAGGGGGACAGTCCCCAGAGAGCAGCACCCTGAATAACCTGGTCTGGGGCAATCCGCCTAGTGATTACATCCAAGGGCTTTGAGCCCCCACTGCCTGGCTTTGAACCCAGATTCTATCACTAATTAAAATGTGTGTGTGGGACATCTGCTTCCAGGAAGATGGAGTAGACAGACTTTTCCCTATTCCTCCTACAAAGCACAACCCAAAACCCTGGGCATTAAATAGAAAACAAATGTAAGAAGGTTCTGGAAGGTGGAGAGAAGAAGCCAGCCTGGATGGGGGCTTTGGAACGATATGAGGAAGAGCTCCCTGGGAAGTATCAATCCAGATTCCTGAACCCAGTGAAAATAAACCAAGACAGTCTCAGATGAAGGTAAAACGAAGAGAATTTGCCCCCAAAAGACCTAACCTAAAAGAATGGATAAAGAAAGTTCTCCAGACAGTGTTTAAGGAGGGGTTAGGGATCGGAGAGAAGTGGGTGTCATTTAAAAGGGCAACCTGAGGGATCTTTGTGATGATGGAAATGTTCTGCGTGCCTTTTTTAAATTGAAGTATAGTTGATTTACAAAATTATATTAGTTTCAGGCATACAACACGATTCAATGTTTTTATAGATTATACTCCATTTAAAGTTATTACAAAATAGTGGCTTTATTTCCCTGTGGTGTACAATATATCCTTGTTGCTCATTTATTTTATACATAGTAGTTTGTATCTCTTAATCCCCTATCCCTATATTGCCCCTCTCCCCTTTCCTCTCCCCTCTGGTAACCACTAGTTTGTTGTCTTTGTCTGAGAGTCCGTTTCTGTTTTGTTATATTCATTCATTCGTTTTATTTTTTTGATTCCACATATAAGTGATAACATAGAGTATTTGTGTTTGTCTATCGGACTTATTTCACTAAATATAATACCATCCAGGTCCATCCATGTTGCTGCAAGTGGCAGAAGTTCATTCTTTTCATGGCTGAGTAATATTCCATTGTGTGTATCTATCTCTCTATGTATCTATCTGTCATCATCTCACATCTTCTTTATCCATTCTTCTGTTGACGGACACTTAGGTTGCTTCCAAATCTTGGCAATTGTAAATAATGCTGCTCTGAACATTGGGGTGCATGTATGAAATGTTCTGTGTCCTGAGTGTATCACTGTCATTATCCTGATTGTATACATTGTATATATTGTACTGCAGTTTTGCAAGATGTTATCATTGGGGGAAACAAGATAAAGGGCACTTAGGGTCTCTCTCTAGTATTTCTTAGAGCTGCATGTAAAACTCCAATTGTCTCAATATAAAAAAGTTTAATTAAAAATGAATGACCTTCAGCCAACTACTCACTTCTCTCAGCCTCAGGCTTTCCTCTCTGTGAAATGGAGATCATAGGAGGATCCCCACATGTAAAATAGAACATCAGAGTGTGGTTCTGGTGACTAAATTAGCTAAAACAACTCCCTAGAACAGCACCTGACGTGTAGTCTTTTCTTGTCATATGTTACCGATAATTAGTGCTACCAATATAAAGAACCACCTTGCTTTGGGCAGCAGTCAAGCCCTACACATGGTTTCTCTCCCCTTACAACAATCTGGGAGGCAGATGGTACCTGAATGGCCATTTCCCAGATGGGAAGACTGGAGCTTCAATAAGTTGCCCAGGGTCACACAGCTAACGGGAGGCACATGTATGCTTTGAACCCAGGCCTCCTTGCTCCTCTGCCCAGGTTCTGAACCACTGGGCCACAGAAGCCCAGATAGTGGTTCTTCCTCCAAGAAGAAGTTATTTTTCTTATTTGTGTCCCTCTTTTCATCCCTTAAGTAATGACTACAAAGGTCTCTGGCGTTTGCCTTTGTCAGGGAGAGGCCATGCCCTGTGCCCCCATCCTACCCCTTTAGCCGGCCAGAAACCCAAAAGTTGGAGTAGGTGGGGGCAATCTGAAAGAAGGCAAGACAAGTAGGCAGGCTGGGGTCCTGGAGCCCGTGACAAGGGATGTAAAAACAGCGAGAGAAGTTGGTCAAGGCTAGAACAGATCCCCGAGGGGCTTATCAGGTGTGAGCCAGAAAGACAGACCCGCGCTTAGATCCACGTCTCCCTATTTGCTGATGCTGTGACCTTGAACAAGCGGCCTAACCTGAGTCCCAGTCACTTCATTGGGAAGCAGGGCCTGCGTCGGCACCTGGGGGGCAGGGACGCTGAAGACCAGATGAGGTCCCAGCAGTGAGCACATGGCGCCATGGCTGGTACACGGTCGGTGCTTAATAAATGTTCTCTACCGCTCTTCCCGCTGGTGGCTGATTTCAGGGGGTGGGGCTCAGAGAGTGCAGACGACTCCATTGCTTCAGAAGCCAGAGGCCCAGTGCAGTGGTGGTTTTCTGGGACTCAAGGAAGCTTCTTTTGAGACTGTCCTGTTGAGGGTATAAAGAGGTTGAGGAGGGAGGGCCGAACTGGGCTGTCCACAAGCGCCCCTTTCCTCAGGATTCAGGGCAGGCGGCTCAAGCCCCAGGTCTTTTGAGTAAAAGCCAGCTGTGTGGCTCAGGAAATGAGGATTTCAAAACAGCAACAATATATACTAATGAAAGTAGCGACCGCAAGGCATTATTAGCAGGTTAGTTTATCAGCAGAGTACTCAGCCGGCATTAACTAATGAAAACTCCTCCAAGGTGAGCAGTTATTGATTTGTGAGGAAAGGGAAAAAGAACTCCAAGAGGATGTATTTATGTCCAGCCACGCTGAACAATTAGTCAGTCTCAGCCACAGGTTCCTTTGTCTTATCATGGCTCCATTCCCAGTGGCAAAAAGAGGCACAGGGAGGGACAGTCATCGCAGTGAGGGGGGCCCTACTGTCCCCCAAACACACTAGCATTTGCCACCTGCCAGCCTTTGCCTGTACCTTGAAGTGAGACAAAGGAGGAAGGTAAATGGGGGCCGAAATAGCATCTTTATTACTGATGGAGCAGGACATAGAGGATGTGGCTTAGATCCGGGGGCCAGAATCTGATAGCCCACAAGGGGTGCTGTCTCCTTCCTTCCCTGCATCCCTCCACGGGCAGGGGTCCCCATGGAGGGGGCTTGTGAGCTTGTGGCTCCCGAGAAACTGGGAAGAGGAGGGGCCGGGCTGCACAGGCCCACCTGTCCGCAGGCATGAGGGGCAGCGGGGGCTGGTGGGTGCTGATCTGTGTCTCCCACATGGAAGTCAGTAGCAGGAGTGAGGTGAGGCTAATGCGTCCTTCATTAACGGAGCGCGTGGAGTGCTTAGTAAACATCTGTGTGATGAGAGTTTGTCTGCAAATCGGGGAGGGTGATGCTCTCCTACGCTGGCTGAGGATTCCCGGAGGCTGAACCAATTCGCTCTGCCCTGCAGACACTTTATTAGGAGAGTTTGTGGGGACAGAGCTCTGGACCTGTGTTCTGGTCCTAGCTGGGCTTTGTGTGTGGCCTTGGACGTGCCACCTCTCTCAGCCTCTGTCCCCTCATCTGCAGAATGAAGATAATCATAATATATGGTCCCAGGGATGCATGAACCAATGGCGGGGGACTTGCCACGGATGCTGCAATCCTCAGGAAGGGTTCGGGGCTGCTGCTTAGATTTTAGGGCTCTGCACTGCCCCGCTCGCTGCTGTGGCAGCATCTGGTCGTCTGGTCGGCTTTCCCTCCTTGGAGCCCAGAGGGTTCCCGCCTGAGTGAGGCCTGGGATGCCCTGGCCTGGGCCCACCGAGCCACACCCCTCCTCCTGGCTGTGGCAGCACCACTTTATAAAGCCTGCGGCCACCCTCCACCAGAGCTACACCCCAGGTACAGGTTTTTATCCTGCAGCCATAAAGTAGGATTGGGGAAGAATTTACAATCAGGGCTATAAAGTAATAACAGCAGAGAGGCTATTTCGTTGGGTTCAAGTGGAGGTGAGTGAGGGGTTCAAAAGTTCAAGACCTCCAGGCATTTCCTGGTGACTGGTAACGCTCCCTGGGCGCTGAAACCAGCTGGTGTCCCAGACACAGAGGTTTCTTGAAGACTGAATAAGGGGGGCCAGTGTTCATGGTTCTGGGCTTGGACTGATAGACACCTGTTGGCTCAGGTGGTGCCCCAAGACAGGCACTGGGGGTGGGGTGCCATCTTTCACCTGTATGCCACCTGGGGAGACGTCAGTAGGGCCCCTGCCCTACTCTGAGCATGTAAATGGAGGGGCAGAGCATGGCCAGAGAAATCAACCGTGCCCTGCCATATGGGGTCTGACAGGCCTAGGTTCCTCTCCTGACTCCCACTTACTGGCTGTGTGGCCTTGGGCAAGTCCCTCCACCTCTCTGGGCCTGATTCCTCATCTGTCCACAGGGAGGGCAGCACCTCATGTAACTGAGGTCATAGCCTGGCACACAGTTGGGTGATGGAAGAAGCTCCTTGGTCTTCCCTTTGCCGTCCTTCTCTTCTTTCCTGTGGGGCCCTCCACCTTCCTAGGACTCAGAGAAGTGGACCTGAAGGGGCCTTGGAATCATTCCCGGGAAGAGGTGAGAGGTAGAGTCAGAAGCCCAAAGAACTAAATTCTGGTTCCAGCCTGGATCCTTCCTAGCTCTGTGACCTCAGGCAAATTTCTTAACCTCTCTGAGTCCCAGTTTCTACCTTCATAGGAAGCAGATTTTGGTACTGATGTTCTGAGGCTGTTCATATGGACACCCCACTGGCTGCTGAATCTGTCCTAGAAGAGCCTTCAATATATACATTTTTAGGGGCCCAGGGAGGTGGGGGGACTTCGCAGCACCAGAAGAAGGAAGGTGCTTCTTACATGTCCTAATTGGGGTTACTCAGGTTTTAAAAGACAGAGTCTCGTGTCAATGGCAAGACAGATTTGGTGAAGTGGTCAATGTGGCTGGCCACAGAAACCTTAGTGTTCAAATCTTCTTTATCTCCACAAGAGTCCAGCAGCATTTTGGGGACCCTTTAGGGCAGGAGTTAGAAAGTGATGGCTTGTGGGAAAAATCCGGCCCATTGACTGTTTTGTAAATAAAGTTTTATTGGAACACAGCCACACCCATATATTTGCATATTGCCTCTGGCTGCTTATGAGCTACAAGTGCAGAGTTAAGTAGCTGCTACAGAGACCATAAGGCTTGTAAAACCTAAAATACTTGCTACCTGGCCCTTTATAGAACACATTTGCAACCCTCACCCTGGCGGCTGGGGACCTGAGGCTGGGATCTGTGCTTGAATCCGCTGCCCACCCTTCATTTTACAGGAGAGGAAGCTGAAGGTCAGTGACTTGTCCAATGCCATGGGACGGTGGGATGGCCTCTCAGGGTCAGAGTACAATGTGGCAAGCTCAGTCCCGTTCTCACCCAGGGGTCACACTGAGGACAGTGGAAATGAATGAATATACAAGGGAATCCTTGTATGTTTTAGAGGGATCATCGAAATTCCCATGACCAGCATCGGCAGATTCTGAACTCAGAGCCCCCTGCCTGCTCCTGCCTGGCTCGTCTGTTAAGTTCAGAGCCTTCAGCATCCCTCTGCATTGGAGACACAGGCCAGGGCCAGCTGGGCACGTCGGAAAGTGCTCAGGACCCCAGCCTGTAATCTAATCCACCACCCCAAGCTCTCTGCCTGACATTCCCCCCTGTTTATGTTGTAGGCCCATCATGCCCACACTGGCTTAATCCACTAGGCATACACCGAAATGCAGAGCTTTACAGAACTCTTTAAAGACACCTCTTTGAGTGAGTCATTTGAGAGAGTGTTTTCCTGTCAGAAAGTTGCGTTGGTGGCATGCTGGCGCTGGCTGCGTGATCTGGAGCTTCGGGTGATGGAATCTCTCCCTCCTTCCTCCCATGCCCACCAGACTCAGGAGGCTCCTCGTCCTGGGTTGGCGGCGGCGGGGGGGGGGGGGCCTTGGAGATCTCCTGGATGCCCCGAGGCCAGCAAAGGGGTCCAAGACACAGCTGGAGTGAGCGTCCCTTTCTCTGGACTCCCTCTGTGGAGCAGGGTTGCAGTGTCAGGCAGAAGAGAGGGCAAAAGCTACGGAGCCTGATGGACTTGGGTTTGAATTCTGAATTGGTCACTAGCTGTGTGGTTTTGATCCT
Source organism: Delphinapterus leucas (assembly GCF_059928025.1). Classification (NCBI taxonomy): domain Eukaryota; kingdom Metazoa; phylum Chordata; class Mammalia; order Artiodactyla; family Monodontidae; genus Delphinapterus; species Delphinapterus leucas. Next base: position 90,174,021 of record NC_143139.1, on the reverse strand, counting down.
GTTCTAAGACCTCTGGGCACCCCTTTCTGCATCTGTAAATGAAGACAGTGAGGATTCCTCCGTTGATTCAGCTGATGTGTACAAGAGTTCCTTCCAGATCCCAGCAGCTGCCACGTGGGTTAAACGCAGTCATTGCCCTGAAGGACAGGGACCCAGCAAGGCCCCCTGGGATGGCCATTTGTATTCTCCTTGTTCTCGGCTTCAGTCCTGGTTTCTTGACCTTTTGCTTCTCTGGGGCCATGGAAATGACCTGGCTGTTTGCACAGAATGCAGGATGGGGCTGTGGGAGAATGGCGAGGATGGACAGGGGTCTAGACACCCTGCCCTGGGAGGGATCAGGGACCAGTGCGATGGGGAAGATGAGGCTCACGTGGACACAGTCCCTTCAGCCAGTGTGCAGGAGGGGGTCTGGAAAAGGGCAGAGACAGGGCCAGAGTGGTGGCCAGCATGGTGGGCTCTAGTGCCCGATGGCTTGGGTTCCAAACTCCCACCTGCCACCTGGGTCTGTGCACTCCATGCGGGTGATTGACCAAGGTCTCGTCTGTGCACCAGGGATAGTCACAGACCCTAGTTCACGGGTGCCGTCAGGATTAGATGCATTCAGCCGTCAGAATGGAGCCTGGTATGTGGGAATGGCCCACAGGTGTGGGTGTTATTATTCTAGGGTTCCAAGGGCAGAGCTTTGAGTGGAGGGCAGGGAAGTACAGTGGTTAGGTATATTGATGTTCTTGGCCTTTGGGTCGGACCGTCAGAGTTTGAGTCCTTGATCTGTGCCTCCCTAGCTGGATAAGCATGGAAAAGTAACGGAACTTCTCTTAAGTCAGATTCCTCAGCTGTAGAAGAGTCACATGCTGATTTCAGAGAGCTTGAGAGGTTTCTTTGAGATCACATATGGAAAATACTTAGCACAGAGCCAGGCACATAGTAGGTGTTCAATAAACGGTAGCCATAATTATTACTTGTATCAATAGATGAATAGGTCAAGGAGGTGAATTTCAGTTCAGCCTAATGAAGGGCTCTGGATGGAATTCCACTTCCAACCGTGGGGGTGGGCTGCCCCATCAGGTAATGAGTGCCCTGTGAATGGAGGCATTCAAGCAGGGCCTGAGGGATCGTTTCTCAGGATGAAATGAAAGAAACCCGTTAGTGAGAGGAGGCTGCACTAGACCATACCCAAAGTAACTTCCAGCTTGAAAATGAGCCTCCTAAGGCTTGTCATCTTGTGCAGCCATAGACGTTAACCCTAGGAGGGTGTTTTCCTAACCGTTTGAGGGAACATATTAAGCTGTCCCTAAAAGATGTTCTTAGTTAAATGAAGTTGGGAAGTGCTGTATACTATGGCCCATCTTAAAAAATCACATTCACGTCAGCAAATTCAAGGCTCTGAGAAAAAAAAAAATAGCCAAGGAACTTTAATTTTGTTTTGTTTTTAGAGTCCGTCCCTATTCAGATATTGCCGGGCAACAGTGTTCAACAGAATATACTCTAAAAACATGGGTCTAGGAGAATTCCCACCTCTTGGGCAGGCTCTACATTTCCAAGCTGCGGTTAGATGACCTATTTAAGTTGGCGATCCGCGTCACACTGAAACCCACACCCTTGCAGAAGCTCCTGGGCCTGTGAGCTTTCCTTTCCAAAATCCTGTCATCCCCAAGAAGGCCTGCATTTATAACCTGTCAAATCAGACCTGATCTGGCTTCTGTTACTGGTTCCTATGAGAGACGGTGACCCCTGGATGTCGGAGGAATGTCCTGCTGTCCTGTCCTTGACCTTTAAAAAGGCATTCAGCCCCTTGGGGTGAAGATCAGCTCCCTGCTGTCAATTCTGCCCTGGTTTTGCCAGAGGCTTCATAGCCCATCTGATTGCCCTGAGCCGCCAGGGAGGGTCATCCCCTGTCACACCTCTACCTGTGTGCACACAGCACAATGACAGTAAAGGAATTACTAGAACTGTGTAGGAAATTGCTTATGATCTGACTGCCCTCCTGGAAAGCAAACTCAGAGAGCGTGTCCGACTTGTTTGCTCCTGAATCCCCAGCACCAGTGCAGCTCCCTGGCACATAGTAGGTGCTCAGCAAACGCTGCTGAATGAATGAACATCTGTTTCCTACTGGTCATTTGAAAGTTGAAACTGAACTTTGCTTTAGGGCCATAAATGCAATTTCAGAGATCACATGCTGGATAAGAAGACAACTTTGTCCTGGGCTTGATTGCATCAAGGAATGTTCAAGAAATGTTCAAGGAAGGACCCACGCCTGGAGAATCAGAGTTCCTGGGATTTCATACCCAAGGGCTTCTCGATTCTTTGTTCCAGTCAAGGTCACCTGCTGCTTTCCCACCGGCCTTCTCTTCCTGCCTCCGGGATTTTGTTCATGCTATTTCCCCTTCTGGAGAACTAGACCTCCGTGTCTCTCTGTCTCTGTCTGTGTCTCTGTCTCTGTCTTTCTCTTGGCAGTTAGGAATCCACCCCACCTTCTTGAAGCCTTTTCAGACCCCTCAAAGCATTCACTCATCTCCCATCCTTTACTGAACTCCTTTGGCAGAATTAATTTTGCCACAGTTTTGAACCTTACCTTGGAATTTAGCTGTTTCATTGCCTATTTCTCCAACCAGATGCCATCTTTCCTGGAGGCCACGTGTCACGCCTTCTAGACTGAGAGGGCTATGGCACAGCACTGGGCCCAATGGGGCTGAGCAGGATACCCTCAGTACCATAGATGGACAGCTTGCTGTGTGCCAGGGATATGCCAGATGGCCTCACACATTGCCTTCTTGAGCCACCGGTTCTCTTGTCATCGCATCGTACAGATGAGGACATTGGGACATTACAGAAGCTAGCACAGCCTGTAGAGCTGGGACACAAGCCCAGGACTTCCAGAATCTGGACACTTAACTCATCACACTCCATAGATTTAAATCTACAGGGACCTCAGGATGAGGCCTGACCTCTGGTTTCTTCATTTCTTGGACTAAGGCCACTGTCACAATATGGTACATGTATCTGTTGGAGACAGATGGTCCTGGGTTCCGGACCTGGCTGCATTGCTTACTGTCCTTTGGCCTCTGGCCTGCTGTTTCCCCTCCCTAAGAGCACAGTTCCTCTTCTGGAGAGTAAAGACAGCAAGAACACCCCCGCAGGGCCGTGGAGGGGATCGAGAGGGAGACACTCTATGAGAGGCAGTTATTCTCCTTCCCATCCCCTCCCTTTTAATGCTTTAAGCACCTCTGAAATCTTTATCTGATTTTGATTGCAATCTTTGTAACTTTGGAGATTTAAGCAAATCTCCTAGCATATGGCAAGCATCCTACGATGGTGTGTGAATTGATCCAATTTACATTCAGGAGAAACATCTTGTGGAATTTCATCTGAACACAGGGCGACAGAGGCCGAGAGATCCAGGTTTGACTCCTAGCCTACATTTTTCTTACACTTACTCTGTGCCTAAGGGCGGTTCATCAGCCTCATGGAGCCTTGGGCTCTTTACACGCGCAGTGGAGGTACTAGGACTCAACTCCTTGGCTTATCTTTTCCCCTGTCTTTCTTTATTTTCCCCCAGCTTTATTGAGATATAATTGACATATAACATCGTGTAAGCTTAAGGTGTACAACAGGATGACTGGACACATACATATATTGCAAAATGGTCGCCATGATAAAGTTAGTTAACACTTTCATCACCTCGCACAATTACCATTTTTTTTCTCGTGTTGAGAATGTTTAAGATTCACTCTCGTAAAGAGAACCCTCTAACACCGTTGGTGGGAATGTAAACTGGTGCAGCCACTATGGAAAACAGTATGGAGCTTCCTCAAAAAACCAAAAGTAGAGTTGCCATATGATCCAGCAATCCCACTCCTGGGCATATATCCAGACAAAATTATAATTCAAAAATATACATGCACTCCTATGTTCATTGCAGCACTATTCACAATAGCCAAGACATGGAAGCAACCTAAGTGTCCATTGACAGATGAATGGATAAAGAAGATGTGGGGTGTGTGTGTGTGTGTGTGTGTGTGTGTGTGTGTGTGTGTGTATAATGGAATAGTACTCAGCCATAAAAAAGAACGAAATAATGCCATTTGCAGCTACATGGATGGACCTAGAGATTATCATACTAAGTGAAGTAAGTCAGAAAGAGAAAGACAAACACCATATGATATCACTTATGTGTGAAATCTGAAATACAACACAAATGAACCTCTCTATGAAACAGAAACAGACTCAGACATAGAGGACAGACTTGTGGTTGCCAAGCAGGAGAGGGGGTGGGGGAGGGATGGACTGGGGGTTTGGGATCAGCAGATGCAAACTATTATATAGAGAACGGATAAACAACAAGGTCCTACTGTAGAGCACAGGGGACTATATTCAATATCCTGTGATAAACCGTAATGGAAGAGAATGTGAGAAAGAATGTATATGTATATGTGTGTAACTGAATCACTTTGCTGTACAGCAGAAATTAACACAACATGGTAAATCAACTATAATAAGTATACATTAAAAAGAAGATTTACTCTTAGGGACTTTCAGTATGTATTACAGCTTTGTTAGCTATAGTCATTATGCTGTATATTACATCCCCAGAACTTATTTATCTTATGACTGGTAGTTTGTACCCTTTGACCAACATCTCCCTAATTCCTTCACCCTCAGCTCCTAGCAACCACCAGTCTACTCTCTGTTTCTCTGACTTCGGTTTTTTTAGGTTTCACCTGTAGGTGAGAACATACGGTATTTGTCTCTCTGACTTACTACACTTAGCATTCATTGAGTTATTTTAAGACTTAAATGAGATAATGACGATGAAGCAATTAACATAGTGCCTAGCACATACTGAGTGATAAAAATAGTTGGTTTTGATAATAATAGTTATTCCCATTTTCATGCTAATTAGTCAATGTGGAAGAAACATGTCAGAAGAGGTCAAGCTATTTGCCCAAGATCACCCAGAAAAGTCTAGGCGGGGTTGGCGTCAAGTGCATTGTCTTCATTCCTGTGCACCACCCAAAGGCAAAAGGGAAGACCTCAGTGAATGTTATTCATTCACTCAACAAACATTTATCAAGTGCCTACTATGCACCAGGCACTGTGGTGTGAGCTAGAGGCACACAGTCCATCAGGACTTAGTCCTTCCCTCCAGGGGCTGATGGCCTAGAAAGCAAGAAGGACAAAAAGAAAATCTTAACATAGTCTGGTCACTACGGTGCTCCAGGCACAGGGATGCTATTGGTCACCTCACCTGGTCTGTGGCGTCAGGGACCCTGGTGGAGAGGGCAGGAGCTGAGCTGTGAAGTTGGAGATAACTATTCAAAGAAAGGAAGGGAAGGGTTGTTCTTGACAGAGGGAACAGCATATGCAAAGGCACAGAGATGTGAAAAGCATAATCCAGAAAAGCGTCTGCTTCTGGAAAGTAGATTAGTTGTTGCATTTTCCCAGTGACTTCCACTAAGTACAATTAAACACCCTGGACATGGTATGTAAAACAAACACGAAAAGACTCTGAAAGGTGGAGAGAAGAAGGAGACTGGCTTGGGATCTTGGGACCCAAGGAAGGACTGGTGGGGCATTCCCAGGGTTTTCTCTTTGCCTCATATTTCCAAGAATTGGAGTTGAAGCTAGAAACCTGGACCCACCAAGAAAATAGAGAAAAAGCCCCACAGAAGCCTGCTCTTTCTAGCCAAAGGGCCAGAAAAGGGGGATCCAAGCGTCACAGAGACTTTTTGAATAAACGTCTCTATTCCAATCAGAGTTTTCAGGAAAAACTGAAAAAAACTTGGAGAGATTTCACTGAAAAAGATAGAAAGATGGAAAAATAAACACATGAAAATAGATTCAACGTCATCAGCCATTAGAGTAATGCAAATTTAAATCACAATGAGATACCACTACATACCTATCATACTGGCTAAAATTAAAAATAGTGTGACAACACCCACCGGTCAGAACGGCCATCATTAAAAAGTCTACAAACAATAAATGCTGGAGAGGGTGTGGAGAAGAGGGAGCCCTCCTGCACTGTTGGTGGGAATGTAAATTGATACAGCCACTGTGGAGAACAGTATGGAGGTTCCTTAAAAAACTACAAACAGGACTACCATATGACCCAGCGATCCCACTCCTGGGCATAAATCTAGAAAAGATGAAAACTCTAATTTGAAAAGATATATATATATATATATATATATATATATATATATATATATACACACACATATACATATACATATATATATATATATATATACAATGGAATACTACCCAGCCATAAAAAGAATGAAATAATGCCATTTGCAGCAACATGGATGGACCTAGAGATTATCATACTAAGTGAAGTAAGTCAGACAGAGAAAGACACATATCATATGATATCACTTGTATGTGGAATTTAAAAAATGATATAAATGAAGTTATTTACAAAACAGAAACAGACTCATAGACATAGAAAACAAACTTATGGTTACCAAAGGGGAAAGAGGGGGAGAGGGATAAATTTGGAGTTTGGGATTAATAGATATACACTACAGTATATAAAATAGATAAACAACAAGGACCTGCTGTATAGCGCAGGGAACTAAATTCAATATACTGTAATAGCCTATAATGAAAAAGAATCAGAACAAGAATAAATAAATAAGGACTTTCCTGTGGTCCAGTGGGTAAGACTCCATGCTCCCAATGCAGGGGGCCTGGGTTCGATCCCTGGTTGGGGAACTAGATCCTACATACATGCCGCAACTAAAGAGTCCGCATACTGCAACTAAAAGATCCCAGGTGCTGCAACTAAGAGCTGGTGCAGGGCTTCCCTGGTGGCGCAGTGGTTGAGAGTCTGCCTGCCGATGCAGGGGACACGGGTTCGTGCCCCGGTCCGGGAAGATCCCACATGCCGCGGAGCGGCTGGGCCCGTGAGCCATGGCCGCTGAGCCTGCGCGTCCGGAGCCTGTGCTGCGCAACGGGAGAGGCCACAGTGGTGAGAGGCCCGCGTACTGCAAAAAAAAAAAAAAGGAAGGGAGAGAAAGACTAGGTTCTTGTCCTCTTGACAGTACCGTGTGACCCCGTGCAAGGCCCTTCGCCTCTCTGCCTCCTTCTCTGCTGAAAACTAAGGCATTTGCATGAGGGATCTCTAAGGGCAATGATTCCCCATATACTGTTATCCTCAAAGGGTATCCCAGTGTGCTTAGTCCCAGGATCCTCCCGGGGGAGGCAGGACTAACATGCCACCCTCCCCCATGTGCTGCTCTCAGAGGACTCCTTGGCCAGACTTCTTTGCCTGGGCCAGCATGGCCTTGACTCAGAAGGACCCTGAAGGAGGCATGTTGATGAGGGAGTTTAAGACACCAGCAAGAAGCAACGCCTGTCACTGAGCATAGCCCTGGACCCCCAGCACTTCCTGGCCCTTTTGGCTGAGGACCCCTGGACATCCTGCCTCCATGGAGGGGCTCCTTTTCATGGCAGAAGGCTGTGGACTCTGGGGCCCGAATGGGGCTACCTGTGTGATCAAGCAAAGCCAGAAATGAGGCCAGGCAGCACTGGTGGTGGGCGGCACCTCCCAGGGGCATCATTCACTGAGTGGTGTTGATGTGGTACCCAAGGCCTCCAGAGACAGATTATCCAGTCTTCCCTCCTCCTTCTACAGATGGGGACACTGAGACCCAGAGGTGTTGGGGCCGCTGTCCAGATGCATCCAGCCGTGAGGAAAGCTTGGACTTGAACCAAAATCTTCCCATTGCTAACCCAGGACCCTCTGTCCTCTGCCCTGGGTTGCATCTTCCCAGAGGACTTTGGAAACACCCTGGAGAATGAGCCGTGGGGGTGGTGACATAGAGAAAAAAACTGGCTAAGTGGCTAAGCTTGTGACCCTCCAGCCCCTAGCGAGCATCCCAGGTTGTGCAAGCATCACACCAAAGTTCCCTGGAGGGCAGGGTGCTCGAAGATCTGGGTCAGGTGATTCAAGGAAGGAAGATGTCCTTGCCTGTGATGGAACAGACTTTAATTCTGGGTTTAAACTCATCAGAAGTGTGCTGGGGTGGCATTTCCCACTGCTATATGGAGGGGAATGTGAGCCCATCTATGTGAGCTGTGCTCCTTGCCGCCCAGGGACTCTGCAGATGAAATCTGATCTTCCCTTTGAGTATAAAATTCCAGTTCATCAACTCAAAGCCTCCCTTTGAAAGACTGAAGAGCCCGGCGCTTTCCCTGGTCTTCAAAAGGTAAGTGGGTGGAGCAAGTCTGATGGGGGAAAATTGGTTCCGGAGGTTAATGTGGTGGGCAGGATGCAAGCCCAGCGCAACTGCAAGTTCTTTCAGCATGAATGATGCAGGTGGAGAGGGGGCGGGACAGAAGCTGAGAGACGCTGGGCCTCCGATTAGCCTAAAGAGTCACAAAAGTTTTCTGTATACAGGTCTTTTGTCTCCTTAGGTAGGTTTATTCCTAGGTGTTTTATTCTTTTTGATGCAATGGTAAATGGGAGTGTTTCCTTAATCTCTCTTTCAGATTTTTCGTCATTAGTGTATAGGAATGCCAGAGATTTCTGTGCATTAATTTTGTATCCTGCTACTTTACCAACTTCATTGATTAGCGCTAGGAGTTTTCTGGTAGCATCTCTAGGATTCTCTGTGTATAGTATCATGTCATCTACAAACAGTGACAGTTTTACTTCTTTTCCGATTTGATACAGATTGCCAACAAACACATGAAAGGATGCTCAACATCACTAATCGTTAGAGAAATGCAAATCAAAACCACAATGCGGTGTCACCTCACACCAGTCAGAATGGCCATCATCAAAAAATCTATAAACAATAAATGCTGGAGAGGGTGTGGAGAAAAGGGAACCCTCGTGCACTGTTGGTGGGAATGTAAATTGATACAGCCACTATGGAGAACAGTACGGAGGTTCCTTAAAAAACTACAAATAGAACTACCATACGACCCAGCAATCCCACTACTGGGCATATACCCAGAGAAAACCATAATTCAAAAGGATACATGTACCACAATGTTCATTGCAGCACTATTTACAATAGCCAGGACATGGAAGCAACGTAAGTGTCCATCGACGGATGAATGGATAAAGAAGATGTGGCACATATATACAATGGAATATTACTCAGCCATAAAAAGAAACAAAATTGAGTTATTTGTTTTGGATGGATCTAGAGTCTGTCATGCAGAGTGAAGTAAGTCAGAAAGAGAAAGACAAATACAATATACTAAAGCATATATATGGAATCTAAAAAAAAAATGGTTCTGAAGAACCTAGGAGCAGGACAGGAATAAAGACACAGACACAGAGAATGGACTTGAGGACATGGGGAGGGGGAAGGATAAGCTGGGACGAAGTGAGAGAGTAACACTGACACATATATATACTAGCAAATGTAAAATAGATAGCTCGTGGGAAGCAGCTGCATAGCACAGGGAGATCAGCTCGGTGCTTTGTGACCACCTAGAGGGGTGGGATAGGGAAGGTGGGAGGGAGACGCAAGTGGGAGGGGATATGGGATATATGTATATGTATAGCTGATTCACTTTGTTATACAGCAGAAACTAACACAACATTGTAAAGCAAGTATACTCCAATAAAGATGTTAAAAAAAATAAGTCACAGAAGTCTTTTGGGGTCTCCTCTTTGGAAGCCCCTGGCAGAGAAGGAAGACTTCATGTGGAGGTGGGGTTCTTAGCTTTTTGAAACCATAGAATCTTCTGGCTGTCTGGCAAAACTCATGACCGTTTCTCTGAATAATGAATTGATGACATAAAATACAGATTTTAAAGGTAATTAATTATACTGAAATCCAGCTGTCAAAATAGTAAAACAGTTGTGATACTGTGGCATACATGTGCTTCTTTATTAATACATTAGATATTTTGAGGTATCTGCAGGTCATAGGTACTGTGAATACACCACCGTGTAATTTTTGGTCTGCAGTCTTAATGGAAGGAAATGCTGCATCTTAGTTAGAGGTTCATGAAAATACAGACGCACACGCCCACGGAGGTGGGTGTATAATAAGAAAATAGTCTGAGCCAAAGTCTCAGAAAACGTTAGTGTTTTGCATAAATTGATTGCAGTAAGGTTAAATGGAAAGATAAATAATACCCTTGTTTGCTTTATGAGATCTTTTTTTCTCAGTCTTTTAAAAACGTTTTAACACGGTAAAATGTGTTAAATATGTAGTTTGTAATAAAGATACGTTTTTATTTATTTATTTTTATTTTTAATTTCTTTTTGCGGTACGCAGGCCTCTCACCGCTGTGGCCTCTCCCGTTGCGGAGCACAGGCTCCGGACGCGCAGGCTCAGCGGCCACGGCTCACGGGCCCAGCCGCTCCGCGGCATGTGGGATCTTCCCGGACCGGGGCACGAACCCGCGTCCCCTGCATCGGCAGGCGGACTCTCAACCACTGTGCCACCAGGGAAGCCTCCTTTTTATTTTATTTTATTTTTTCAGCATAAGAGGGAATTTATACTTATTTTTCCCTCTGTTAAGCCACAGCTGAGGTGTAAGTGTACTGTTTGGTTCTCATGAATTGGACCTATTATATCCCAGGTGGGAGAGACACCCCCCCCCCCCAGTAAGAAAATGATCTCTTGAAGGCTAGATGCTCCTCCCCTCACCCAGAGTCCACGTGGACTGGGTCTGGGGGAAACTCTTTGGAGTATGAAGCTCTACTACTTATTATGGGTGACCATAGATTTTACTTGAGCCTCATTTTTCACAAGCTATAGAGTGGGGATTGTAATCCAGACCCCACGGGGATGTGATGCGGAGTAGAGGCTAGACAAATACGAGTTCCCTTGTGGTCCTGTAGTTGTGCAGTACCCTCTCCTTTCACTGCAAGACTCCCCCCGACCCCCAGCTTTACCAAGGTATAATTGGCAAATAAAAATTGTATGTATTTAACGTGTACAACGTGATGGTTTGATATACGTATACATTGCGAGGTGATTACCACAGCCAAATTAATTGACACGTCTATCACCTCACATAGTTATTTCTTTTTTCCATGTGGTGAGAACACTGAGGGTCTATCCTCTTAGCAAATTTCAAGACTGCAATAGAGTATTATTAACTATAGTTGCCAAGCTGCATATTACATCCCCAGAACTTATTCATCTTATAACTGAAAGTTTGTACCATTTGACCAACCTCCCCCCATTTCCCCCAGCCCCCAGCCCCTGGTAATCATGAGTCTACTCTCTGGTTCTATGAGTTCAACTTTTTAATATTTCACATGTAAGTGAGATCATACAGTATTTGTCTTTCTCGGTCTGGCTAATTTCACTTAGCATAATGTCCGCCAGATTCATCCATGTTGTTCCAAATGGCAGGTAATCCTTCTTTTTTATGGCTGAATAATATTCCATTATGTGTATGTACATACCATATCTTCTTTATCCATCCATCCATCTATAGAGGGACATTTATGTTATTTCCATATCTTGGCTATTATGAATAACACTGCAATGAACATGGAGTGCAGATATCTCTTTGAGATACTGATTTCATTTCATTTGGATATATACCTGGTAGTGGGATTGTTGGATCACATGGTAGTTCTTCTTTTTAGTTTTTTGAGGAACCCCCATAATGTTTTCCATAATGGCTGTACCAATTTACATTCCCACCAACAGTGCACAAGAGTTCCCTTTTCTCTACACCCTTGTCAATACTTATCTGTTGTCATTTTGACAATAGCCATCCTAACAGGTGTGAGGTGATCTCTCATTCTGCTTTTGACTTGCATTTCCCTGATGATTAGTGATGTTAAGCCCCTTTTCATGTACTTGTTGGCCATTTGTATGTTGTCTTTGGAAAAATGTCTTTTGAGGTCCTTTGCCCATTTTAAAAATGGGTTATTTGGGGGTTTTCTTATTGTTTGTTTATTTTTTTGCTATAGAGTTGTGAAAGTTCCTTGTATATTTTGAATGTTAACCATTTATTGGATATATGGTTTGCAAATATTTTCTCACATTCTGCAGGTTGCCTTTTAGTTTTGTTGATGGTTTCCTTTCCTGTGCAGAAGCCTTTTGGTTTGATGTAATCCCATTTGTTTATTTTTGCTTTTGTTGCCTGTGCTTTTGGTGTTATATCCAAAAAAATCAATGCCAAGATCAATGCCAGGGAGCTTTCCCCTATGTTTTCTTCTAGGAGTTTTATGGTTTCAGGTCTTATATTTGTCTTTAATCCATTTTGAGTTGATTTCTGTGAGTGGTGTAAGAGTTCAGTTTTATTCTTTTGCATTGGATAGCCAATTTTTCAAACACCATTTATTTATCCCTTTGCCATTGTGTATTCTTGGTATCCTTGTCAAGGATTAGATTAGTTGACCATATATGTGTGGTTTTATTTGGGTTTTATCTGGGTACTCTATTCTATTCCATTGGTCTATGTGTCTGTTTTTATGCCAGTACTATACTGTTTTGATTACCATAGCTTTGTAATATAGTTTACAATCTTCTTTCTCAAGATTCCTTTAGCTATTTGGGTCTTTTGTGGTTTTATAAGAATTTGGGGATTGCTTTTTCTATTTCTGTGAAATATGCTGTTAGAATTTTGATAGGGATGACTGCAAGACTCTTAGTTATCCTCACGCTCTGGAGGTGGGTTGTATTTATTGGTGCCACATGACTCAATTGAATAATTCTTTACTGAGAATCTATAAGGACATGTATATGCTCCAGATTGGGAGCTCCAAAAGTGGGGGTGGGGAAGCACAAAGACCATGGAAAATATTTTATTTACATCTCCTGGAAACTTTTTTTTTTTTTTTTTTTGCGTTACGCGGGCCTCTCACTGTCGTGGCCTCTCCCGTTGCGGAGCACAGGCTCTGGACGCGCAGGCTCAGCGGGCATGGCTCACGGGCCCAGCCACTCCGTGGCATGTGGGATCTTCCCGGACCGGGGCACGAATCCACGTCCCCTGCATCGGCAGGCGGACTCTCAACCACTGCGCCACCAGGGAAGCCCTCCTGGAAACTTTTAAATCTAAGCATACAGTAGCTATGATGTTCTTAGCATCTACTAGGATTAAATGTGCCAAGTGCCTCTCTGTGCCTCAGTTTTCCCTTGACAAAATAGGAATACTACCAGTGTCTACCTCCTGGGGATATTAGGAGGGGTCAATGAGTAATATTAGAAAGTGTTTAGAATGGCACATATTACTGATTCTGTGCTTGCTAAGTAAGTACATAGTCCCTTATCTGGGTAGCATTTTTGCAAAGTTTACAGCTTCCAGTTGTCAGATGAGGAAATTGAGGCTTGAGCCTGAGATTGTTGACATTTGTCAAGGGAGAGGGACTCTATGATCTCAATCTGATCAGTCAGGGGCGCGTCAAAGATTCTCAGAACCAGAAGGATGCATGGGGTTGTCTAGGCCACTGATGCTAGACTGTGCTGTACCTTTCCTCCCTCATCCACAGTGTTCTCGCAGCCCCACTCACCACACTGACCTCCCTTTGGTTCTTTGAATACACTCAAAGTATTTCCACTGCAGAGCCTTTGGACACGTTGAACTGTATGCTTGGTTCACTGCTCCTAGAGCTTAGCTCTCAGCTCAGGTGTCTTGATCCCACGGAGGCTTTGCCTGGCCACCATAACTTCACTAGCCTCTCTAGGACATCACCGTTTTTAGATCTTTATAGTTCTCTGTCATTATTACATTTATTTTTGTTTACTTGGCTCTTACCTGTTTCTCTTCCCTCCCCATCAGAATATTTTTCTGCCTTCAGTCAGTGCTTTGAACAATACAGATTCTCAGGTATTTACTAATTGACTGAGTGCTACACCCCTAAGGGCTGTTCAGCTTCAGCTCATACGCACATGTTGTCAGGGAGCTCATTCCTTCCTGAGGCCATCTGTTCTGCTGTCTGCGGCTTTGACTGTTAGAAAGTTCCTTCTTTAACTGGATCAATTCTGCCCTTTTGGTATGCACAGACTAAGTCTCTTTCTATCACCTTTGGAGGTGAGGCCAGTTGGTGATCCGATTTTTGGTTTGTCAGAAGATTCTCTTTTTCCTTTCCTTTTCCTCTTTCACATGGCCTCTCAGGTAAGACCAAAAAAAATGGAGGTTGTCCCCCATTATCTTCCAAAGGTATCCACAGATGGCTGACTGCCCACTGTTGAATGCAAATACTTGTCCTAACGAGGGGTGTGTTATAGAACAGAAAGCCACTCAGTTTAACTTCAGTCCAAGAATGAGAAGGAAACTAGGATAAAAAGATCCATATTTCTAGATGCTTCTTGTGTTGTTATTAATAGATTTCCTGTGGGGGTGAAAAGGTTCAGTGGTCAAAGTCTGAACACACTGGGTTTCACTGAGTTAAACTTTCCTGTAGATCTTAGATTCTTTCCTATAACTCTTGCCAGAATCTTTGAGATGCAGTGGGGCCTGTGATTTCTACGAGGGAGTCACAGTTTATGAATTGCCCAAACCCATTCACCCTAGGAATATTTTCATTCAACACCCGTGAACATCTCACGAACCACAGATGTCCAGGGTTTCTGATTTGGGAAATACTTTCGTAGGTGTTTCTTCAGCTTTTCTAGCCAAGATCTCATGATTCTAGAGAGGAACCTTCTAGAGACAGAACACTTTTCTCTTACAAAATCTACAAGGATAGGCCTGCCTTGCCCACATCAGATGAAGGACCAGGCACGCGAATGGGGCCCTAAAAATTTTCCTCTTTTCCCATCACCCTGGGAGGCCATCTTTCCTCCTTCTCCTCTGTCTTCATTCCCCACCCCCAACCAGGTTCTTAGTTTATAACCCCTTTCGAATAACATCTCAGGATTCTTGGGGAGATAAGAATCACCAGGGAATTGTTTGAGAGCTGTAAATGAATTAAATTGGTTAGGATTCTAATTATCACGAAATGGCTTCATTGCCTCCTGCCGATAACAGGGCTGTAACCTTCCTCCCCTGGGGAGTACAGGTCCCCACCCCAGGGGTCACACAGCGGTCAGGGCCCTGGCAGCTGGGGAAGAAGAGAGAGGCTTTCTTCCCCCTCTACCCCGCCGCTGGCTCCGGGAACGGCTAGGAGCAGCCTGGGCTGATGACAGCCCGGGTGGTGGTCCCACAGGGACCCTGTCGGCAACTCCCCTCCCTCTGTCACCCCCTCGACTTCCTGGGGACCTTGGCAGGCCCCTGCCACTCTTGCCACTTGGACTGCCCTTCTATCCCGTGTGGAATCCTGGCGCCTAGTCCCATTTATTTATTCTGTTGTCCAGAGTTTACCACGGTGGGGCTTTGTGGGGAAAAGACAAGTGTCTGTATAACTAGTCATAATGCTGGATTTATTAATTCATCTATCCATCCTTCGTCAAATATTTATGGGGCATTTACCGTATGCCAGACAGTGCACTAGAAAGGAAAACAGACTCTATGGATAAGGGGAGTAGTGCACACACACACCCCCTTTATACATTCATAGTATAGAGAATAGTATATATACATATGCACACATATGCACATATATATACTGTGTATGTTATAAACGTATATAACATATACATTTGTTTAAAGCTTTGACATCCGGCAAGTCTGAGTTGAAATCAGACCTTTGCTGTGTGACATTCAGTTGCATCCCCCTCTGACACTTACGGTGCCTGTGTCATAGGACTGGGGTGAGAATTAAAGCATTTGGCTCATATAGGACCCTCCATACATGGAGGCCACTATTATCACAATAAAGGCACACAGGGTTGTGGGAGTGAAATGGAGGAATCATTTTAAAAGGTAATTTATAACTTATCTTTGGTATCTATCTAGAGAGATATGCATGTAACAGCCACCAGCAGATTCTGAGCAATTACTTCAGAAGAGAGATCAAGGGCAAGGTGGGCAGGGTAACGTTTGAGTGGGGCCTTGAAGCATGAGTAGAATTCCAATAGCTGGGGAGAGGGGAGGGCATTCCTAGCCAAGGAAAATGCAGGGCAAATGGTGTGAGATAGGAATGTACCTGATGTGTTCCAGGAGCCTCAGATGATTTAGTGTGGTTGGAATGAGGGGCTCACCAAGGGCTGCAGGAGAAGAGGGAGTCAGAGAGGTGAGGGAGAAGGGACCTTTGGAAAACCTAGTTCCTGTGTTCTTTGCATTGGCCTTAAACTTCTCTTCCTGTAATTCCTGTATTGGTCCTGATGCTGCCCTCTGGGGTGCTTGCACAGAGCGAGTCCTCCCTCTTTCTCCTGACAAGCCCTTCAAACCTTAGATTTCCTGGAATCCCTCACCTGTGTCCCAAACATACCCGGTGCTTTCATGCGACCCTCAAGAGACCTGGCTTTTAGAACCCGTGCTCCTGTGCCTTCCAGGTCATTTTTTTTTCTGCTCTGCACTCCCTCTTTTAAATGAATGGCTTCCGGATTAAAATTTCTTTATTAGGAAAAATTTCTAGCATATACAAAACTAGAGACGATAGCTTATGAACTCCCGCACGCTCATCAATAATTTTCCACAACTATGATCATTTTTGCCAGTCGTTTTCTCTGTTCTCTCCTCCTCTGTTTTGTTTGCTGAAGTAGTTTGAAGCAAATCCCAAACATTACATCTTTTCATACATAAGATTTTAGTATGCATCACTAACAAAAGAGGGATGTTAAAAACCTGACCATGTTATTTTGACAGTCAACACAATTAACAGAAAATTTCAATATCCTCTATTACTCATGTTCAGAGTTCCTTGATTGTATTCGAGATTTTATGATTAAAAAAATCAAGATCCAGAAAAGATTCATATATTGCATTTGCTTATTATATCTCCTGTTTCTTTTACTCATTAACAATTCCTCCCCTGTCTCTTCCATGCTACAGATTTGTTGGAGAAACACAATCATTTGTTCTGTTGACTATCCCATATTCTGAATATGACTAATTGCTCCTTCCTGGTATTTAATTTAATTTATTCTTCTATTGTCTATACTTCCTGAAATAGGTAGTTAAGTCTACAGCATAATTGGAGTCAAGTTCTTTTTTTTTTTTTTTTCTTTTTTAGGGGAGAACAATTCACAGATGGTGGCGTGTGTTCCCCACTGCCTAATGTTTAGGAGTCACACAAGGAGTGTTGTTCCACTATTAAATGAGGCGGAAACTGATGGGGGTTTAGATGGTGTCAGTCTGATCTCTCTATAGGTCGTCTCTTCTGGACATCTCTTCTGTCTACCCTTCTCTCTTAAAAAGAAGCACTGAGGGGCTTCCCTGGTGGCGCAGTGGTTGAGAATCTGCCTGCTAATACAGGGGACACGGGTTCGAGCCCTGGCCTGGGAGGATCCCACATGCCGCGGAGCAACTAGGCCCACGAGCCACAACTACTGAGCCTCCGCGTCTGGAGCCTGTGCTCCGCAACAAGAGAGGCCGTGATAGTGAGAGGCCCGCGCACCGCGATGAAGAGTGGCCCCTGCTTGCCACAACTAGAGAAAGCCCTCGCACAGAAACGAAGACCCAACACAGCCAAAAATAAATAAATTAATTAATAAACTCCTACCCCCAACATCTAAAAAAGAAAAAGAGCACCAAGAAAGGGATGCATCACTCCAGCTGTTGTTGGATTATAGAAAAGAAGTATCACCCACACCCCTTATTCTGTACCTCATACTTCTGTTCATGCAGCCAAAGGCTCCCTTAACTCATTCTGGGGCTGCAGCACACTGCTAACTTCCAGCAAGCTCACTTTAAAAAAAAAAAAAAATCTATTTATTTATTCACTGTTGGCTGCGTTGGGTCTTCGTTGCTGCGCACAGGCTTTCTCTAGTTGTAGTGAGCAGAGGATACTCTTAGTTGCGGTGTTCAGGCTTCTCATTGTGGTGGCTTCTCTTGTTGCAGAACATGGGCTCTAGGCACATGGGCTTCAGTAGTTGTGGCACGCGGGCTCAGTAGTTGTGGCTCGCAGGCTCTAGAGCACAGTCTCAGTAGCTGTGGCACACGGGCTTAGTTGCTCCGCGGCATGTGGGATCTTCCTGGACCAGGGCTCAAAACCGTGTCCCCTGCACTGGTAGGCAGATTCTTAATCACTGCGCCACCAGGGAAGCCCTAAGCTCACTTTGAATAAATCCCCTAAGCCTCTTTTTCATGGGTTACTGATAAGCCACCTCTCTTTCTTCAGGACTTTCCCATTTGGTTTTTTGGTCTGAAGTAAACCTTATATTTATACAAATAAACCTTATATATCTTATACATATATAACATTTATATATGTATTATATTATTCAAAGTGAAGTTTTGTTTTGTCTCAGCCAACTCTTCAAGGTTCATTTCCATTGTGATTTTGTCATTATAGGAAGGCTGATAGGAGAAGGGACTGCTGAGAGCCTTGATTTTAGCTCCTTCACTTTATAGATGAGGAAAATGAAGTATAGAGAAATTCCCTTTCTTGAATTAAGTTGCTCAGGGTCATGCACCATGGGGCAGACAGTTATGCTGGTGACCCCTGCTGAACCACACTTCTGGGTGGTCACTCGCTTATGTAGCCTCCGCCCACATGAGGGAGTGGTCATGTGACTCTCCGGCCAATGAGACATTAGCAAGCAATGTTAGCAGAGGCTCCGTGAGCACTTAGGTACTGGTGCTTGTCTTCTTGGAAGGGTCACTCTGGCGATGCCAATGGGGAGGGACCTCCAGTGGCTGAGAACACAGGGTGATGGGGCTAGAGAGGCACCCAGCTAGCTGTCCACAACCTGCTGCTCCATGAAGAAGGACAGCAGAGGGTTGAGCTTCTCTGGAGCATCTGAAAGCTTCAAATACCTAATGATATAAGTATAAACTCAAGGCTTCAACCTCGACTTCAAGCAAATGAACCAACAAAGATCAAGACATGCTCTTGAGGGCCTGGAAGTGAGGACTAGAGACCCCAGATGCAGTAGCATGGTTTGAGCATGGCGTGGGACACACAGGGTGCTCAAAACCACAACCAGATCCATTCCTTGGTCACAGTGCTTTGAGGATCTTCACGAGGGCTTTAGTATAAATAGCTGGGCATTGCTATTATGAAAGAGAGCCTGCCCTTGGTAGTTTGCTGAGTTGAAGTCTGCAGAGAAAGCTCCACTGAGTTCTCCTTCCAGGTTGCTTGTGGGTTCAGCCATCTGCAGCCCATCCTTTTGTTGTCTTTATGCAGTAATGCTGGGATTACAGAATCCATTCAGGTACTGTCTGAACAGGTACCTGGATTGGGTAGGTGACTCCTCTATCTAATTACACCAAGGAAGATTTTGGAATCTAGCTTGATTCATATTTTATGGAGCCTAAGTTTTATGCAATTCAGGGGACCTTTTCAAAGCAGGAGAATGCAATATTACAAGTATCAACTTCAGTCCAAGATCTTGGAAGGGACCCGTACAAAGGAGGAACCTCCAAAATGAAGTTTCATAGCTTTTCAGTAAATCCATCTCTGCTCCCATTTATGTAACAATTCTTTCAGCCAAAGTGTTCTTTCTCCTACTTCTTTACCTCTCAAACTCCTACTAATACTTGAAGTATAAGTAAAATGTTCCCTTCTCTGGAAGTCTCTGGTTTCCCTAGGCAGATTGAATCACCTCAATACGGTGCTCCCACACTGCTCCATTTAACTCATATCCCCCCAGATCCTAATGTTCTGTCTAACCTAAGTGTCTGTCCTCTCCTGCCAGATCCACTCTTGAGGCCAGGGACTGTGTCTTCTTGTTTTTGTTTCTCTAGGACCCAGAAGAGGACTCTGTAAATGTTTATGGGATGGATGAGCTCTTTTCGAATCCTGGAGACTACTACCCATTCCTTTGTAAGACTCAAGGTCAACTACTGGCTTGATAAAGCCGGAACACGCCCAGCATGGAGGAGAAACAGTGAAGGTAAACTGTGGTCAGAGGTCTTTACTACACACACACACACACACACACACACACACACAGATTCACAGCTTCCCAAGGTGCTACCAAAGGGCAGGGCTCTGTTATAAGAAGTGGAAAAGTCCTTTCGTGTGATGCAGCGAGTTCTTTCTACCCATCCACTGCATTTAACTCCAGGTCAAGGAACCAGACAATTAGCTGGAGTGACTCAGCCCTGAGGGGGACTAATTATTTTAGCTGAGACCCCAGAGAAAGATTAGTAATAGCTTCCATTTGGAACCTTTCTTTGCAGAGCCTGAGGCTCATGGCAAACACTTTCATTAACCCTGATCTTTTCGTTAACACTGAACCTTTGTGGGGATAGGGGAAGGGGTCAGTGCTTATTCGAGCCAATTTCTGGCTAGAACCCTGGGGACCAGAGAGAAAGTGAGTCAATGTCTCCTGGGAGCTCAGGTGAGGAGTTGGGCTCAGACCTTGGCTTTCTGAGGAACAAAGACCATCAGAACTGGAAGAGGCCCCAGGAGCCACATCTTGACCAATGTTATTTTAGAGTGGAGGAAGCTGAGCTGTCGAGACGGGGAGCAAATTGGCCACTGCTGCACGTGATGGGGACGGGACCAGAGCTGAGGCTTCCTGAATTCCAAGTCAGAAGTTTGTTTTGTACCATGAAAGTCTGAATAAAGAGCACCTAGAGACCCGCTGTGGAAGATGTTAAGTCTAACCAGCGCCCTGGGAGGGGAGAAGGAGGGAGAGGCAGATGACCTGCCACTCACTGTCTCCGTCTTTGGGGGCTTGTTATCTTTTAACTAAATGATTCTCCTCCTTTGTGTATAAGAAAAAGAATTTGTTTATTTGGTTGCTCTTGACTCCCAGCCTGGTTTTTAGAGAAATCATGGCAAAGGAGATAGGGCCATAGTTCTGGATTCAGAAGGCCTGAGTTCAAGACCCAGCTCTGTGCTTTCTGACCTTGTCACCCTGGCAAGTCACTGCCTGTGTGGTAGCCACAGTTGTTTTGAATGATCAGACACCCATTTCCAACCTTCTCCTCCATTGCCAGCCTCCATCAAACAAACATGCTTGGAGAATCTAAATATTTGTTCTCTCAACTTCCCTTGCGTCTAGGTGTGGCTTTTTACAAAGTTTTGGCTACACAGTCTTAAGTGGAAGTCTGCTGGGGGGTTTCTGGGAGGGCTTTTTTTTAATCTATTTTTTTAAATTGAAGTATAGTTGATTTACAATGTTGTGTTAATTTCTGCTGTACAGCAAAGTGACTCAGGTATACACATATTACATTCTTTTAAATATTCTTTTCCATGATGGTTTATCCCAGGATATTGAATATCGTTCCTTGTGCTATACAGTAGGACCTTGTTGTTTATCCATTCTATATATACTAGTTTGCATCTACTAACTCCAAACTCCCACTCCATCCCTCCCCCACCTCCCCTCCCCCTTGGCAACCACAAGTTTGTTCTCTATGTCTGTGAGTCTTTTTGTTTTTCCTGATAGAAGAGACAGACATCACTGACACTGCTTTCTTTGCTTCTTCCTGATTGAGTGCAGATGTGATGGCTGGAACCGAAGCAGACACTATGTGTCCATGGGAGAAAGGTCAAGTGAATCGTACACATGCTGACCATACTTCCAGGTTTCTTGTTAGATGAGAAACCCAAATTCACATTGGTATAAGTTACTGTTGGTTTCTTGTAGCTGAAAGCATTCTTATGTGGTATAAAATAGATAAAATTTTAGGTTATCTCTAGTGAATGACTATTATTTGTCAACCCAGAATCCATTTCCCTTTCTTCTGGTAGCAGCATCCCAGTTTTCCCAGGGGATCCCCTGTTCCTCTACTGTCAATCCACATGGTTGGGGTGGAGCTGACTTCACCTCTGGTTGTACCCTAGGGTCCGTCAGAACAGTTCACACCCTCCCCTCAACCTTCGGGATAGACAGATTGAGGGATGCTTTGTGCCTTGGGTGTGGCTAGTGGCACCCAATGCCAGGACCTTTGTGATAATCCTGGGAAAGGGAGACTCTTCCCCTCAGACCTGAGAGGCTGGCTGACGCAGAGGAAAGCAGAGCGGAGAGATGGGAATGAGGTGGAGACATAACTGAGTTTTAGATGCAGCCCCACTCACACTCTTCGGTTACTTGAGCTGACTCTTCCATTTCAGGAGTCCAGACTTAGTGACGAGGTGGGGCCGCTTAGCTTTAAACAGTAGTTGTCACCAGAGCAGGGGCTCAAATCCTTGTCGAAAGTGAATCCATGTGTTGCCGAATTCTGCAGATGATCTGCTTACGAGCCAGAACGCAGTCCCCGGGCTCCTCTCCCTTATTTGCCCTGTTAACATCTTGCTCAGAAATTTACTAGAGGATTTCTCTCAAGCCATCGCCGCTGTTCCTATGCGGATCTGCCCTCTTATTAGACCACCATGCAGCAAATCAGCTTCTTGGTCTAATGGCCATAAAAGGTCTTTTCCACCTGACCATCTTCTGCATTTATTTCCCTGAGATTACATTAAAAATCCATCCTACAGCCAAGAGCTCTTGGCCCGGCACCTTCTCTTCTCAGATTCCGAGCCTGCCTGCTCTGTGTGTTCTTTTATTCTGTGAATGAACGTGATCTCCGTTGGTTTTTGTCCCAGAGCTCCTGGTCCACTTCTCCTTGTGCCCTGTGTCTGCCCTCCCCGCCTCCAGAGGACGCTTTCCAGACCTCCATCCCCTCCTATGATTCTCTGCAGTGGCTCATTGAGTGATCCCACTGTCCCCTCATGGGACCCCTCCAGCACCAGAAGAGGCAGAGAAGCATTTTCTTTGATAGCAAGAGGGCATATTTTAAAGCACAAGAGAAGTGAGAAGAAGCAACCATTGTCCTGTTATTTGTTAACATTTAATTTCTAAAAGTATATACTTAGGGCAAAAAATTCAAACACTGCCAGGCATCAGGGAAAACAAATATTCCTCTCTCCATTATGTGAGACCATCAGCCCACTCTCTGGAAGTAATTGCTGTCAGGGTCTGTTTTGTATTTGTCTAGGAACTTTCTAGATATATAGATGTGAGTACGCACACACACATAACAAATATTGAGTGTCAACTATGTGCCAGGCCCTGTTTTGGGAATACAGCAGTGTACAAATCAGATAATATCCTTGACCTCATGGAACTTTCATTCTACTGTTGGGAGATCGACAATGAATAAAGAAACGCATAATATGTCAGGTATTGATAAGCACTGTAAAAATTAAAAAATGGGGTAAGGGGTAGGGAATGACAAGGTGTGTATGTGCGTGCTCTCTTAGGAAGGATGGCCTGAGGGGGGCTGTCTGAGTACTATTTGATTGAGGGAGTGAGCCAGGCAAATAGCTAGAAAAGGATGTTTCAGGCAGTGACAGGAAGTGCAAAAGCCCTGGGGTAGGATTGTATTCAGCACTGTGGAGCAGTAGCTGGTAGGAGGCCAGCAAGGCCGGAGCAGGGAGCCCTGAGGAAGATGATGGGAGCCACAGAAACTTCCGTGTTGGCCACGGGAAGGACTTCTTGACTTTATTCCACGTGAGGCAGGGAAGAACTTGAGGGTTTGAGTCATGATCTGACTCACATTCTCCCAGCATCCCTCTGGCTGCGGAGTGAAGAATAGAGCCCAGGTGGGGCGAGGTGAGCACAAGGAAACAGTGGGGAGATGCTCGTGGCTGGCATCAAGGAGATAGAGTTGGATGCTGGGTTTGCTACTTGATTAGAAAAGATAGTCATCAGACTAATATCATATGATATCACTTACATGTGGAATCTAAAAAAATGATACCAGTGAACTTATTTACAAAACAGAAATAGACTCACAGACACAGAAAACAAAGTTATGGTTATCAAAGGGGAAAGGGAGGGGGAGGGATAAATTGGGAGTTTGGGATTAACATATACACACTACTATATATAAAATAGATAAACAACAAGGACCCACTGTTTAGCACAGGGAACTATATTCATAATAACCTATAATGGAAAAGAATCGGAAAAAGAAAATATATTTATAACTGAATCACTTTACTATATACCTGAAACTAACACAGCTTTGTAAATCAACTATACTTCAATTAAAAATATATATTTATAAAGAAAAGATAGTCATCAAAATTGCTGTAAAGATCTGAGCCTGAGCAACTGGAAGAAAGGCGTTGCCATGTGCTGAGGAGAAAGGCTGAGGAAGAAGCACGTTTGGGGTGGGGAGTGAATAGAGTTTGTTTTTAGACGTGTTAAATTTGAGAGTGATGTCAGGTGGCCGCGGCCTGCAGCAGCCTGAAGCAGGGCTTCGGTTCCCAGCCAGAGACTGAGGTCGGGTCGCAGCGGTGAGAGCACCAACTGCTAGCCACTCGACCAGTGGCCAGTGACAAGGCCCTGGCCCTTCGGCTTTGCAGAAAAGAATTCCCACAAAGATGCAAAGTAGTGAAACAAGTAAAGTGTTTATTAGAAGAAAACAGAGTACAATACGTGGGGATAGACACACGGGGGGGCTCAGAGAGGGAGAGAGTCACGCTCTCGTGGTAGTTTAAATCTGGGTTTTCTTTGGCCAATCATTTCAATTTGCCTGGTTCAGAGTCCGTATTTGGTACATCTCAGGATCCTCCCAGGTGTGCGCGCATCTCTTAGCCAAGATGGAGTCTACTGAAGAGGCCTATGGGTAGTTAGCATCACTTACTATGGGGTGACGCCCCCTCCCGTTTGACCTCCAAGGAGCTTTTCTGTGCATGTGTAGTCGGGGAGGTCTCCTGACTTTGAGAATGAGGAATATGTGGTCTCATGTTCTATCTGGGCAGGGCCCAGCCTCCTCCCTCGATTGTCCGGCTGTTTTCGTCTTGGAGTATCGGTCCACAGAGAACGAACTCCAACTGTTTGCCCCGGGGGCCCACCTATCTCCTGCCTCAAGATGACATTAGACAGTCAAGTGGAGGTGTCAGGAGCACTCAAGGAAGAAGCCTAGATGAGAAATTCATTTGGGTGTTATGGGGGATGGTAAGCATGGCATGCACTTTGTAGCTCTTCCTGTCAAGAGGAGGACTGTTTTCCCACCCCTTGAATCCGGGCTGGGCTTATGACTTGCTTTCACCAGTGGAGGCAGTGGAAGTGAGAAGTGAATTCTCAGGCCAAGACTCAAGAGCCCTTGTACCTTCTGCCTTTGTGCTGTTGGAATCTTGTGACCACACTACAAGGAAGCCTACTGAGGCCCGGTCACCCTGTGGCCTCAGCTAACAGCCTACCAGACCCAGGCCTGTCTGTGAGTAAGGCCACCTGAGATTCCCCCGGTGGCCACTGACCGACTAGCTGACCGCAGACACATGAGCAGGCCCAGCCGGGATCAGCTAAGTCAGCACCGACTAGACCAGGAGCCCGGTCAAGCCTGAGCCAAAGAAATCATTATTTCAAGCAACTAAGTGTTGGTGGGATTTATTACGGTGCAGAAACCATCACATTCTGATGATGTGTTTAAATATCAGGATATCTGACCTTTTTCTTACTCAACTGAGCCCATGATATTGTTCTGAAACATGCCTTTTCCATTCAGTGATGTGTCTAATGACAGTTTCCCATGAGGTGTATTTCAGTCTCTCTCATTATGTTTTTCTTTTTTCTTTTTTTTAAAAACTTATTTATTTATCTATTTTGGGCTGTGTTGGGTCTTCGTTTCTGTGCGAGGGCTTTCTCTAGTTGTGGCAAGCGGGGGCCACTCTTCATCGCAGTGCGTGGGCCTCTCACTATCGTGGCCTCTCTTGTTGCGGAGCACAGGCTCCAGACGCGGAGGCTCAGTAGTTGTGGCTCGTGGGCCTAGTTGCTCCGCGGCATGTGGGATCCTCCCAGACCAGGGCTTGAACCCGTGTCCCCTGCATTAGCAGGCAGATTCTCAACCACTGCGCCACCAGGGAAGCCCCTCTCTCATTATTTTTAACAGCTGGATGAATATGCTGTAATCAGTGGTCTCAACCAGTGTCTTATTTTGGTGGTTTCCAGGGTTTGCTGTCACAAAGCCTTGGTGAACATTCTTATAGACAGTATTTATATCCATGTGTATTTATCAGATAAGTTCTTGCAAAAACAATTACTGAGTCAAAGAGATGTGCATTTAGAATATGAGTAGTTGTGAAGTTATCGTCCAAAATAATTTATTAATTTATACTTCCTTCTATATGAGAGTGACTTTCATCAAGCCCTTACCAACACTTTGAAATATTTGCCAGCCTGAAAGGTAAAACAAATGTATCGCATTACTGTTTTACTTACTTTTTTTTTTGTGGTACGCGGGCCTCTCACTGTTGTGACCTCTCCCGTTGCGGAGCACGGGCTCCGGACGCGCAGGCTCAGTGGCCATGGCTCACGGACCCAGCCGCTCCAGGGCATGTGGGATCTTCCCAGACTGGGGCACGAACCCATGTCCCCTGCATCGGCAGGCAAACTCTCAACCACTGCGCCATCAGGGAAGCCCTACTTACATTTTTAAATGATGGATGAGGTTGAGACTATTTTTGTAGGTTTAGTATCTATTTATATGTTTTTCCTGGGAATCTCTTATTTCTGCTCTTTGCCCATTTTGTGTCTTGTTTAGCCTTTTAAAAAGCTGAACCATCAAAGGTCAATGAATATTAAAGAAATGTTACTGTATTTCTAAACACTTTCTAGATGTAGACTTTTAAACTTGAAAGGCAATAAATAATCATTTCCTAACATCATGGTGTTTTACAAGTACAAAACACTTGGCTATATCATCTAATATAATTTCATAGCTAACTTCTGAGGCAGGTCCTGGTATCCCCAGAGAGATTAAGTAACTTTTAGGTCAGGAAAAATTGTGAAAGACTTTGAAATAAGCATAAAAAGATTGTTCTGTCTAGCGCACTCTTCCAGAATTTCTGCCCCTTTCATTGTCTGTGAGCTATTTTTCCACTCTGTATAATTGTTGGAAACTGGTACTAATGCAAATGATACTTGTCTATAGAAATGCAAATGAATTGTGCCTGGTGGAGATGACATTGATTACTTCCCTGTGGCCATTGACCCTTTTTGTCTCTGTTTGTAATTCATTTCAGCATTCCTGACTGCCTCTGCTTGTGTCTGTTCTTTGAATTCTCCTTTGAACTGTTATGATGTCTTACTGGTTCCCCCATTAATTAGTGAGTTAGATAAAACGTTGGCACGTGTTCATTTTATATTTATATGATCGTACTGAGACCAGGGGGGCAGGGGGCAGGGCACAACCTTTAAAAGAATGAGATAGCCGTTGAGGATACGACATAAACTGGTTAGAACCAATTAGGTCCAAAGTGGTGGAAGATTCAACTTCCAGTAGACCTTGAGCCTCATTATACACTCATTGTAATACATTAGCATACACTAAACGAGACTCCCACCAGTGCCATTACATAGAAGGCCAAAAAGTGGGCAGTGGCCCAATTCCTGGAAATCCCCACCCCTTCTCCAAAGTAGTTGGAATAATCCTTCCACTCATTAGCCTATGAAATTACCCAGCCCATAAAAGTTAACCACCCCAGTTTCTCCCTCCCTCCCTCTTTCTTAGGCTTTTCAGCACAGATTGAGGCTGGCCTTCTAACTAGGCCCCTTTCACAAATCCTGGGAAGTTAAACTCTGAAAAGAGCTTACTCTCTTACCCTTCATTCAAACCAGAAATGACAGCATCCCTCCCCAAGCCAGCAGAATAACCAAAGACACTAAATTCTGTTTAAATTTTTAAAGAAATGTTTCTATATTTCCTTCCCTCTTTAGGACATTCATATCAAAGCCAAACAGAATGTGTTAGACATGGGCCTCTTGCAAGGTCATTGAGCGAATGTTCTGCTTGCAGGGGGAGGTCAGTACCATTCCTTCCACCAACCTGGACTGAGCTTCAGGGCACAGAGCCTCAGCTGTTCATGTCAATATCCAGTTCCATTTATGAAGTGCTCAGTAGGTGAGCGCTTATGAATGAATGAACAAACCTCTCCTTAGTCTCCTCTGTGCCTCTGTTCTCACCATAGTTTATCTCACCAAAGTAAGGGCCAGAAGGACCCTCAGAAGTCACCTTGTCCAACTGCCTGTTTTACAAATGAGGCCCAGAGTGGGTGAGTGACTGGCTGGAGGTCACACAGCAAATTAGAGGAAGTACAGGTGCAAGAGGACGACCTCTTCCTTCCAGAGATCATCCCGAGACCTCCCTCAGTGTCTGTCGCCTGAAGCAGGAGGGTGACATTGGCCAGGAGAGATGAGAGCTTCCTTTATTGGTCACCTTGCTGCTAAGTCCGATGCAACCTTCCAAGGGACAACCTCAGGGTGGCTTCCTGGGCTGTGGGTTGTCTTTGGATCCTGAGATTGATTCCCCCAGAGACCTGGGCACCTTCCCGCCACCTGCCTTCACCTGGAGAAGAGAGCAGCTCCACTAAGGAGAGGATGTCTGGTCCCTGTGTGGAAGTGGCACAGATGTTGCCCCATTTGGGGTGCGGAGGTGCAAAAAAAGCAAAGTGCAGGGATGCAGGTCTGCTGGATGATGAGAGGGCCTGGGAGAGGCTGTGTCTCCCACGGGTGGCATGGCAGGAGGGCGATCCGGGTGGGGAGCCAGGCAGAGGCCAGCTGACCTTGAGCCGGTAAATAGCAACCTGTGGGAGGAGCCAGCCTGGGCCGTGCAGGGGGCAGCAGCATGGGGCCCTGTCACAAGGAGAGGCCAGGAGAGAGAAGTGAGCCCTGAACTTTACCCTGGGCTGTCCCTCGGCTTCCCAACCTTTCCCCGTTACTCTCGGGCAGCTCAGAGTGGGTAGGGGGACCAACTTGGGGAGAAATGTGTGCCCAGGGGGCCAGGAAACATCGTCCCCATCCCGTCATTTACAGAAACTGTTTGTTGTGGAAAAGTCACTTTGCTTCTCAGAGTCGAGTTTCTGCATTAGCAAAAAATGGATAAATTAAAAATCTTACCTCATAGGGTCACTCATGGCTTTGTACAAACCGTTACCCATAGGAGTGTCTATTCGTGTACTGCTGCCGCCCCTGTTTGGCATCTGGTACACATTCCAAATCTGTGTTGACTCAGTGGACAGCTAAACCTTAGGGAGCATTTCCTAGGTGATGAGCGGTCGTTTCATCCTCATCAAATCTGTGACTGTCCTCTGAGGGGCACAGTGACTCTTCCAGGCCACATTGCTGCTAAGCGCAGAGCTGGGATTCGAACCGGGGTCACCTGACTCCCCAGCCAGTGGGCTCGACCTCCACGCACCGCCCTTTACTCTGTGATCCTGCTCCATAAACTGGGAAGTTTTGCATAAGTAATACACGTGGGTCCCCGGAGGAGGGAGAGGAGTGTGATTGGCACTCAGTGGAGGAGGACACGGGGACAGAGGCAGCGACTTCCCCAGCATCCGGGCCTACTATCTTTCTAAAAGAATTGTCGTTGCACTTTTTACTGTAGACAGAGCTCCGGAGGTCCCCAGCCACACCCCCTCTCCCGCCCGCGACCGCCCCCCGCCCTCCGCCTCAGCCACTCACGACCACGTCTGGGTTTGTGGGCGGGGCCAAGTCGGCCTCGCTCGGCTGCGGCGAAGCCCCAAGGCTGCTGGTTTTCTGCTTCCGCCATTTGGCTCGCTGATTCTGGAACCAGATCTGAGATGAAGGCGAGAGAGGATGGAGATAAGCAAAAGGGATTTTCGCCATCTAGTTCCTCCCCCCAAAATGCATAATGACGGCGCCTTCCAAGGGACCAACCCTTTACAGTAGGAAGCTCCATGGCATCCAGGATTTCTTTGGATCTGATCTGCCTTGAGAGAGGGGGCCGGGGATCACAACCTCAATACCTGCAGGGGTGTGGGCTCATGGGATGGGGTGAAGCAGCTGGGTGCCATGTAACTGGGAGTGGTGGAGTCTGCGGTGAGCAGTGGCTAAAGGGGGCAGCTTCTCAGCTTTAGCCAACAGTCACCATGTGGAAATGTGAGGCCAGCGTTGCAAGCTCGTCCAACTTCTAAGGCAGAAATCTTGATTTTTATGTGAAAGCGCTGAGATTTAAGATACCGTGCAGTTCAAATAAAACCCATCTAGGTTCTTTCCTGCTGGTGGGCCACCGGTTTGTAGCCCCGTTGGGCCCCGTGGCATCTGTAGGTTGGTTGAATGTTGGCGGTTCCCTGTGTTCGCAAGTGCCCTGATTGTCCATGACATGCTGCCGTCTGCACTTGGTCGCACCGCCAAGGCAGTTGCTGAATTCTGGGCCTTACTGGATGCAGACGCTACCCACCTAGCTGGTGACTGTTTTCACATAGGAAGAAAAAGGGGAGAAGTCCAGACAGGGGCGGTCGTTCACCAGAAGAACAGTAGGTTCCAGTGAAATGAAGGGTGGAATGTTGACATGGACCCTGGAGCAGATTTTGAATTCGAATGAGTCCATCATATATTTTTTTTAATTTTTATTGAAATGTAGTTGATTTACAAGGTTGTGTTAGTTTCAGATGTACAGCAAAGTGATTCAGTTATACATATAAATATATATATTCTTTTTTAACGTTCTCTTCCATTATAGGTTATAAGATATGGAAAGGTGGACGGGGGGAGGGATAAATTAGGAGGCTGTGATTAACAGATACACACTACTATGTATAAAATAGATACTCAACAAGGGCCTACTGTGTAGCGCAGGGAACTCTACTCAATACTCTGTAATAACCTATATGGGAAAAGAATCTGAAAAAAGAATGGATGTATGTTTATGTACAATTAAACCACTTTGCTGTACACCTGAAACTAACACAACATTGTAGATTAAATATACTCCAATATAAAATTTAAAAAATTATATTGTTCTGTTTTTCAAGGATTGCTTTTTTGTTTATTCATTAAAAGTGAAATTATAAAAAAAAAGATATTGAATATAGTTCCCCCATTATATTTGTTTAAAAAAATGAAGAGTGATTTAGAAAACTGTTTTAGAGAGAGTGCCAACATGTAACAATTGGATTTGCTAGAGCGGTTCTTGCAGGACTGGGGATATGCAGAGGGCGAGGCATACCCCTAGTGAGTGACAAGGGGCTACTGTATCTCTAACCACAGAGGAAGCCATAGACGCTTGGGGGGACAAAATGACAGATTACAGATTAGGTCTCTGACCATGGAGGGTCCTTGCCACCTCTCTGTGCTGCCTCCAAAGTGATGCCCATGTGTTCTAGGCCAGGGGTTGGCAAACTAGAGCCTTGGGCTTTCTCTGTCCTCCTACCTGTATTTGTACAACCCTTGTGCTAAGAATGGTTTACACATTTTTAAATGGTTGGGAAAAAAACTAAATGAGAATAATATTTGGTAACACATGCAAATGATACAAAATTCAAACTTTAGTGTTCACCAGTACAGTTTTATTGGAACATGCTCATTTGTTACATACCGTAAACTGCGGCTGCTTTTGTGCTACAAGTGTAGAGTTGAATAGTTGTGACAGTGACTTTATGGCCCCCCAAAGCCTAACTTAATTAGCATCTTGTCCCTTACAGAAAAGGTCTGTTGAGCCCCGGTCTAGATTGTCAAGACCTATTTTGTGAATGAGGCTGTGTGGTGAACGATATTCTGGAGCTACAGCCAAGTACAGAAGGAGGGAGTGGAAGCAGATACCTATGCTACCTCTGTGTCCATCCCCCAAGGTGAGAAACCATCTTATAACTGTGGTGGCCTCATTTCCTGGAAGATGATATTTGGCCAGTATAACTGTACTCATGGGATAAAGCCAATGGAAAATTTCTGATGGGGCAGCCCTAGAGGGTGCAGGATACATGGGATCTTACCCATGGCCCCAAGTGCACTGAGGTGGGGGGCCGAGGGCGGGGATGGCTGTACCTGTACCCGAGCTTCTGGGAGGTTGATCCTGGCTGCCAGCTGGTTGCGGACATAGGCATCAGGGTAGTGGGTAAAGTGGAAGATCTTCTCCAGCTCATGCAGCTGCTCTGTGGTGAAGGTGGTTCGGATCCTCCGCTTGCCCTTCCTCTCCTCTGGATGGAAGAGGGTCCGAGTTGGGTTAGTGACCTTGGTCTCAGTGAAGCTTTTGTGCTGTCTTGTTCTACCTGTTCAACCCCCGTTGCCACTACTTGGCCTCTAGCTCCTTAGGTTTGGAGTTTTACAAGGTTCTCTTTCCTAGAAACTCTGCTCCTAGGCTGACCCCACTCTCCCATCCATCCTGGACAGTGTGGCCAAGATGACCTTCTAGAAACTTCTTTGATTGTCCTCTCTGCTGCTCAGATGCCTTCAGACAAATTTCCCTTGTCTGTAACAAGGAATGGTAAACCACAGCTTGGGGGCCACATCTGGTCCACTGTTTGTTTTTAGAAGTAAAGTTTTATTGGAACACAGCCTGACCCATGGGTTTATGTATTGTCTATGGCTGCTTTGGGCAGCCATAGGTGACTCTATATGGCAGAGATGAGTCGTCGAAACAGAGACTGCAAAAGCTAAAATAATTACCATCCAGCCTTTACAGAAAACGCACAGCAGTCAGCCCCTGACAGCCTGTTTCCAACCACATGACTAGTGTCATGCCCACTCAGAGCCGCTGCATCATAGGTGGGGCCCTAGTGCAAACGGAAAATGTGGGTTCAGAAAGAAAGCTTTTTGCTTTCTTCCTCTCTCTCTCTTGACTTGTCAGGGTGGTTTTTTATTTGCTACTTAAGGCCCTGCTCCCTTGGGCACAGGGATACTAATAGCATGAGTGTGGACCCTCACAGGGCCCACCCTTCAACTTGGTGCCGGGGTGCCTGTGCCTGACCTTGACCCTCCTCACATCCGTGCCCCTCCCTCCCCGATACCCCCAACACAGACGACAGAGGAGGCAGCAGTCACTGGGTAGGGGCGGGGAAACAGGTGACTGAGAGCCCATCCCAGGGAAGCAGGGAGGCGGTGAGAGGGGCACCGAGCCTGAGCTGAGGCTCCAGGCCCCTGGTACGTGCTTCGTGGTTCCACTGGATTGTGCTTACGAAACACAGATTCAAACATAAAATCATTAAGAATTTCAAGAGGGTGACCATGAGCTTTAACCCGCAAGTGCTAGGCCTCCTTCTGAGCGCAGGGCAACTGTGCAACTACACTGGTCTCACACAGGCCCATGAAGCTAGGCCTGTGCCCGTGTGTGTGTGTGTGTGTGTGTGTGTGTGAGAGAGACGGGAAATCAGGTATTCAGTCTGGACGTGTTAAATTTGAGGTGCCTGTTGGCTGTTCAAAGCAAATGATCAAATGGGTAGATGCTTATGTGTTTGGAGCTCAAAGGGGATCTCGGGACTGAGGTTCACCAGCGTATATTTGGCCTTTGATCTCATGAGAGTGGGTGAGATCACTTAGGCAGGAGGAGAAAAGTGGAGGGTCTAGGAGTGAGCCTGGGTCCGTCCACCATTTAGAGGCTCAGGAGCCTGAGGGAGGCCAAGAAGGACAGGTCTCTGTGGTAGGCGACAAGTGCAGTGACATGGACACCTAGCGAAGAAACTCTTTTAAGAAAGAAGGCTCAGCTGTGTCCATGCTGTGACTGGATTAATTGCAATGAGGACAGAAAGGGGGTCCTTGAACCTGGCTGCATGAGGACCTTAACGTTAGCAGTTCCCACAGAATAGGGGCAGCAAGGGCTCAGGGGCAGTGGGCAGAGGAGAGAAGGGGAGGGGAATTGGAGGAGACAACAACGGTGCACATCTTCAGAAAGGTTTGCTGGGATGTGGAGGAAATATTGCAGTTGACAGCTGGAGAGACCATGTTCATGTGGCCCCAGGGATTTAAAACAAATTAACAGTATAACATCATGTAATCTCTCCAGCCAATCTCTCTCTCAGTCTATTTTTGGGGGAACCCTACCTAAGACAGAGTGAGCTCAGATCCACAAAATTCCATAGAAAACGTGGGGGAAGAGAGGTTTGGAAAGAAGGGAGTGGTCACAGACTTTAAATTAGAGAGGATGAAGGGGAAGAAAAGAAACAATCAGTGTGTTTATTCAACACCTGTTAAGTACCAGGTATAGTGCTAGACCCTGACCTTGGCCTGTGTGTATGTATATTTAGCTTGCCTTGCTCCAACATGGATTTGTGAGGCATGTGGTCCCGAATTTGGCATTCAGGACGTCATTGAGGTCCACAGGAAGACTACTTGGGTTGAATTAGGATGGTCAAAGCCAAGCGAAAAAGAACAATTTTGTGTTATCCACAAACACACTAAATACAGCGTCTCTGATACTGGGTAGAAACTTCAACAAGTATATGTTGTATTAAATTGGATGTGGTGTGAGTGGTCGGGGTGAAGTCGAGGCGGTGAGGAAGAGAAGAACTTTTATGTCGAGAAGGTGCGAAAAAGGCTAGAGGGAGGTTGGGGAAAAGTCTGGAGTGCGGCCTGGAGCATATATCTAAAGCCTCTCAGGAGGAGAAACTGAGGAAGAAGAGTGAGGGCTTTGGCGGATGCTTGATGGAGCAGAGCTGCGGGGCAGGCTGGTCAGAGGTGCTCATTATACCTGGCATTGAGCTGTTCAGGACAGGACAACGGGAGCTCAGGTCATCAGCAGAGAGTGAAGGAGGCGTGAGGGATTAGAGGCTGGAGGAATGAAGAAGGGATTTGGAAAGCTGCTCTGGAGAAGGGCGAGAGAAGCTAGGAGAGTAGGGAGGATGGGGATTCAACCAGCCTTGCTGTACCTCCTGATGAAACTAAGGGACGGTGAACATTGGAGGAAGCACCAAACCAGGTGGGGCAGGTTTGTCTCTCTGACCATGGACTTCTGAGGGCAGGGTTACAATTCTAGTCTGACTTGCAACAAAGACCACATGATGCAATTTTAGGAATAGTAGGAAAGGTACACCCCCCACACACACCACCACACACACAGATCACCTTCACTTTTGGAGCCAATTCCTACCATTCTAGTTGACCACCATGGCTCCTGATTTCTTTCTCACTCCTGTAAGAAAAGTCTGCTCTCAGAAATGATGGTGAATCTAGGTACGTCCTGTCCTAGCATCCCTCACACACATTGGCAAGACTCAAACCCTCTGGGGAAAGAAGCCTGCTGTTCTCTGTCTCTCTGTGTCTCTGTGTCTCTCTCCACTGTGAGCTCCTGGAGGGCAGGGACTATACATTGGACTTGCTGAGTAACTGGCATCTATTGGGAGCTTCATAATTATTTGCTCTAAATGAATAAAGGTGAAGTTTAGGCTCTGTTCTCAACCCATTCAGCAGATAAGACGCTGTCCCAAGAAACAACGCGGAATGATTTGTCTGGACTCTTGTGTACTGTCAGATGTCACAGGTCAGGAGAGAGCAGAATTACCTGGAAAGGAGGGGTGGGGATCTAAACTCTTGTTGAGGTCTCCTTACTTCCGCTCAGTCCGCTTTCTTTTTCCCCCCAAAAGAGGTAAAACCACCACAAACTATGAGCTGGAGTAGACACAGTGAAAAATGGATTTCACTTGTGGTGGTTTCACAGCTGAAGAGGTCAATTAACTTTTATGTGTGTGTGTGTGCTTATTATCTGTCCTGCTATCATTGGACAGTAGAAAACCCACTAAGCTGGATGTCAGAAGCCCTGAGCTCTGTTCCTGGTTCCAGTCTACAGCTTGGGCCATGTTTTATTTACTCTCTGGGCCTCAGTCTCCCCATCTGTAGAAATGGGGGAGGAGAGTGGGTTTGAATGATCAAATCGCTAAGGCCCTGACATGCTGTAATTCTTTTTCTCTTCAGTTGGAGGCTGAATGGCTTAAAAGGCCTGGCCTTGGGCTTGCCTGGTGGGTGAAAGGAGAGGGCCAGAGAGGAGAGATTTCTGCTTAGGATAACTCTCCCGGCTGAATTGCTCCTGCATCTCTGAGAATCAACAAGTGCATTTCATAGTCTGCCTTTGGTCTCACCCCTCCTGACTACCCCTCATTTTTGTTAGTCCATTTTTTTTTTCCCTCAAAGTACTTTTACTCATTTTCCTGACTCTTGGAAGCTTCTTGGGAGTCCCGGACAGTGAGGTTTCAAACATGATTACCCCCTAGAGTAAGCTATTGGATTGTGAACCAGCTGATGTGATCTGACTTCTCTCCTTCTCTATCCCCTTTTCCCTCCTCAACTCCACCCTACTTTTTAAATAAAAAAAAAGAGATATTTATTCTATGTTTAGAGCTGGTGGTGTATTTAAGGGATAGAGCCAAACCCAGCCAGAACTGATGTAGAGAGAAATGGCAAGCCATGCTGAAAGTATCTCATTCATTCATTCATTCATTTATTCACGAGGTCAGCATGTTAGATGATATTAGTGATACAGTGCAGTTCTATAGAAAATTGCAAAAAAATTTCACAGAAGGGAAGATTCCAGGTTGGACGGACAAACTGAGGTCAAGGACAGCATGGATCTGGGATTCTTCTGGGAATACAGAGCTTTGGAATAGAGGATACTGAACAGAAAACGTAGGGTGCTGAACCGGAATACGGGAAAGTAGGCAATGTGGAGAACAGAGGATTAGAAACAGAATGTAGATTGTAGTAGAAATAAGCCACCTCCTCCTTTTTCCCCAGAAGGAAAGTTAGGCAAACAAGGGCTCATGACTAAGCATGAGCCTTAATAAAATGATTATTTCAAGTTTCCATTTGTGTAATTAAGGGAGCAGCTATTAGGATATATATGGCTTTCCCGTATTTCCTGTAGGACCAGAAGGGCATCCTTTGGAGATAAGGTGAAGAGGAAAAGATCTGAACCCTACCCTGCAAAATAATTGGGGAGGGGCTGCTTGGCAAGTTATGGGTCAGTAAGAAAAATATTGTTCTCATTAGCTTTGAACTATACATTCTCAGGATAAGTGTTTATTCTTGAGAGATGATAATGATGGTGATGGGATCTATGTGTATGTGCCCAACAGCTGTAGTGACTTCTCCTGTGAAGAAAGAGGGTGTCTAAAATTCACATGGTTGGCGAGATGGAGGCTGAGCCCCAAGTGGACCGGGCTGCAGGACTCAAGGGCCAAAGCCCCTCCCCTAAGACTGAGCATGGGTTCTTGGGGTGTCAATAGTCAAACACTGATTGTCCCCGTCCAACTCTTCTTGGGATGTTATTTGAGACTGAATATCCCTAAATTGGAGAACTATAAAAAGGAGTGGTAGGGAGAGGGGTCCTGGAGTTGAGATCACCCCCAGTGAGTGGGGGTCCCTGAAATATGACTAGTGACATCCCACCAGGAGAGCCATTTTGGGAGACAGATAGACTTGGACCTGGAGCTAGGGAAACAAGGTTAGGATCTAAGGCTGGACCTTGTTAAAAGTTTAACTCCTTAGGTCTGCCTTGTTCAGTATGGTAGCCACTATCTACCTGTGGCTGTTAAAATAAAATAAAATATACAGTTCCTTAGTCACACTAGGCATAGGTCAATAGCCACATGTGGCCAGTGGCTACCATATTGGACAGCACAGATATAGAACATTTCCATTATCAGAGAAAGTTCTATTGGACAGTGAGTGCTGCCTTACTGGTTTTCTCATTGGGTTCTTGAACAAGTCATACTCTGGGTCTCACTTTACGTCCTTCTTGTGTTGCAGTTTCCTCTAATTGCCACATATGTCTAGGAAGGAGAGTATCCATCAGTCATAGAGCTGACTTTGATGGTGCTGGGAAAACTGGAAGTACAGGGAGAGTGAGAGGAAGGGAAGACTGGCCCAGGCCCATCTCTCTGCTGGTGACTGGGGAGAAGGAACGTGTCCAGTGGAGAGGATGGTGCCCTGGAGCTCCGGGTGGTGACTCAGAGCACAATGACCTGCCCATGGTCCACAGGGCAGGGAGGATGGGGGAGAGCAGAATCTGAGGGACTGGCTCAGGAAGTATGAAGGTCAACACTTCAGTTTTCCCATCAAATGCAGGAGGAGGCTGCTCTAGGAAAGGAGTGAGGGGGCCAGGAAGCCTGATGCTTGGGTTACAGACCACAGTAGGTGATGAGAGAGATGAAGCAGGGGAGGGAGGCAGAACAGCATAAATGGAATGTGGAACCGAGAAGAAGACAGAACACAGGACTCTGCAGGTAGAATTTTGGAACCAGAAGGAACCTCATTAAACAGGAAGCTGGAAGTACCAGTTCATGGTTGGAGCGCCCATTGCATGGGATGATTCTTAATCATGGGGAAGGGCTGGGATGTTCTGGGCCCCAGCTCAGAGAGGACGATGGGGAGTGTGGAGCCCCATCCAAGGGCACCCGGGAGAGGGTGGGGAGACGGGGCAGGAAGCGGGCAGGGAACTGCCGCCCCTTTCAAGTTGCCCCTCACCCGGTTATTAATTGTTGGAGCTGTGAATCCCACTTCAGTGGGTCTTCAAAGAGAACGAGTCAGCAGAACTTAATTAAACCTGAGACGTTTAGCACATTGATCATAAGAAATACACAATTTACACAAGTGATTAGGTCACCTAATTATAAACTGATGGTTTTCCGTGCATGGCTCCCTCCCCTGATCGCTCCTTCTCTGCGGTCTGCTAATTGGCCGCTCAGTTAAGGCCCCGGGGGCTTTGCAGCTGGGCTGAGACTCCGGAAACGGGCCTTGTCCTTGTCTTCCCAAGGCAGCAGGTTCGGCAGGATGGAGATCCAGGCTCCCTTTGGGGCCCTCCTGCAGGGTGAGGACACCTGAACAGGACAGGTGGGGTGCAGGGAGGTGCCTCCCAGGGCAAAGATGCTCTGGCCTCTTCCCTCCGGGTGTGGTCCTGGACTTCTACATTTCCCTGTGCCCACAGCGTGCAAGGCACGCTCCTTGGCCCAGCATTCAAGCTCTTCAGGCTCCCCGCTTCCCAGGGTCATCTGCTTTCTACCCAATCATCACTTCCATTATTTCTGCGCCACCTGATGGCTTCTAGATTCCCCAAATCAGCCATGCCTTTTTATCCTCCGGGGACTTGCTCTCACTAACCCCTACATCTGCAAGCCTGTCCTCCTCCTTTGCCTAGTAAACTCTTACTCATCCATCAAAACCCAGATCAGTCAAAGATTTCCTTCTCTCCAAGGTCTGTTGTGAATCTCCATGTGGAAACACAACAGATTTTTTGTTTAATCGATAAGTAAAGAGTGCTAAATTTCAGTGTGCAAGAAACCAGCCTCCATATTTGTACAAAAAAATCTCTCTCAATCTTTATGTATCCATGTATCAAAGTGTTAATGGTACTTACTACTGCATAGGAGATGGTAGAGTTATAGCTACATTTTCTTTTATCTTCTTTCTGTTTATCTGTATTTTAAATTTTTCTATAATAAACGTGGATTACTTGTATAAATAAACAACAACCCAGCGAATACAGCTAGAGTGGAAAGAGATGAGGATAAAGAAATTGCTAAAAGAAACAGCTGAGAGACCATTGGAAAGCTCACCAGCCACGGATTTGCACCCTGTTCCCAGGGGTGACTGGGTCAGTGCCCATCCACCCCTCAGCAGCGTGAAGTTGGTTATTTTCCACATGTATGGTCTCCCTTTCATAATATTTTTTATATATGGCTCTCAGCATATATGTCCCCTCATACTCTACCACACTTTTCATATGTGTTTTTTCTTTTTAGAATAGAAGTTGTACCTTTGTTTAAAGGATTTTGTGCGGGAAAGCTACAAAACAAATAGCATGAGGGCTCCTCTCTTGACACCTTGTGAGGGCACCAGAGTGTAGCCTGCTCCGTCCCCCATTCATCCAAGGTCTCTCTGACTGTGCAACTCAGCGGAAGCCTGAAATTCCCCAAACGTAGGTTTTAAAGATGCTGATGGACATAGATAAAGGCCAAGGTGCTTAGCTTGGCACACGTGACCTCAGCCTACCTCATGCCTCTCATCTCCGCCGACATTGGTCCATGATTTCTCAACTCCAGCCACCCTGAGTTTCTTTGTTTCTCAAAAGGAATATTCCATTTTATTCCACTGGGCTGCTTCACCTGCTTCCCTCTGCCTGGCGTGCTCTCTCCCCTCTTTTGCCTGACTGCTATCTCAGATGCCACCTCCTTCTGAAGTCTTCCTTCAAGCAGAGTTTGTTGCTGTCTCCTCTGCGTTCTCAAAGCACTGTGTCAGGTTTGTATGTTTCTCTGTGTTGTTACAGTGTGGCTCTCGAGACAGTGTGCTTGGATTTGGGCACAGGGTACTGGAACATGGGCTGATTACATGTGCTTTCAAGGTGCCATCATATTTCAACAGGTATAACTGTTTTCCTCGCTGAGAAGGGGTGTGTGTGTGTGTGTGTGTGTGTGTGTGTTTGTTTCCCTCCTGCCCTTATTCCTTTCCATTCTATACTTGTGACAATGCAGGGGAACAGACGGATGACACAAGCTGTGAAGCTAGAGGATGTTTCCTGATGTGACACAGGAAGTGTCACAGAACTTGTTTCTATTCAATGCGGGAATCCATATTCAGTTACCCTTCCTGCCGAGAACTGAGGAGGAAGTTAATTAGCTCTTATCTCTGTGAAAATACATACAGAAGGCCAGCCCAAGTGCAGGTATGCAGAGTACCCAGATTAGAGGCATCCAAAGCCCCAGGCCCTGTAAACAGGGAGAAGAGCCGTTTCTGTCCAAAAAATGATTAACAACTGCTACAGTACAAGGAGTATTTGGAGGAGTAAACCTCTGTGGCAACAAGCATTGATTAAAAGAAAGGAAAAAAGGAACTTTGAGAGTTCTATATATGGAGACCGAAAGTGACCTATGAGGAGTCATAAGGAATAAGAAACCATCAACCCAGTGTGGAAGAGTGTGAGGACAAGAAGAGGAACAGCGAGAAGAAGGCTTGGCCCCAGCCCTGAGACAGGGCTCCCCCTCCCAGGGCCCAGAGCAGAGCAGAGCCACTGCCTTTAGTTCTAGGCAGCTGGGGGCTGAGGAGGGAGGGCAGGGGAAGGAGGGAGGGGAGGGGGAGAAGAGAAAAGAAAGAGGAAGGGGACAGGGAAGAGAGGGGGGAAAGAGGAGAATGAGGGGGACGAAGAAGTGAGGAAAGGGGGAGTGGGTTGAACTGTGTTCCCCTCAAGAAGAAATGTCTAAGTTCTAACCCCCTGGTCCCTGTGAATGTGACCTTATGTGGAAATAGGGTCTTTGCAGATATGATTAGGCTAAAGATCTTTTTTTTTTTTTTTTTTTTTTGCGGTACGCGGGCCTCTCGCTGTCGTGGCCTCTCCCGTTGCGGAGCGCAGGCTCAGCGGCCATGGCTCACGGGC
Organism: Delphinapterus leucas; assembly: GCF_059928025.1. NCBI lineage: Eukaryota > Metazoa > Chordata > Mammalia > Artiodactyla > Monodontidae > Delphinapterus > Delphinapterus leucas. The sequence goes on along the minus strand of NC_143139.1, from coordinate 90,133,062 downwards.
CCAGCCGCTCCGCAGCATGTGGGATCTTCCCGGACCGGGGCACGAACCCACGTCCCCTGCATCGGCAGGCGGACTCTCAACCACTGCGCCACCAGGGAAGCCCGGCTAAGGATCTTGAGATGCGATTCTCCTGGATTTAGGGTGGGCCCTAAATCCAATGGCAGGTGTCCTTATGAGAGAAAGGAGAGAAGCATTCCACACAGACCCAGAGGCCTGTAGATGCGTCTACAAGCCGAAGACGGCTGTGGATGGTCAGCAACCACTGGAAGCTGGGAGAGAGCCATTTGAGCAGGTTTTCCCTCAGGGCCTCTGGAACGAATCAACCCTACCAACACCTTGGTTTTGGAATTCTGGTTCTGAACTTCTAAGATAATACATTTCTGTTGTTTTAAGCCATTCAGTTCGTGGTAATTTGGTACAATGGCCACGGGAAGTTCAGACAGAGGGAGAGGATGAGGGAAAGAAGAGGAAAAGGAGGAAGGAGAAGGGGGAGGGCCGCAGAGGCTTCTAAAGGGCTAAGTCTAGAGGCATTGAAAGGTCAAGAAAGATTGAAGTGGGAGAGATGCTCCATGTGCCTGGAAGGTGAGGGACAGGAGGCCGTGATGGGGGATGAACCTGGGGATCGGCAGGGCCAGTCTGTGAAGGACTTTGAATGTCACACCAGTGGGTTAGGGGTTGATGAACTACAGCCTGAGGCCGGATCTGGCCCTCTGCCTGTTATTGTAAATAAAGTTTTATTGGAAGATAGACATACCCGTTCATTTATACCTTGTCTCCTTTTCAGCTGTGATGGTAGAGTTGAGTAATTGCCACAGAGACCATCTAGCTGTCAAAACTTAATGTGTGGCCCTTTGTAGAAACGCTGCTGACCACTGCAAGAAGATATTCTTCCAGTCTCAAGAATTCCACAGTGCCCCCGGCCACCTCCACCAGATAAGAGGGGCAGAAGTCAGCACCGCCCCAAGTTGGTGTTGCCAGGACTCTCATTGCTGACCCCACTTCTGCTCCAGGTGGGTGGCCACTACTTCTGGTTTTATTCACCTTTGCCTCCCCAGCCTGCCGCCTGGCCCAGAGTAAGCACTCAGCAATGATTCACTGAGGGACTGAATGGCCCATGAATGGACAAGGGAAGATATCTGTGTCCCTCCCAGGCCAGAAGATCCACACTGGTTTACCCACTGAAATGGTCCCTTCTTTGCCCATCTTCCTCTCCCCTTCCCCCCCACCCCCCACCGGGACTCACAATTTCCCTGCAGAGGGTCATCAGTGGGACAGGTGCAGAGATGATCTCTTTCTTTCCAGGGTCTGATCCTCCAGTACAAAGTGACTTCCTCCTGACTGGGTCTCCTTGGACTTTGAGGACCCCCAAACTCTGGGGGGCTTTCCTCTCTCAGGAGGAGTGAGCGGGCATCTGGGCTTAGCATCCCTTCAAATTGGGAGACCCTCTTGGATTTTTCCACTGAGGCTGGGGAAGGTCCAAGCCTTAGATTATGAGGGTCCCTGTGAGAGTGGGAAGCTGTAGGGAGGGACCTGGGTCTCTGCCATGAGAAATGAGGGAGGCCCAGCACTGGCCTTGGTCTGGATCACCGACCTGGCCCCGGATCTGGGCCGTATTGCTCTGTAGCACTGAACAAGCCAGTTTGCCTCTCTGGACTCCAGCCTCCTCAAAAAAATGATCCTTGGACCACCTGCGTCAGACTCACTTGGGAGAGCTTGCTAGAATAGATTCCTGGCCTCCACCCTAGACTGGAGGCAGAGTCTTAGGTGCCAGGCCTGGAATGCTGCCTCTTCACAAGATCCCTAGGGGATTGGGATCCTGAGGTAACGCTTTGCAGTCAACCTCCAGGAGCCCCTCTGTGAAGCCCTTTAAGTGGAGACAAAGAGGAGTTAATTCCTCTGTTGTTACTATTGGGACAGGGGAGGGCCCTGGATGCACCTCTTCTGTCCTGTTGCCCATTCCCTGAGGGCTCCTGCATGCTGTGTGTGTGTGTATCTGTGAGTGTGTGTGTGTGTTTGGTGGGGAACAGGACAGAGGTGGAGAGGCATCAGCTGGGCCACCAGCACTGGTGGGGGTGGGGCCTCCTGGGGGGCAGTGAGAGGTGGAGGTGGTGAGTAGGTCCTGCCCTGCTTGGCACGGACACCCCTCTGCAGGGAGGAAGCTTCTGCCATGGAAAATGCCCACGAGTGACATCACCGAGGCTTTTGCGCAAGCAGCTTCTTGTGGAATCGGTCGTGGCATGTCGGAGCGGGGAGGGCCCTTAGGAATTTTCTAGCTCTGCTCTTTCGTGTTCCAGATGAGGAAACGAAGGCCCAGCCAGGGCAGCGGCTTGCCTGAGGTCCTCCAGTGCATCGGTGTCAGACCAGGTCTTAGAGGCCAGGTTTCTGGAATCCCAGCTTCCTGCCCTCCCCGCCCAGCCTAGCATCTCACAGAGTCCAGCTCTTTGCAGTTTGTGCAAGTTACCTTTATAGTTTATGACATGCTGGCATCTCACCTGCATTATTATTTACTTCACATTTAAACAGACTTCTTTTTTGGTTTACCTAAATAAATAGTTATTTTAAAAGAAAACCTCACATCATGACCATAAGTGGGTAAATGGTATCATGTGTCATAAATAGAAGGTTAGTGTAGAAATCATTACAGAACGATTGACATAAATAATCTTTGTAGACAGGAGTAAAGATGCAAATGTAGAGAATGGACTTGAGGACACGGGGAGGGGGAAGGGTAAGCTGGGACGAAGTGAGAGAGTGGCGTGGACATATATCCACTACCGAATGTAAAATAGACAGCTAGTGGGAAGTAGCCACATAGCACAGGGAGATCAGCTAGGTGCTTTGTGACCACCTAGAGGGGTGGGATAGGGAGGGCGGGAGGGAGATGCAAGAGGGAGGGGATAAGGGGATACATGTATACATATAGCTGATTCACTTTGTAATACAGCAGAAACTAACACACCACTGTAAAGCAATTATACTCCAATAAAGATGTTAAAAAAAAAAAATCTTTGTCTGCCTGCCCCTCGAAGTCATCTTGAAAACCACCATGACGACCCTTATGAGCCTTGGACATGCTGAATTCCAGCCCAGCGGGGAGACGGATGGATTTAGGCCACATTCAGGAATACTCTAGAGTGGATGGTCTCAGACCACCAGGGTTCAGTTCTAATGCTACCTACTCTGCGGTTTTTGCAGGTGATTTGTCTTCTTGGTTTCATCAGCTCTAAGGTAGGGCTCACAACTGGTTATGGATAGAACAACGGCCGTGAGATTGCCATGAGAGCCGTGGAGTACCGTCCAATCTTACGACTGCTATTTTCGTAAGCACTCGCTGGGGGGTCTCCTCTGGGTCCAGCGGGATAGCTGGCGTGAAACATGCCAGCAGCTTCAGGGGAGGTTTAGAATGACTGGCCTCCTTTTTGCCATCAGCCAATGTCAGGCTAGGAGAAGGCAAGCTGCTCTGGGAGGGGAAATAAGATCTCTCTCTTTCTCCACAGCAGAGAGGACAGACATGGATTTTATGTAGCTGCAGTAGGAGAGACTCTGGTTAGACCCTTAGAAGAATGGTTTCTGTGAATGCTCATTGCTCATTCAATTCACTGGAAGATATTAATGTACTTCTCAGCATTAAGCTGGGGCCCTTTCCTATTGATAGGCTGAGCTACTGGGAAAGCTGCCAGCTCCCCGGGGACGTGTTGCCCGCCAGGGTCTTTCCCTTGGCCCGCCTCTGAGCACAATCTCCATCTTGGGAGACTTGACTTGGTTGGAGGGATTGAAGCTCCATGCTTGGTAGGAGAAGACATCACGGGCCCCCCCTGAACTTCCTTTCCTTGGATTAAAGGGGTGGAAAGGAAAGAGGACTGGGACCCTTTTGTGAGATACTCCAGGCTCATCTCCTATCAGACTCCAGTGGGCCCTCGAGACATCACCAGCTCCATTTCCTCCGTCACTCAGCTGTCTCACCAAGGGTGAAGCTGAGGCCAGAGTGGAAAGGCACTTTGCCAAGGTGGCTCAGCAGGCCGGGGGAGAGGTGACACTGACTGCTGACTCCTGACTCTTAGCGTGTGTGTGCCCTCCTCCAGCCCTCCTCCAGCTGGCTCTCAAGCAGGGGCCTGGGATCTGGTCATTGTTATTTGGGGGCAAGCCCTGGGGTGGGCACTGGCCTGGGGTGTGATCAGGGTGGGCATATCCGGGGCACAGCTTCAGCCACTAGAGGCCGTGCAGACTGAACTCTGCTTACGTAGGAAAAGAACACGACAGACCGAGCAGGTGTTTGGGGGCGGCTGGGTCTCGGGTCCTCTGCTTTGTGACTTGGGGGCATCACCCACCTCTTCCCTTTACAGATGAGTTTCCACATCTGTCAAGTTATGATAATTATGCTTTTCTACTGAAGTTAAAGAAGAGACATGCACAGCCTCTGGGGCAGTGCCGACCACATTGTAAATGCTGAATAAATGAATGATAACTCTTAGCTGTGGCCTGGTTACAGGAACGAGCCCCAGGTCCCTGCATCCTGCAATGAACCGAGGCTTGGTCCACATTGGAACAACCACAGTGCCGGGCCGGGTAGAAAAGTATTTAAGGCTAACAGCCCAGTGCCTAACATCTTTTTGAATTTTGAAGGCTTCTCTTCTGTAGGTATGGAGCAGCTTTCTCTCTGCCTGAGTGCAGCTGGGTCTTGGAGACCCAGGAACAGATGAGAAATGGCCAGGAGACACTTACCCGGGGGCTGGTCGTGCGGGGGTCTCTCCGGCCCAGAGTCTACAGCTGCTGCTTGCCCGGTGCCCTGTCCGCCTGCCCCTTCTGGCCTGGCTGCACCACTCCTCTGAGCCGGCCTCTTTAAGATCTCCTCGATGGAGAAGGACAGGCCCCGCTTCTCTGGGGCCTCACAGCACCCCGAGCTCTTCCTCTCCATCCCCCCATGGAGAGCCGGGCCAGCCTTGGCACCCTCCGCGGGCGGCTGCAAGGGGGGCAGAGGGGCCTATGCCAGTGGAGGGTGGCGTTCTTCCTTTCCCGAAGCTCCTGGAATCAAGAGGGTGAGCAGAGGTGGATCCTTGTGTGGGATTATCCAAGCAGGGTTATGTCTCCATGGGGACTTCCATGGGTCACCTCAAAACACCCTGGGATCAAGGAGGCAGGTCACGTCGGGAACACTGGAAGGGGCTGAACCCCGTGCCCAGGGGCTCAGAGCCCTCGCCAGCTCCATGTCAAGGGAGTCACCATAGCCAAACTGGGTTCAGTCCTACTGCAGCGAGTCTTCTCCAGGGTGGTCACCTGCACAATCCCCAGTGTAGGCCGGGGACCCCGAGGTCACGGACAGTGGGGAACACGGCAAAGAGCTGGAGGGAGGAGGGAGCCTGCCCCAGGGAGATCTGGAGGTAGGGTGTCCACCTTTGCCCTTTCTCTGGCTGGTGGCCCTTTCCGCTGGCTCCAGCCAGGCCCCTGGAAGACTGGGGTGCCACCGGCGGGCCCCAGGTGCCCAACTCAGCCCTGGGCCACAGTGCAGCTGGAGGGGCGCTCCCAGAAACCCTCCTGGGTTTCTCTTGCTTCCGCTGCTCCCAGACTCCAGAGTAGACCTTCCAGAGTAGCCGTGCTTTGGCTGCCCTGCAGATGGAGGCTTTGGAAGGGGGTCACTGGGTCACCACTGCCAGGCTGGCTCTCTGTGACGGGGCTGCGCTGAGTACTGGTGTCTGAGTCTCCCCTGGCGTCTCTGGTCCGACCATCGCTTTCTTCCGTTCTCTCCCTGACTTCACTGCACAAGCCTCTCTATCGGCTCCGGGCCCGGGGTGCCTCTCCCTTCCTTTTGGGGTCCTTTCTGCGCCCCCTCCTATTTGCATGCCTCTTACTTGCCTCCTGAGACTGCACTGAAGGGGCACCTTCTCTTTGTCCAGGAAACTGTCCCCTGGGAGCTGATAGGCACCGACCCGTCCTTGCCAGGAGTTCTGTTCGCAATTACTGTGTAACCAGGGAGGAGGAGAAGACGGCTGATAAGAGAGGAAACTCTCCACCCTCTTTACAGCCAGGGATGCAGGTGTTGGGGGAAAGGGGTAAGAAGCAGAGGGAAACTGAAGGGTGGGGATTGGGGGTCCCGGGGAGGTGTGTGCAGGGGAGCTGGCCAGGCCGGAGCAGGACAAGGGAAGGTGGGAACAGCATGGCCAGGAAGTGTCCCCAGGCCCCATAACATATGTTTACTCAGCAGGGAGAATTTATGGATCACACGTAGGCTGGAGGGGTGTGGTCTGCTTGGTGTTGGCCGAGGGCAGTCCCTCTAAGATGTGCTGTCCTGGGCTTGCAAATATCAGAGCGAGAGGGGTCTCCTGAGGTCCTTATGGGGTGTGTGGGGAAACTGAGGCCCAGACCACCGCACAGTCTCATCTAAGCAGGCCTTTGGGGAGCTCCAGGGTGCCAGGCTGGCCACAAGGTGCCATCTGCATGAGGGTGACAGATACCCTGGGAGAGACTGGGAGCATGAATGGGGCATTAGAATCCAGACCTTCTCTCGGAGGGAGGGGGAAGGGGAAGGCCGATCCTTACTCCCTGAGGAGGGCGAGTCAGAGCAAAGAGCATCTGTCCTGTTTCAGGAGCCGTGGCCTTGGGAAGGCTCAGGTGGTCTGGTCTAGCTTGGGGAGACTGCCACCGCTGCTGGTCTAGCTCGGCAAGACTGCCACCGCTGCAGTCACAGGTAAATGCCCAAATCTTGGGAGCTTCACTGCTTACTCATGTCACAGTCAGTGTAGTTGAACATCCCTTTGGGAACCCAGGCTCCTTCCAGACTGTGATGCTACCCGGATTCAGGATTTCCAGGGAAGTGGAGAGAGCAGAGGAGGGAATGGTAATGAGTCAGCAGTGGAAGCAGTTAAGTGACTTCTGTTCATATTCTGTGACCAGAATGAGTCATAAGGCCTTGTCTAGGTGCTGGGAAGGGGACTTCTCGTCTGGGCCAGGAGGAAAGTAGCCCAGCTGGGTTGGTGCACAGGGAAATGCCTCCTTTACGGCCAGGTGGCCAGAGTCCCACAGGAGTCAAGCCCCCTGTTGGCGGCCAAAGGAGTTGTTGCATTGGGAGGGTGGGTCTCCTTCTGCTTGGGGCGGAGAAGGTGTGATGGACACTTGTGGCGGCCGGTGAGGAGGGGGGACAGGGACTCCAGGGGCTGAAGCAGCAGAGGGGAGGGAGGGCCTGGAGTCAGGCGCTGTGCACACACTGCCTCATCTAATCCACCCAACAGCCCTATGAACTGCGGTCACTCACGCCATTTTACAGCTGAGGAGATGCACCCAGAGGTGAGTGGCGGCTTACAGGGCTACGCAGCTAACCCGTAGAAGAAGCAGCAGTCAGACCCAGGTGAGTCCAGCTCTGAAACCCACACTCAGCTCCCTTTGCCATAATCCCCAGAGACCATCCGGTCCAGACTTCTCACCGTGCAGGTGAAGAACCACATCTCAGAGACAGAAGTTTCCAGAGTCACACCTGTTCTTTTCGGCACCTCATTTGAGTTCCTTGTATTCTCTCTCTCTCTCTGGGGTGAGCCTCACCCTGGGCTCTTGTGGTGTGGACCTGGACACTCGCTCTCCTTCCAGACCATCACCCCCATGGTGAGCCACAGCCTGGGCATTCCCACGTGTGTTCATTCCCACAGATGTTTCTTGAGTATCTACTATGTGCCACTCGCTAGATGGCACATAGAGATACAGATGAATGAGCCACAGACCCTGCCCTGAGGGACACACACTCTAGGTTGGGGAGTGTGTCGGGGAGGGGAGAAGATGGCGGCAGACAGGCCAGTGAGTGGCAAAGTGGTCACTTTGGTGGAAAGTGGTCAGTGGTCAGTGACAGAGGAGTTCAGAGGAGTAACTGTGCAGCTCTTTGGATCAAAGAAAGCTTTGACGCGGAGGAAGGAGAGAAGGGGAGCCGTCACACAAGTTCCCTCAGTCTACCCTAAAACACGCAAGCAAGGAAAGACACTTGGCTGCATGGTGCACTGTTACTAGTTCATTGATGGGAGAGAGATTTTATGTTATGCAGAGGCATTTAGGAAGAACATGCTGGAGAGGTATGTTGGAGCCATCTGTTCATTTATATGTCCATCCATTTGCCATTTTCAACAACAAGGCTGGTCTTGGAGGGTAGTACGTGAAGCGAAATAAATCAGAGAAAGTCAAATACTGTATGATTATCACTTATAGGCAGAATCTACAAAATAAAACTAACTAGTGAATATAACAAAAAAGAAACAGGCTCACAGATATAGAGAACAAACTAAGGGTTACCAGTGGGGAGAGGGCAGGGGAGAGGGGCAAGATAGGGGAAAGGGATTAAGAGGTACAAACTACTATGTATAAAATAAATAAGCTACAAGGATGTATTGTACAACACGGGGATACTGCCAATATTTAATAATAACTATAAATGGAATAGAACTTTAAAACATTGTGAATCACTATGAAGCATATAATATTGTACATCGACTATAACTCAATAAAAAAATGTTTTTAAAGGACCCACAATGATGTACCACACTGTGATTGCAGTGCTGGAAAGACAGCTGTGATCAAAACAGACAAGCCCGCCTCTTTTCATGGAGCTTACACTGGAAGTAGATAATAAACAGGTAATGAATAAATGTCCAATGATGTATTTTCCATTTGTGACCATGTTATAAAGAACACAAAACAGGATGATGAGCTGGAGAGCAACCAGGTGAGGGAAGGTACTTTAGTTTTTTCAGATTTGACTTTTATTCCACAGGTGACACAGAGCCGTGGGTGTTTTTGTGAGCGATGGTTCATGAACCCGACTGTAGGGCTAAGGGGAGCATCCACCGGGGATTTGAATAAGTCAGAGATGAGTTACAGGCTGTGTGTGTTGGTGTCTGGGGGGAAGTGTGTATCAGGATGGGCTCTGTTGCAAGTAACCAAACACCCAACTTGAAGTGGCTTAAACGGTAGGGGTCTGTTAGCTCACAGGAGAATATTTGTAGGTAGGAGGCTCCAGAGCTTGTTCATTTGGGCGCAGTAACAATGCCGAGGGGGGGCACTTTCCGTCTTTCTCCTCTGCCATCCCCAGCGCATTGGTTTTGTCTTTGAGCTTGTCCCCGCGTGGCTGGGGATGGCCTCTGCAGCTCCAGGCTTTATGGCTTCACACACTCATCCCAAGGCTGCAGGGGAAGACTGGCCTTTTCTCACTCTTTTCATCACAGAGGAAGACATTTTCCAGAAACCTCCAAGTGGATTTCCTTTATTCCCCTTGGCCAGGACTGTGACACGTGCTCACACTTAAACCCATCGCTAGCAGAAAGAGTGAACCAGCCATGGGGATCTCATTATTCACCGTTCGCTCCCTGGGACGCTGCAGTGGGGCCGCCTGCTGTCATCCCTCTGCTGCTCCGTTTCTGGATAAAACCAGGGGCCCGTTGGGCAGCAAGAAGGCAGGTCATTTATCGCTGTAGCGGGGATGAGCCGCAGTGCGTGTGTGGCAGATCTAGTGGGTTTTGCTTTGGGATGTTGTGTCCGGAAAGGTGTGTGACCACGTGTTCTGGGGATGGGGGCTGTTCTCAGCAACGTGCACGTTGACTAATTCCCTCCTAAGATGCGGGGAAAGAAGGAAGAGAGGAAGGCAGGAGGAAACAGCACTCCTCCGGTCCTCCCCTCCTGGTTACCCTTGAATGTACTCACATTGTTCATAGCTGGACCATTTCCTAAGTCCTCTTCATATTGGTGTGTCTGATGTTTGCAGCCTCCACAGAAAGTGGAAGTGACTCTCCCTGTTGTGCAGTCAAAGGGACTGAAGCCTGAGGAGGGAAGGGACTCACCCAAGGTCTGACCAGCGAGGCAGAGTCCCAGCTTGAACCCAATCCTTCTATGACCCATCCTAACCTGTTTGACCCCTGCACCCCCATGCTGCCTCTTTGAGTTATTTCAAAATTCTGGGTTTTAAGAAGGAACTCCCCAGAAAGTTTCTGTATGGAGACCTCAATGGGTTGGTGGCTGAGAGGTTTGAGGTTGGAGGTGGGGGGGTCCCATTCTATTCTCTCCAGAGCAATTTTTCAGGGTCTAGACTTCTGTGCATCAGGGATTCTGTGGGCTACTTTATATAGGCTGAGGGATCGGGACAAGAATATAAAGATGGCCCATCATGGGATGGCCTGGTGAGAAGATCAGGAGTTCTCAGTGGACCCCTGTCCTTGCACTATTTGTACTTGAGACTTGGCATTTGACGTGGTCTCTTGGGGTAACTGAGATGCTTAGAACTGACATTTTGAGCTTGTGTTTGATTCTTTTTCACCCTGGGTTCTGTTGAGAGCATTCAAAGCCCTTCGGTAGTCTGCCGGGTCTTTATGTTCCCTTACTTGGGAATGACAACTTGTCATTCCAGGCAGGCTGGGCATATGCTATAGGTGCCTTAAAATGGAGAGTGGAGGTACTCAGTGCACAGGACAGAACACAAGGCTCTTTCCTTTCTGCATTTGGTAACCAGAGGGGCTGGACCTGGTTTAAAGTTGATTCATATCTCTCTGGTCAGGTATGTGCAGTCTGCTTGGACCTTGGGTTGTGTGTGATGGTCAAAATCCTCTATATGTATAACTGAATCCCTTTGCTGTACACCTGAAACTAACACAACACTGTAAATCAACTATATCCCAATATAAAATAAAAATTAAAAAAAATCTTCTTTAATTACCTTTAGTCATGTATTATAGTTTTCAGGGTAGAGGTTTTTCCACATCTTTTGTTGTATTTATTTCTAAGTGGTCTATGTTACTTTTAGCCTCCACTGTAAGTGGAATTGTTTTGTTAATTTCATTTTCCAAATGTTTGTTGTTCATATATATAAAAATATAACTTTTCTATATTGAAGAAAAAATAGAGTCAGTCATAATAACCTCAGAAGACCAGTATATCAATATTGGCACAGGGCTTGCAGGGGTTAGCTTGAACCACCTTGATTACCTATAGATCATATCTCCTGTAGACAGCTGTATCAAGCCGAGAGGCAGTTCGTCACCAACGGATTTATAGGGTCTAGTGTTTCTGAGTATTAGTGCATGGCATGGATCTGGGAACTTTTCCACTCAGTGCTTCATTCAGCAAACATTCATTTGGTACCTACTATGTGTCAGATACTAGGCTAAGGAGGAGGAATATATTAAGACCAACGTGACTCCTGTCCAGATAGGGTTATGATCAGAGAGGGGACATGATAAGCAAGCAGCCAAATAGATATTGCAAATTATGGTAAGCAGTTTGAAGGAGAGAGTGCTGTCAATTGTATTACAGTGAGCTGGTCTTATTTTTTTACGATGTTTAGGAAGGTGATGTTCAGACAGGGACAAAGTGATAATATCCATCCCACCTCAACCAAAGGTATGGCCAGGCCCGTTAGAACTCATGGTTATACCTCAAAGGATGGGGGCATTTCAAACAGAGGAATGGAATTTTCAAATTGGTTGAAGTTGCTTTTCTGAGAATCTCTTGAAATGCCGTGAAATGCCTTGGGTTTTACCCCTCACCCATTATCAACGGAGTTGCCGGTAAATGAAAACTGGCTTTGCTGGCTCAATGTGGATTTTGTCATTGTAGTTCTTGGTTTGATAAAGGCTGTCAGAAAGGAAAAAGAAAATAAATGAACTAAGAAATAAAAACAATTCTTAAACTGTGACCAAGGAAGTGAGTTGATGTATGAAGAGGAGTTTGGAGGCTTATTAGAGTTATAATAAAATTTAAACCTTGCTATGCCATGGTGGTGCATCTTGCCGGGGCTTCGTCCCCAAGGATGTGATTCAGGGGATGATGACTGGTCCTCAGCATTGAGATGAACACGTTAGCACTGGGTAAATCCTATGTGGCAAGTTTTCCCTCTCTAGAATTGGAAGAAATGACTGTTTCTTTTTTTTTTTTTTTTTTGCGGTGCGCGGGCCTCTCACTGCCGCGGCTTCTCCCGCCGCGGAGCACAGGCTCCAGACGCGCAGGCTCAGCGGCCATGGCTCACGGGCCCAGCCGCTCCGCGGCACGCGGGATCTTCCCGGACCGGGGCACGAACTTGTGTCCCCTGCATCGGCAGGCGGACTCTCAACCACTGCGCCACCAGGGAAGCCCGAAATGACTGTTTCTTTAGGTAAGTTCTAGATGGGGCGGTTGGCTTGTAGGGTTTATGTTGTATGGAAATAAGACATCTTTAAACTCTTGACTCCCACTGTCGTGGTGAGATGAAAGACTCAGGGAAAGGACAGATTGAGACCCATCTCACCACCCAGGCTACAGCTTAGAACCCCCTGGGGGGAGCTTTCACAAAATTCTCCATGGCTCAGCCCCACCCACACCAGTATGTCAGAATCCCTTGGCGAGGAAGATCGTGTACAACTCAATCTTATTTATTAATTTATTAATTTATTTTTGCCTGTGTTGGGTCTTCGTTGCTGTGCGCAAGCTTTCTCTAGTTGTGGCGAGCGGGGATTACTCTTCGTTGCGGTGCGCAGGCTTCTCATTGCGGTGGCTTCTCTTGTTGTGGAGCACGGGCTCTAGGCACGGGCTTCAGTGGTTGTAGCTTGCAGGCTCAGTAGTTGTGGCGCACGGGCTTAGTTGCTCCGCAGCATGTGGGATCTTCCCGGACCAGGGCTTGAACCTGTGTTCCCTGCATTGGCAGGTGGATTCTTAACCACTGGGCCACCATGGAAGCCCCTACAATTCAATCTTAATAAATGCTTATGGGAGAAGAGATGCTGGGATACGGTTCCCCTTAGCAGGGATCTGGAGTGTGGGTTCTGAAGACCAGTTCTGAATTGATGCCCTAAATCAGTGCTTCTCAAAGCTCAGTGTGCGTCCACATTCCCTGGGAATCTTATTAAAATGCAGATTCTGATTTGTTCCACCTGGGCTGGAGCCCAAGCCTTGGCCTTTCTAACAGCTCCCAGGTGGATTCAGATGCACACCTGGGGTAGCCAAGCCCTAGATGATATGTGGAATTAAGCACCATGACACTGGAGAAGCATTTCCTTAGAGTAGGGCTCTCAACCTTGGCTGAATATTCATGTCACCTGGGTGAGTTTTATGAAATACCCATGCTGGGGCTCTACCCCTAGAGAATCATTCAACTATTGGGGGATGGGCCTGGGCATCAGCTATTTTTAAATGTTTTCCAAGTGATTTTAATGTACAGCTAGGTGTAGGAGCCTCTGCTCTAGAGGATTCTCTTTTTTTTTTGGCCGTGCACGGCATGCGGGATCTTAGTTCCCCGACCAGGGATTCAGTCTGTGCCCCTTACAGTGGAAGCACGGTGTCTTAACCACAGGACCACCAAGGAGGTGCCACTTAATAGAAATAAAATGCGTGCATGTTAGTTATCTATTGCTGTGCAATAAGTTACCCTAGACAATGTTTATGATGTCACATGGTTACTGAGGACCAGAAATCCAGGAGTGGCTTAGCTGGGTGATTCTAATACAGGGTCTTTCATGAGGCTGTAGTCAAGATGCCGATTTGGCTGCTGTTATATGAAGGTTGGACTGTGGCCAGAGGACCTGCTTCTAAGAAGGTTCATCCACATGGGTGTTGCCTGGAGGCCTTGGTTTCTCACTATGCAGGATCCTCCATAAGGCTGCTCACAAATTAGCAGCTAACTTCCTTTAGAGTAAGTGACGAGAGAGAAAGAGAGAGAGAGAGAGATGGAGAGATTGAGAAAGAGACCAAGGCAGAAGCAGCAGTGTCTTTTGTAACCTAATTTTGAGTGACATACCATTGCTTCTGATATATTCTACTAAAATAATACTGTAGTGTTTCTTTAAGGAAGCCATACAGGGCATGTGGTAAGGTGACATTCACCAACTTGTGAATTACTTGAACCCAGAAGATGCCTTGCATTCTGTAAACTGGTCATAGACAAGCATGTGGTGTTCACATTTAGAGATGCACACAAAAAGTTACATAAACATTGACATCATAATGATAAATGGACTTAAACAAAAATATTCTGTGGATCACACAGACCAACCCTGATATAGTGTGGGAGGGGGTCACAAGAGGGTGTGACTTATCAGGAAGAGGGAATCACTGGGGGTCATCTTGCAGACGGCTACCACAGTGTGCATGCAAGTAATTTAAAACGTTTTAGCAGTCACATAAAAAAATTAAAAAAAGAAAAGGTAGCATTAATTTTAATGATAAGTTTTATTTGCCCAACATATCCAAATATTATAATAATATAAATATAATCAATATAAAATTATTTTGCATTCTTTTTTATACTAAGTTTGAATTCTGATGTATACTTTACATTTACAGCTTATGTCTATTAGGACTTGCCCTGTTTCAAGCGTTCATTAGCAGAGTCGCTTATTTTCCTTAATTCTACAGGTAGCCTTGTCTGGGTGGACCCAGAGGGTAGATTATCCCACTTTGTAAAGGCTCATCCTCTATTTCCCCCCAAATGACAGACCTATTGGTTTACTTGCTATTCTAACAAAATCACCTGTCAATTTCCCCTTTTAGAAATGGCAAGTCTGGGTTTCTCTGGCTGATACTTTGTATGAAGAAGCCCTTGGGTTTTCAGCCTATTTATTCCACACGATTGACTTTTTTTATGCCACTGGTGCAAAAATCTGTCAGGAACAATATAAGAATTGCAGGAGCAATGACTGATTTTGACCTTTGACTCAGTGGAGAGAAACTAATTATGTGGAGAGAAACCAATTATGGGCTAACCTAGAAGTGCTGGTATTCATCCCCACCCTGCCACGGGCACTGAGACAGAATGTGCCCCTTAGCACCGCCTGAGGGCTGGCGTTGGGAGGAATCGTGTCCTGACGAAGCAGACCACGATTTCAAACAGAGCACAAGAGCCCTGTGCTCTGGTCCCCGCTCCCTCTAACGGGTGCTTTATGACTTGAAAGAATTTTTGGATGAGCTGAATGAGTTGCCCTTTGCTATGAGGAACAGAAAGTTGAAAGTCTTTTCTATGCAAATGACATGGTTTTATTGTCAGAAACCAGGAATGGCCTCATTACTGTCAGAAAAAACTGGCTCAGGATGAACTGCTCCAACCCCCAATTGTCACTGTTGGCAGATGTCCTCCAACATCGAGTTGGCTTTTATTCAACAACCTGTGAATTGCATTCACTCATGTAGTCACTGAGGGCTACATTTTCGTACTCAGCCGTGTGCGGGACTCACCAGGAGGTGACGCTTGCTTAACATTAGGTGTCTGTGGATGCAGCGTTAGGATTTCTCTAATGCCTTCTTGGGTGATTTGTAAAATGTACTTTGAAAAAAAACTTAAGCTAAAGTTATTATGGCTCAACTTGATGGACTTGGACATTATTTCTTGGTGTGGGAATAGATCCAGAGCTGTTCTCTTAAGGATTACAGCTTTCCACAGGCATCCCCACAAGCTTTCCTTCGGGTATTCCCACATGTATTCTCCCAGGTATTCCCACAAGTATTCCCACAGGTATTACAACAGGTACTCTCCCAGGGATTACCAGAGTGTTCCCATATGTATTCCCATAGGTAGTCCCACAAGTATTCCCACAGGTATTTCCATAGGTATTCCCACAGGCATCCCCAAAAACTTTCTTATTGGTATTCCCACATGTACTCTCACAGGTATTTCTGTAGGTATTTCCACAGGTATTCCCTCAAGTATTCCCACCAGTATTCTCAGAGGTATTCCCTAAAGTACTCCCACAGGTATTCCCACCAGTATTCTCAGAGGTATTCCCACAGGTATTCCTTTGGCCTCTCTCTGTGTAGAGGTAGGTCCACTTGATTGTTAATGCACATAGATCTTCCCTTAACTGGTAGCACAGTATGCCCGTGCCACAGGCCAGTTCTTACTCCAGATTGTAACTTCAAACTTGTCTGCTATCCACATTTCATCTCTACAGAGATGGAGGGAGAAGTCCTGGGAATTCCCCAGAGGAACTGGCTCTGGCTGAGGCTCACATGATGTTTCCTTAATGAGAACACACAGTTACATTCTTCTCAGACCACCAAGCCAGGAGAAAAGCCTGCTTCTCTTGAGCACCTGAGCAGCTATCTAATTTTCAGAATCACTGTCATCCTGACCACTTGTAGGTAGCCGTGTTTCTGTTTTCTCTGTGGCTCCTAGGAAGCTAAGTTTAGGTAGTCGTGTTTCTGTTCTCTCTGTGGCTCCTAGGAAGCTAAGTTTAGGTAGTCGTGTTTCTGTTCTCTCTGTGGCTCCTAGGAAGCTAAGTTAAACACCTCATTTGACCTCTTGGACCTTAGAGTGTGTTGGACTTCCTTTTCTTCACCCTGGTTTCTTCATCAATTCATTCCTTGAAAATATGTGCTGGGTTGTTCCATCCTCAAATAAACCTTCTCAACTCTTTTCCACAATGAGGCAGAGATGTAAATAAACGCTAGTGTGAAGGATGGAACAATCCATCTGTCATCCTAGAACAACTCCTGAGTATTGAGGACTGGATCCCAGGTCTCCTGACTGCCTCACTGGTGTTCTCCTGTCAGACCATGATCTGGGCACATGAGTTTAACAAGAAGAATTTAGCTTTTGTGGAAGCAACCCATTCCTGCTCCAACCGGTGGAAATCCTGGATAAAAATAACCACAAATTTCACACACAAGAGGGATCATAGCGTATTTATTTATTTTTTCGTCGTGTAAATGGAGCCAGGAGTGTCAGGTCAGGGCTGGGCTGGCAGACTCACTAACATTAGGGTCTACCTACCTTAGTGTCAGCTTCCATCCTCGAGCTGGCCCCACAGTCCAAGCTGGCTGCTGGGGCTCCGGACATCAAGTTCACATTCCAGGTAGAAGGGAAGAAGGACCAGTCTCTTAGCTTGGTCAGCCCCCTGTCAAGAGGCTTTCTGGAAGGAAACTCATCCAGTGACTTTCTCTTTCATCTCATTAAGCCTCCTCTCTTAGCTGAACGTGGGACTAGGGAATGTAATCTAGAACCTGGGAACACTGCCACCATGAATAAGATTGGGGTTCTATTGTTAACAAGAAGGGAAGCAAGAACATTGCCTGACTACAGCTTGTAGTTTGGAGCTACAAGGAACAAATCCCTTAAAAACTTAGAAAAGGAAGTGAGATGGCCTTTTTGGTGACGAACTTAATCATGAACAAATAAAACGCTGAAACAGAGAAGTGTAAAGGCAACTTAAGGAGACACAAAAGCTGTAACCTGTGAAGAAACGTGTCAATGTGAAAGGGGCTGGTCCACTCTCCAGGGCACAGAGAAAACCCTCAAAGGGGCAAACGTAGGAGGCCCCATTTCTTCCTGATCATTGGCAGCAGGGAGCGTAACCAAAGGGAGAATTTTGGAAAGTGGACTTTGGTTATGTTGGTACCGCCGGGAAGATCCTATGCTTGAGATGGGTGTGCAACCAGTTGTAACACTTGGGGTACAAGTTGTTATAAGATTAAACAGCCCAAACCCTCCCCTCACAAATGAGCGTGCTGGGATCCAAAGAAATAAATCTATAACATGGCAGGTGATAAATACTATGAAGGAAAGAAAACAGACAGACAAACAAAAAACAACAGAGTAAGGAGACGAGAATGACAGAGAGTCAGGGAAGAACTCCAGAAAGAATGAGACAATAGATGTCGAGATGCTTGAGTCCTCATCCCAGCTCTGCTGTTGACTTGTGTGTGTGTCTACGTCACTGGGTCTCAGTCTCCAGCTCTGTAGAATGGGGACATTGGACTGGTGGCCAGAAAAGTTCAGTGATTAAGAGCATGGATCATTGGGTGGGTGCCTCCTGCCTTTAAATCCCAGCTTAACTCTTAACTGAGCCAGTGACCTAGTCTCCCTGAGCCTCGGTTTCTTCGCCTGTAGGTAGGAATCAGGACAGCAATTACACAGATGTGACTTGAGGAGGCTTAAACGAGGCAATGCGAATACAGTGCCTGCACAAAGCGCTGAACAATTGATAGCAGTTTCTTCCCCTGCCTACCCTGCTGGACCAGAAAATGCTGCCTTCTTGATAATCTGCTTCCAGCTGTCACCACCGCCAACTCCAGACTCCCTTTGGCAGCCCGTTTCCCTGGTGACAGTTGCTATGACTGTCTCAAAAGTTCAATGGCTACCACCCACCATGTGCGGTGTGGAAGACCCTGTACGCTGCTGTCTGGAGTCCTTTTAACCCATGATTTATTAGGTTTGTCGTCCCTAATGACTTCTCAAATGAGCCTATAAATTAGAAATATTAATAAAGCATCCCTGGGGTCTTAAACCGATAACTTGGGTTGTGGGGTCTATTTATGGACCAGTTATGATCAATTGATGTTTCCGTCTGTATCACCATCCATCAGGGTGCAAATGCTTC
This sequence comes from Delphinapterus leucas, assembly GCF_059928025.1. Classification (NCBI taxonomy): domain Eukaryota; kingdom Metazoa; phylum Chordata; class Mammalia; order Artiodactyla; family Monodontidae; genus Delphinapterus; species Delphinapterus leucas. The sequence continues at coordinate 90,114,763 of NC_143139.1, read as the reverse complement.
ACGACTCGTGCCCTGGGGGTTGAAGGGAGATATCAGCTGAGGGGTGGAGGGTTACTTAGCTACAGTGATGTGGGTCCTTGTTTGTTCTGCACCCACAGGGTCCATCAATTCACAGGTGTATCACTTAAATATGCTTCACACCCTCTTGCCCCCCTTCTGCATTCCAGAGCTTTCTCTGGGTGGGTGATAACATTCATTCATTCATACGTTCATTCACTTACTCCTTCCTTCTTGCCCGCCTTCCCTCCTCCCTTTGTTGAACGTTTCCTGAGTATCTCTTTGGGTAAACCTGTAACTGTATCAGTAGTGATGATGAAGGTGGTAAGGATTTAAAAAAAACACCCCATCTGTCTTTGAGTATTAATACATGCCAGATACCCCATTTTCCAGAGAAGGTAACCGGGGCACACAAGCAGTAAAATAACTTGTCCAAGATGAGAGAGGTGAAGTGATTTGCCCAAAGCCACACAGCAGAGAAATAGAGGAGCCAGGGAACTTTGGGCAAAGTTACTTCAACACTCTGTGCTTCAGTCTCTTCTTCTGTAAAATGGGTTTATTGATAGAACCCATGTCACAGGGCTGCTGTGAGAATTGACCATAAAGGGCTTTGAACAGTGCCCGGTCTGCAGAAAGTACTGCTATCGGTCCTGTGCCTAAAATTGATCATTCAGTTGAAATATCCTAGAAGCCTCATGAGGAAAGGGGGGCCCAGAGAGTATCTTGCCCAAGGCTGCCGAGGGAAGAAACAGGAGGAGTGGAATTTGAACTCAGATCTGTCCTCCCCTAGAGCCTCTACACTCAGAAAGCACTTTATTTTCCAGCTCTCATCCTAATAACCAAGAAGTCACGTTCAGCAGACACAGAAAGGAAAAAAACTGCGTGATCTCGCTTCTATATGGAATCTCCAAAAATTGTCTCTGTAGAAGCAGAGAGTAGAATGGTGGTCACCAGGGGCAGGGGGGTGGGGAAGTGGAGTTTCGCTGGTGGAGGGAACAATCTTGCAGTTATAGAGGATAAAGAAGTCTAGGGATCTAACACGTAGCATGAGGACCATGGTTAGGGGCAGCGTAATGAATACTGGAAATCTGCTAAGAGTAGATTTCAGGTGCTCTCGTCACACACACACGGTAACTGTGTGAGCAGGTGATATGTTAATTAGCTTGACTGTAGTAATCGTTTCACTGTGTATATGTATATCAAATCACGTTGTACACCTTGAATATATACAATTTTAATTAAAAAATAAAATGAGAGAAAGAAGATGAAACTGTCTATGCAGTTTCACTGGAAGGTTGATCACCCACACACCCAGGGCGGAGGGTGGGGGGGCGTGGGCAGCGGGAACCACGGAGGACTTCTTGAAGGAGGTGGCACTCGAGGCATCTCTGAGAGGAAGGGGAGGAGGAGGTGCTGTGGAGATGGGGATGTTAACCTAGGGGGTGGGACTTGCCCAGAGAAGAGTCGCGGCAGGGTTTGCCCAGAGCAGGGGACGGGGTGGAGGGAGGCGAGGACCCACCCTCCTGTGTCAGGCCCCCGCCTCACTAACACAGGTGGGGATAAAACTGTCTCCCTCCCTGGTTGTTGACAGCGTCAGTGTCTCAGGGGCGCAGTGAATGTTGACTTGCATTTAGAGCGCTTATCTCAGTTGAAACGTAGCCCTGACTTTGAACAGTTCTTGTTTTGATTAAGGGAATGAAAGAGAGAAAGGGAGGACAGGTGGAAGGTCGGGAGCTCAGGAGGAAGGTGGGTGTGGATGGAGCTCTGAGGGACCGGGCCTGGGCAGGACCCCAGCTGCCCGCTCCATCCGCCACCTTCTCGGAGGCGCAGCCGGCCAGAGCGGGGATGCTGACAGGCCAGGCCCGGGTGATGGGCAGCTTGACAGGGCTTCTCTGGGAAGTCTTCTGTGTAGAGGGCAGTATAATCCATCACCCATTCTAAAAAGGTCCACTGGTGCCCACCAGAACTTTCTGGAAATGGTGGTATTCATATAGACAGAGGGTTTTTGAGCAGAAAAGGTTTGGAGGGATCATCAAGCCCAGGTGAGACTCATCAGGGGAGCCACTTTCCCAGGGTCGCAGGTTCGGTTAGTGGGAAAGCCAAGACAGATGGCATGTGGGTCTCTTGACTCCTGATTTTGTAGCACAAAATATACCAGAGCTGGAAGACTGCTAGAGGTCATCCCTCCCATATGCGAGATGGTCAGGGAGGGGAAATGACCTGCCTGGCATGGGGGTGGGGCAGGGTCACACAGTGGTTAGGGACCCAAGCTATCAAGTCAGACAATCCCAGGTTCACGTCTCAGTCGTGTCACTTCCTACCTTTGTGAACTTTAGTGCCGTCACTGGGCTCAGGGCCCTTCATTTCTTAAGCGGAACTAATGATGCCCATGTCACAGGCTTGTTATGAGCCTTAAATGAGACGATAGGAGCAGAGCACCGTGCCTTGCACCCAGTAAGTCCCCACTTGATGCGTGCCGTTATTATCATTTCCAAGGCTGCACATAGCGGTGGCTGTATTGTGGGATGCTGTGTCTGACTCTCCACCCCTCACTGCAGCCTTGAACTGCTGGATGGGGAGCTGACCTAGGTCCCAGGCCTGGGCCCACATGGGCCAAAATCAAAAACCTAGGAATTATCCCACACCTTTTCCTCTCATCCTACATCTAATCCATCAGCAACTCGTGTTGGTTGCATCTTTCGGATGTGTCTGGAATCCCACCACTTCCCACCCCACCTCCGCTGCCCCTGGGGTGAGCCAGCTGTGTCCCCACCTTGGACAGCTGCATTTGGTTCCCCGTTTTTCTCCTTTCCCCTCCAGTCTCTGCTCCATACAGCTGACATATCTGGCCTCTTCTGCTCAAGCCCCTTCCCTGAATCCAGAGGAGAACCAACAGCCTATGAGGCCTTGTGAAATCTGACCCGTGGCCTCTGTGTGCTCCAGTTACACAGACCTCCTGGCAGCTCCGTTGAACACACCAGACACGCTTGCCTCTTTGTATTTGCTGTTCCCTCTGCCTGAAATGCTTTTCCCTGCGCAATCCCATGGCTCACTCTTTCATTCCTTCTAGTCTGCTCAAGCACCGCCTTCTCAGCCAGGCCCTCCCTGCTTACCCCTGCTCTGGTACCCTGATCCTCCTTTCCTTTTCTACAGCACTTACGGGCTATATAAGTTACTTATTTAAGTAACTTAGATAAGTGTGTGTCTATGGCTCAGAGCTTACTCTCTGTCCCTCTTGCCAATGAGATTGCCAGTTAGATTATAATTGAGGGCTGGGACTTTTTGTCTATTTGTTCATGACTGTATCCCAAGGATCTAGAACAGTAACTGGCACAGTAAATACTTACTGATCCAAAGAAAGGAAGACGATCTCCTGTTTCCATTTCCTCTGGCTTGAACCCTCTCTCCGGCCACACAAGTATTTATGTCACACAAGGGCAAGGACATCAGTGTCATGTCGGCCCAGTGTCAGCCCGTGTGCCATCTCTTTGGATGAGACCAACTTGTCACTAAACATAAAGCAAAATTTATGAAAGTAAGTAAATTGTAAGTTACGTCAAACACTATTGTACTATAATTAAACGAGTCCCTCGAATTTTTAGAATGAACAAAGAATGAATCACATTCTTCTCCTTTTGGTGGAATTTTTCTGACAAGACAGTCTAATTGTGTGTTAGGACAACCTTCACTTGTTATTAGATTTTCACAGCACCACTGTAAAGAGGGTCTTTTTTTTGCAAAAATGCTTGAGGGCTTCCCAAGTTTTCCTAAGGGCCTCTCTTAGTACTTTGATATTTAAATTACTCTCTTTGGACGTACTTATTCATTATCCTCATTGATTTCCTCCTTGTTAATTATTAACTGGTCTCACCCTTCTACATTGTACTGATAACCAGCATTTTCTGAGTGCTTACCACGTGCCAGGCTCTTTGTGTATATTAATGGATTTATTTTTACCGCAACTCTACGTGGTAGGACATATTCGGTGTGTTTTACAAGGAAATTGAAACGTGGAGGGGTTAAGCAACTTGCTCAGGGGTGTGTACTGAGTAAGGGGAGGAGGAGGGGCTTACTCCACAAGGCTGCTTCTTAGCTGCTCACTGGTCAAAGGCTTTGTGTGTGATTGGAACCATGCTCTGATATCACTTTCATTGAGCTCGTGAAATCCTGCCTCGTTTGTGAGATTTGCATTTTCAAATGAAATTAATCTGAATTTCATGGGCACAGCATCATGGGATGCCAAGGTCAGTCTGTGAGGTTGACTCACCACTGACCAGATGGTGTGATGAGCCACCAGGGACACTGGTGTTAAAATGGGGTGGGACATTCAAGCAAGGATGTGTATATAAGTGGCCAGTTCATTGATGACTTTTATGTTTGGCCACGGAAGGAACTGCATGAGAACTGCTCTAGGGATAATTAAACCCGCAGCTGTGTGTTTAGAGTGACGAGCCTGGGCCTTCCCCACACTATTTCCTGAATTCATTCTTTGGCCTAATGAAAAGCCCTTCATGACAATCTGATAGGGGAGGCAGGACTGGAGGGGGGATATAAGGGAGCTTCAAACTAACATTTGTTGGACACCAATGCTGTGCTAGAGCTTCTGGGAGATTTAATGAATCCTTCCCAAAAGCCAGGGAGAAAGGTATGACCTGCCCATTTTACAGATGAAGAAACCGAGGCACGGGGAGGTGAAGTCACCTGGCCTGGATACTCAGATCTGGATTCAATTTTGGGTTTGTGGGTCTCCCAAAGCCAGACTTTTCCCATGGCACTGCCTCCTTGCTAGTCCAGAAAGATTAGCTGTGCGGGGGACCTTGGGGATCGCTGGCAGAATTGGGCTGGGAGGTAGCCAGGGTGGCAGTGGTGGCAGGAAGTGAGAAGCAGGGCTTGCAGGAAGCTGTAGCCCTGGACAAACATGGCGGGGCCCGCTCACCAGCATCGGTTCCCACTGGCTGCCATCTGGCCTCACCAATTCCTTATATTTGGAAACAAACTCTTTCTCCAGGAATGAAACGGGAGGCTGGTCCTCCCATGATGTGATAGCTGCCACTTACAAGAGCCTGAGAATATGTCACTCCCCAGTTTAGGGGCTGCAACAAAGTATCTTCTCTGCCAGCTCCAGAAATGTCAGGGTGACCAGCCGGACAGTGCCAGAGTGAGGCAGAGGGACACAGGGCGGTTTCCACAGAGAACATAAAAGGGAGTGTGTCTATTGATTCACGCACCAATTACACTCAGTGTATTACAAGGCTAATAGGAAATAAAGCAGAGGAGCGTCTCTCTGTGCCTGAGCCCACGCAGGCCTCTGCCCAGCTCCGGCCGGCCACCTCCCGGCCTGGAGGCTGATGGAGTGGACGATATTTTTGGCACATCCAGGAATCATTGGAGAGGGGGGCCACACACATCTCACAGTCAGTGTGTGTAGGCTGGGAGACCTCCTTTCTCTCCCTTCCGTCTCCCTAGATGGTTGAGGGTCAACAGCATCCTTTTGGTCCAGATGCATTGAGTAGGGTCTTTGGCTGAAGAAAGGAAAGCTGGGCCCCCTTGCACCCTCCATCCTCTGTAGTGCCAGAGCTGCTGTCGGCCAGTACAGGGCCTGGGGCCAGTTATGAAGATGCTCTCCTTGGGGCAGATGAGGGAGGGGGTAGAACCTGGTAAACAGTGAGAGCTGGGGTCTCCCAGCCCTCCCAGCTGGAGTTCATGTGTAGGTACAACCTAGACAATCACAGGTAGTCAGGGCCCTGATGGTGGTGGTGATGGGGGTGGCGAGGGGGGCAGAGGGATTCGCCCCACAGGAAGGGAAGTGGTCAGGATTCAGAGGCTGCGCTGGACTTGGGACCTCCCTTGCCTCCCTCCCTCCCTCTTTCCTCATTCCCCATATGATAACTTCCTCAGTTTCCCTTCTCATCGCCCTCCAATCTCCCCACCCTAGGCTAACGTGACTCCTCCATGAAGACTCTGGGAAATAGTCTCGGGGTTCAAACAGACTCTGGAGGAAATGGCATTGATTATTATTAACATTTTAAGATTACTAAATGATTATTAACATAAGGAGAAGGGCTACATCTCATCAATAACCCGGGAGATGAGAATTAATTTTTAAAATTTTTATTTATTTATTATTTTGGCCACGTCTCGCGGCATGTGGGATCTTAGTTCCCCAACCAGGGCTCAAACCCGTGCCCCCTGAGGTGGAAGCGTGGAGTCTTAACCACTGGACCACCAGGGAAGTCCTGGGAATTTAGATGACAGCCTGGAAATTGTTTTATATGAGGGAGGGATGGGATAGGAATGCTTTCTGAAGCAGTCACTTTGGTTCATTTTGATTTTTTTATTCAGCGTGTAACTTTCCGGAATGTCTCAAGATGTAAATGATTCAAATTTTGTATTTTTCCAAAATCTGGAATACTGTGATACTGAAAATGGGTTTTTCAATCACCGGTGGCCGGTCCTCAGTCCCCTGCGTCGTGCTGGGCTGCCGAACGAGCCGTGTCACACTCTGGGGCAAGAACAACACGGGAGCGGGTATGACTGGGGTGGGAAAGTGGTGACGAGCAGAGCTCCGCAGGCCAGCACAACTGGACGGAATCCAGCGGTGTACCCTTCCTAGAGCCAGGTGGGCACCGAGCTCTGCCGCAAGGTGACAGCCCTCAAACGGCAGGGGCGGGGCTCCGGGGCGAGGCGGAGAGGACGAGGCTTGAAATCCCGCATGTCTCTCTGTCCCTTCTCTTATTATAAGGTCACCAGTCAGACTGGATTAGGACCGCCCTAATGACCCCATCTTAACTTGATGACACCTGCAAAGACCCTAAATAAGGACACATTCGCAGGTACTGGGGGTTCCACATGTCTTTTGTGGGGACACAATTAAACCCATAGCAGTAAGGAAAGCACTTAGCTTGGTCCAGTGCCTCGTAAGTGCTCAATCGATATTAGCCATTATTATGACTTCTGAGCCTCATAGGAGACCCGACACACAAAGTTTCTTTGCAGATGACAGAACACTGGGCAGAGCTGGGGCTGGCCATTGGTATTTCCTTTATATTAATAGAAGGTGTCTTCAGACAGAGGCAGAAATCCTTAGGGAAGAGAATGGAGATAAAGAACTCTGCAAGCAGGTGTTAGCTACAGCAGGTGGGGAAGGGAGGAAGACTGTTCCAGGGCAGGAGGTGTCCGCCCACTGTTGGTGGCCGGCTGCGGGGTGAACGGCGGACACACTGGCAGCAGGCCTCAGAGCGTGGGCAGCTCAGGGCCAAGCCGGGGTAGAGCTGGAGAGAAAATAGCCACCTCTCGGGCCCGAGTACTCGAGCAGCTGGGGCCGCTTGATTACCTGGTATGCTCGCAATGCCCTATTGCCTCCTCTTCCAAATTATATCCCAATCCACACTTCCTTCGACTTCTGCCACCACTGCTCTTTCTCAAACCACCATTGCTTCTTACCTGGACAACCAAGAAAGCCTCCTCACTGGCTCCTTGCTACTCCCTTTGCCTCTGCCCCCCACAGTCATTTCTTCACATAGCACCCACATTGCTCCTTTAAAATCATGTCAGATCATGCTTAAAACCTGCTTAACCCTCTAAAAGCTTCCTATTGCACTTGTGTTACCTTTACCTACATTTTCCTCTTGCATCTGGCTTCCCAAGCACCACCTCCCTGTTTCTTTCAGTTCCTCCAACACACCAAGCCTGGCCCTGCCTCAGGACCTTTGCACTTGCTGCCTGTTCCCCCTGTGTGGACAGTCTTTCCTCAGGACTTGGCCTGGCTTCCTCCCTCTCATCATTCATTCCTATCTCTGTTTAAATATCTTCCCTGACTACCTCATTTAGAGGAACTTTCTGCCTTGGTTCCCCCCGCCCCTCCCCCACCTGCTTTCATTTTCTCCCTAATACTTACCTTGATCTGAAATTATCTTGTATTTTATGCATTTCCTTGTGTGTCTGTTTCTGTTACTAGAACATAACAGGCACAAAGAGATGAGGAATGATGAATATCTTGCTTACTTCTCTATCTTTAGTGCCAAGAATTGGGTATAGAATATAACAGGAGCTCAGTAATATTTGTTGCATGAATGAAAAATGGCTCTGAGACCAACAGGACCTAGAATGTGTGTAGGAGGAGGCATCAGGACATTCAGTATGAGCCCTTCTCATCACTTGTCCCTTGATTCCCAGTTTTGATAAATAAACCTCTACCTTGTTCCTGAAACCCAGTCCCCACTTTCCCAGCTTGTTTGTTCACCCCCTTATTTGCTAAACAATCACCAAGAACCTATAATGTACCACCTGCTATAATAGGTGCTGGGAGGAAGATTTCAAAACTCAACAGGGAGATGCACAGCGAAGGCATCTACCCAGACCTGGAGTAGGAGGAAAGCAGGGAGGGCTTCCTGGAGGAGGTGACGCCTAAGTTTGCCTCTTCAAGGATGTGCACAAGTCAGACAGGCAGAAATGGAGGGGAGTGGAGCGTGGTAGGACATGGCCACAAGGCAGCTAACCTAGGGGAGAAGAGGAAGGGGAATAGTATTCATCGACGGCACTTTCTCAGCAACACCAGGCATCATGTTAAACACCTGGCAAGGATGGTCTCATCTGCCCAGCTGGCAACCCTGGAGGCAGGTACTTCACTATCCTCACTCGGCAGAGATGGGAACTGATACAAAGAGAGGTTCAGTCGTGTGTCTGAGGGAACACAGCTAATACAGGGTGGGGGTCAGGCTCCAGTAGGGGCAGTTCCACTCTCCGGCTGGTATTCTTACCTCTCCTGCCATGTTGCATGCCAGGAAGTGGCCTGATGGTACATCTTGGGTCCTTGCTTGACATCCAGTTCTCCCATAGGGCCCCTCATTACTTTTCCGGGCCCCCCTATTCAGGGATCATGAAGGCCTTCCTGGTGGGTACAGCCTGGTTGCCAGTCCTCTTTGAAGCTCAAATCTCCAAGTCTTGGCTTTCCCTAGATTCTGCGCTGTTCTGTCCTGGACCTCGTGTATGGCAGACTCTCGTTGTAATTCACTTATGATGCTGTGGCTGCAAGGGAGGGAAACTCCAACTTGACCTGCCTTAAAAAAGAAATTTTTGTTGTATATATGTGCCACATCTTCTTTATCCACTCATCTGTCGATAAAAGAGTTAGCTAGTGGGAAGCAACCGCATAGCACAGGGAGATCAGCTCAGTGCTTTGCGAGGACCTAGAGGGGTGGAATAGGGAGGGTGGGAGGGAGGCTCAAGAGGGAGGGGATATGGGGACACGTGTATGCCTATGGCTGACTCACTTTGGTGCACAACAGAGACTAACACAGTACTGTGAAGCAATTATACTCCAATAAAGATGTGTGAAAAAAAGATAAAGAAATTTTCTTATCTCCAGTAACAGGTGTGGAGCCCTGCATCTCCCTGCCTCTAATAGTCACTGCTGCATCCAGAAATCTGGTCACCCCCGTCCTTATTAGACAGAGACGGGGGCAGCTGAGGTCCTGGGGCCCAAGGGACCGGCCCTCTGCCCAAGGTCACAGCCACTGGAGTGATTGAGTGGAGGGTAGGGGAAGGGAGATTCAGGAGCCCAGGAAACACCCTGCTTTCAACCCTCACAGCCTGAGGGACCACCAGGATGAACCCAACACGCTCACAGCCCTGTGTACAGCAGCTGCCACGAGAAACTAGGACCCCAGGTCAACACGATGGGGCCCAGCATGAGGCAAGGGCACACAGGGGTCCAGAGCCCAGAGTCTAGAGCCAGCCGGCCTCGGTGGGAGCCTTGGCTCTTCCACTTGGAATCTCTAGACCCTCCAGCCGGTCAGGTACCTCTCAGTGCCTCAGTTTCCTCCTCCGTAATATGGGGCTAATTACAGAGCCCAGCTCACGGGTGGTTGTGAGGATTCAATGAGTGGCTTTGTGTGAGGAAGCCCTTAGAAGAGGGCGGCACACATGGGGCGTTAGCTGCTTCAACCCCCAACTCCCAAATCTCATCTTCTACTGTTCTCGGTTCATCCCTGACTGACTCAATTTCATGTGTCTCCCAACTCCCCCAGCCAGCAGTCCGGTTCAGGCAGGAAGGGCTGTAGAGAATTTAAAACAAGAATGAAACCGATCAAGGTCAGTCTGCTTTCCATGATCACCATGCACCCACAATTCTAAACAATGTCAGCGATAAAATATTCCTCCCTCCCTGGCAGGAAGTCTCCCCCCCCCCCGCCCCCCGCCAGGGACGCCACTGCCCAGACCCTTGGGGCGTGCCCTCTAGAACGTAGCAGCGCTGTCTGCAAGATTCCCCACGCACTCAGCCTCCTCCCCGGGGCCTTCCCTGTGCCCTCTTGTTCTGGGGGACGCTCGGATCTCCCCTGAGCACACGAGGCCCCAGCAGCCTTTCAGGTAGACTTTTTTCCTCTCCCATACTCCATACTGCGGGGACTCCTTGCCCATCCTTGCTGCCCAGGGTCAGCCACGGACTGAGATTCAAGCCTCCTGCCACCCCTTCTTCCTTGCCATCACCTCTAGGGCCTGAGTTTGTGTCTCATAGACTGAAGCCTTTAGCCCCTGCCAAGATTCGAACCTGGACTTGTGGGGTCCTAATCTAGGGGGGGTTTAGTACCTGCAGAGAGGATCCCTCCAATAATCCAGCCTCTTTGTTCCTTAGACTCCTCTCCTCACCCTGTCTCAGTCCGTCACGCCCACGGTTACACTGTGGACCTTGTTTCTACCAATATTTGCTATCTGCTTCTCCCTACCGCCCACCCAATTCCATGCCTTAACCAACACCCCCTGTCATTCCCCATCACTCCTTGTGGTTCCCTGTCCCCATGCTCTTGGACCTCACTCTCCTTGCCACCCTCACTAGCATCCTTTTATTGCCTCTCACCCCTCATGCCCTCGACTCCCTCCTTAGAGCCTATGACCCATCACTTCTCACTGGGTGGCACCTACTTGGAAAAACACGGTCTAGGTTAAATCCAACTTTCTCTCTACTCCACACCTGGACCCAGGTGTTCCTTTACCTCAATGACCACTCCTTTCAGCAAACCCCCAGGGGGTCTGTTGGCCAACTCTGTTTCCCTAGCTCCCTAGCGTTTTACAAACTACAGGTCAAGATTCACTCATGGGTCAAGCCGATGTAGTGGGTCCAACAAGCATTAAGAAAGTGAGATAAAATAGAAAAGGTCAGAGCCCCCCAGATATAATAAGGTTAAATGCTGTTTTGTGAAATGCATTGTCTACTGGGTCTGGATGTAAATGAATTTCTTACTGTGGGGAGTGGTCCAAAGAGGTCTGGGTACAGAACTGGGCTTATTCCCCCAACCTTTCCTAGATGACTATTTCAGACTTGCTTTCACTAATAATTCACCAACAATTCTTTAGCTTCAAAAGTGTCCCTTTTTCTCCCGCGTCTCAAGGATGCCCTGGCATTGCTTCCCATTTCACTGAGACAGTAGTTGTCATGACAACAATACCACATGGTCCCGCCCACTCCTAGGTCGGCCTTCCTTCCTCACACCGTCAGCAAACTGTTCTCCCACAGAAGGTCAACTCCTCCAACCCTCAAGGACACTTCTCCCACCAATGATCCCCTTTCTTTCTTGCCTTATCAACTTTCTATTCTCTACAGAATAATTTCATCAGTGTACAAATAGGTGATAATGATAATGAATAATAATAATACTGCCTTGATTCCATAGTGGCCTCTAGATCTTGCTTCACTTTTCTCCTCCTCTTTATAGCAAAACCCCTCCTGCCAACAAAGACAGCAAAGCTGTCTACCTGCCAACTCTGTATCTTCTCTCTCTTTCTGCTTGAACCCATCCAATCAGGCTTTTGTCCCCACCCCACCCTAGGAGCTGCTCTGATTGAGGCTGCCAGTGGCATCGATCTTGCCATACCTGGTGGTCGGTCCTCATTCTTCATGTCTGTGACCCAGTTAACCAGCCATACTCTTCCCCTTGAAATACTCTTTTTCTTTTTCACTTGGCTTCTGGGACCCCACACTCCCCTGGTGTCCAATCTCACCTGCTTCATGGATGTGTGTCCTATGCATTTGCTTAGCGACTAATGCTCAGAAGAGCCTTGAGCTTTAACTCTAATTTGAAAAGATACACGCAACCCAGTGTTCATAGCGGCACTATTTACAATAGCAAAAACACGGAAGCAACCTACGTGTCCATTGATAGATGAATGGATAAAGAAGACGTGGTACATATATACAGTGAAATAATGCTCAGCCAAAAAAAAAAAAAGAATGAAATAATGCCATTTGCAGCAACGTGGAAGGACCTAGAGATTATCATACTAAGGGAAGTAAGTCAGACAGAGGAAGACAAACACCACATGATGTCACTTATATGTGGAGTCTAAAAAACTGATACAAATGAACTTATTTATAAAACAGAAATAGACTCACAGACACAGAAAACAAAGTTATGGTTACCAGAGGGGAAAGGAGGGGAGAGGGATAAATTGGGAGCTTGGGATTAATAGATACACACTGCTATAGATAAAATGGGTAAACAAGAAGGACCTACTTTATAGCACAGGGAACTATATTCATCTTGTAATAACCTATAATGGAAAAGAATCTGAAAAAGAACAATCTATCTATCTATCTATCTGTCTATCTATCTATCTATCTCTATATCTATCTATCTGTCTATCTCTCTATATATCTGAATCACTTTGTTGTACACTCGAAACTAACACAACATTGTAAATCAACTATACTTCAATAAAAAAGCTCTGCTGCTGCCATCTTGAAATTCTTAATAATTTTGAGCAAGAGGCCCCTCTTCATTTTGCACTGGGTCCCCCGAATGACGTAGCTGTCCTGTTCACTGGTGGCTCCTTCTGTCTTTTTTGCTGCTTCCTTCTCATCTCTCGGGATTCTTCACGGAGGGTCCCAGGGCCCAGCCCTCGGAGGAGTGTCCTCTCCACTGATACCCACCCCCTTTGCGATCCATCTAGGCTCATGGCTTTGGCCGCCATCTATGCCCTGATGTCTCCCAGGGTTTCTCTCCCAGAGGTTCCTTCCACTGAAACGCAGAGCTGTCCTTGCCACGGCCTCCTTGGGTCTTCACTTGGCCATCTCATAGACGTTTCACACCGGGCAAGTTCTAAATGGAATTCTGGACTTTTTCATCCTCTGTAGTCTTTCCCTTCCCAGAGAGTGGGGGCTTCTACCTCCAGTCCTAGGACTAAACCCTCAGAGCCATCCCCGGTGTCCCTCCTTCCCTCACACCCACCTCCTAGTCATCAGCAATCTTGTCAGCTCTACTTGCAAAATATAGATACATTTTGACCACTTGCCACTGGTTCCATCACAGCCACCCTGGTCAAAGCTGCCTTCACCTCTCCGCTCTGAGCTGGTCTCCTTGCTTCTGCTCTTGCCCAGCCCCTACATTCTACACCAGAGAAACCAGAGCCAGCCTTTAAAAATACGTGATAGATTGTGCCATGCCTCTCCTCAAAACCACCCAGTGGCTTTCTATCAGATTTGCAATAAAATCCAGAATTCTCTCATGCTTCATGTGGCTCCACTTCCCTTCCCCCACCTTATGGCCCTCCCACCAGGGTCACACCTGCTGTCCATCCACCTGGAGCACTCCCCCCCGCCCCACATCTCTCCATGGCTCATTCCTTCACCCTATCGGGTCTCTGCTCAAATATCACCTCCTCCAGGAGGACTTCCAGGATATAACCTGCCTCCATAGCACCTTCCTGTCACGTACTTCTCCTCCTTCTCCTCCTATTCCACTTCAGAGCATTCATCAGCCACTGACACATCCCATATTGTTCTGTTTCTTGTTTTCTTAACCCATTAGACTGCAGCTCCTCGAGGACAGAATTTTGATCTGATTTGTTTCCTATTATAGTCCAGTCAGACGACAATTGCTACAATTTTGAAGAAGTTTGTTATTGATGTCACCCCCTCCACAAGCAGTCTAACATCTCTGAAATTGGGATGCCAGGCAGCAGTCACAATGTAGTTGTCACAGCCTGTACACTGGACTCAAAACTTCCAGATCGGGTGTCGGCAGCTAGGAGGAAAATCCTGAGATGATGCACCCTAGGTTCATCACCGCGTTATTACAATAGCCAAAATATGGAAACAACCTAAGTGCCTATCAACCGATGAATGCATAAAGAAGTTGTGCTGTATATATACAATGGAATACTACTCAGCCACAAAAATATGAAATCTTGCCATTTGCACCAACATGGATGGAGCCTGAGGGTATTATTCTAAACGAAATAAGTCAGATGGAGAGAGACAAATACTTTAGGATTTCACTCATAAGTGGAATTAAAATAAAACAAAAGAAATGGACAAACCAAACCAAATTAAACCAGAACAAACACACAGATACAGAGAACAGGGTAGTGGTTACCAGAGGGGAAGGGTGAAGGGCAAAATGAATAAAGGCGGTCAACTGTAGGGTGATGAATGGAAGCTAAACTTTTGATGGTGAGCATGCTGTAGTGTATACAGAAGTTGAAATATAACGTTGTACACATGAAACTCAGATAATGTTATAAACCACTGTTACCTCAATTAAAACAAATAAAGAAGAGAAAAAAAGAAATGCTGCCTCACACAGGGGCACTGAGGAGGCACTGTGCAAGACAAGGACAAAAGTGATTCTGAGTCAAAAAGTGATGCAGAAGAGTTGGTCTCCGGATATGAAGATGTCTGGGGAATACTGTAACCAGTTTATTTCGCATACATTTTCCTTTTTACGTTTGCACAAGTGTGATCCAAATCTAGGTGTAAATAGTCTAAATAACTTTCCACCAAAGTAAAATAATAAAATCTAAGTAATATGAAAGCATCATGGTATAGTTTAATTTGGTCCCGTGCTTCCTTGGTGGTGGTACATAAAAATCGTGCATTTGACAAATCAGATGTGTTAAATCAGGGATCGGCAAACCTTGGACGTAAATGGCCGGCTGGTCGATATTTCAGGCTTCCCAGGCCATCCAGTCTCTGTTGCAGCTACTTAACTGCCTCTGTGTTGTGCCAGCAGCCATGAAAAAGCATGGCTGCGTTCCAATAGAATTTATTTATGAAATTTAGATTTCATATAATTTTCACGTGTCATGAAATATTATTCTTTTGATTTTTTTTTAACCGTATAAAAATGTAAAAAAAAAAAAAATCCACTCTTAGCTCACAGGCTGTACGAAAACAGGCCTGCAGGCTGCAGGTTGCCCAACCCGCATTAAATTCTGGAGAAGGGGGTAAACCTGTTTTACTGGGGAAGCTGGCCCAGAGCATCACTGAAATGTCTCGTTCAAGGGCAAAGAATCCTAGATCTGGGAGCTCTTAGGCATTATCGTCTGCAGGTCCACTGAGCCCCTTTCCCATTCTGCAGATCCCGGGAAGCCCGATCCAGGCGCCGAATGCACGGTCGAGGTCCCACGGGGCGCCCTCGGCATTGCTGGGTCAGGCTGCTTGGTGTTTTCAACTGTGTGTGCTTTTCAGATCCAAGAAATGGGTGTAAAAGTGCTGAGCACAGCCGAGGCACGTTTTAAACACTTAAGTGCTACACCGCCCTCCTGCTTGCTCTCCCTTTTAGGCAAATTTCTATCCTTCTTTGTCAAGGGAGTAGGCACCCCGCCCGCCCTGCCAAGGCTGTGCGCCCCTCCCAACCCCACCGGGCCGGCTGGGCCGCCTCCCGCCGCACCGCGTGGCACCCGATCTGTGGCGGTGAGACGGGAGTGGGAGGAAAAGCTCAGCGATCTGCGCCTCCAGCCCTCTCCCCCTGCCCCTTCGGAAGCCATTTGTGCTTCTCTAAGCCTTCACCTAGGCGCCGCCTTTCTCCCCTCACTTCTTTCTCGCTCACTCCGCGCTCTCCCTCCACTTAGTGGTTCATTTACTGCTCAATCTGTGATTAATTAAAACAATTTAAATAACTGTGCTGATGCTAAATTCACTTTCAGCCGTCTTCGCCGCGCGCGGCTGCGTAAGCGCAGGGGAGCCGCAGTGCGTTCCCGAGACGACCGCCAGGGGGCGCTGTGGGCTCAGGTTTGGCCGCAACCGGAGGCTTAGGCTTAGAGCTGATTTCGGCAAGGAAAGAGTTAAAATGGGCATCTTCTACGCGCGTCCCCCCAGCTCCCCCTTTGCCTTCTTCCACTTGGGCACCCACTGTGTCCTTGAAGTCCCCAGAGAACTTCTGGGCTAACCCAGAACAGGAAAGGTCAGGAAAGCGAGCTCCTTTCTCCTGCCCTGGGTCAGCCTTGGGATGTGACCTGGACCCATGGGACCCAGACACGAGGAAGGTCTCTTCTGCAGGAGAGAAAACAACCAGACTGTGTGAACAGAAGACCCGAGGATGGCCTTTCTTGCTGGGGAAAGGGAGCAGAGGTACAGGGCAAAGGCCTTGGCCTGCATTCCTTGGCCTTGAGGTGTGCACTGAGTTGAATAGTGTCTCCCCAAATTTATGGCCACACAAAACCTCAGAATATAACCTAATCTGGGAAAAGGATATTTGCACATGCAATTAGTTAAGGATCTCAAGATGCAGTCATCCAGATGGGCCCAAAATCCAATGACTGGAGTCCTTATAAAAGGAGAGAACACGGAGAGACACACATATACAGGGAAGAAGGCCAAGAGGCTGAGATTGGAGTGATGCAGCCACAAGCCAAGGAACCCAAGAAACTGGAAGAAATGAGGAAGAGTTCTCCCTGAGAGCCTCTGGAGGGAGCACGGCCTTGCCAACACCCCCATTTCAGACGTCTGGCCTCAGAACTATGAGAGAAGAAATTCCTGTGGTTTTAAGCCAACCAGGTTTGTGGGAATCCAGCAGCCATAGAAAACAAATACAAGGTGTTAAGACAGAAGGCAGCATGGAGGGGGCCACTCTGTGCCAGGCATTTTGCTGGGTGTGTTCACAAATGTCTTCTCACCTAAGCCTCACCACGGCCACATAAGGCAGGTTAATATCAACGGCCCCTCTGGGCTCCATGGCCCAGCTGTTTCCTGGGATCTTGCCTTGAGAGTAATGTGACCAAGGATGACGTAGAAGTTTGCTGGGTGGGTGATCCAGGGTGGTCTCAACTACAGAGCTTCAAGGCTTTGCACTTGGGCCAGCTGCCCGCTTACAGATCTACATGAGATGAGGTTTTTAAAAAACTTTTTTATTTTTTAGGATTTTTAAAATTGAGGTATAGTTGCTGTATAATATTATATAAGTCACAGGTGTACAATATAGTGATTCACAATTTTCAAAGGTTTTACTCCATTTATAGTTATTATAAAATATTGGCTATATTCCCCTTGTTATACAATATATCCTTGAAGCTTATTTTATGCCTAATAGTTTGTACCTCTTACTCTCCTCCCCCTGTATTACCCTCTCCCCTTCCCTCTTCCTACTGGTAACAACTAGTTAGTTCTCTATGTGTCTGTTTCTTTTTTGTCATATTCACTAGTTTGTTGTGTTTTTTAGATTCCACATATAAGTGGTATCATAGAGGGTTTGTCTTTCTCTGTCTGACTTATTTCACTTAGCATAATGGCCTCCAAGTCCGTCCATGTTGCTGTAAATGGCAAAATTTCATTCTTTTTTATGGCTGAATAGTATTCCATTGTATATACGTACCATAGCTTCTTTATCCATTCCTCTGTTAATGGACATTTATGTTGCTTCTGGAAACATTTTTGGTTATCACAACTGGGTGAAGGGGTGCTACTGTCATCTAGTGAGTTGAGGCCAGGGATGCTGTTAAACATCCTGCAGGACAAAGAATGATCTGGCCCCAAATGCCCATAGTGCCAAGGCTTCTGGTGCCCATTTCCCCTGCTCCTCCAACATTCCAGTATGTTCTTTGGTGGTTTGGTCCTGCACATATCTGCCCGGCCAACCTTTCACATCTTTGTTCAAATGCTATCTTCTCGATAGACCTAGTCGGACCACCTTGTTTAATGTTGCAATGCTGCCCCTCCTCCGTGGCCCTCCTAATCCCTCTTATCTTGCTTTTTCAAAAAAAAAAAAAATCCGTAACACATACCACGATCTAGCATCCTATGTATGTTACTTATTTCTTATGTTTCTTGTTTATTGTCTGTCTCCAACAAAGAATTTTTTCTTTTTTGGTTATCTTATTGACTGGTATATTCTTAGTGCCTAAAGAAGGTACCTGATAGAGCCTCAATAAATATCTATTGAATCAAATGATGCCCCTTAAGTCGATTTCTAATGCAGTTGAGCACACTCAAGGCCCTGAGAGGTCTGACAGTAAAGAAGCCAGTGGCCCTTTGTCTTACCCAGGGTGTCTCATCTTAACTATGGAATCTGCTTCCTCTCTCCCTTCATCCCTATCAACTAAGCCCATCCTGCAGAAGTCTCTCTGTCAATCGCTCTTCTCTTCCAGTCTCCTCCAGGGGATATCTGAGGGCAAAGATTCTGAAGAGAAGTGTTAGGGAGACTTGGGACGAAGTTGTGGAGGCAGAACAGCCAACCAGGACAGTTGCATGGGGACAGAGACACTGGGTCTGCATCCTGGATGCCTGCTAGCTGGGAGAGAAGGCTCAGCTGGGCAGTGCCTCCCTTGCACCTGTGTAAATATTACATTTTATGAGCCCTGGAAAGAGCAAGAGAGCATATGTCCAGGGACATTCTTTGGAAGAGCTGGGAAAATGAGCTCTTGCCTAATTTGCCTGACCTAACAGAAAACTGTCAGGAGGTCTGTAACAAATCAGGGCACATTTGGAAGACACTGACCAGCCAGTGTCGCATTGGGGGCTCTGTGTGCTGGGAAGTAGTATTTGGGGAACCAGGGCCAGATGAATTGGATGGGATGCTGGCACTCCAGCCTTCATCCAGAGGATGGGGCTGAGAAGGTGAGGAGCTTGAAGGGCCAGCCAAGGTCAGGAGGGAGTGCTGAGAATGGAGAAAGCAATCATGGAGTGGAGTTTATCACTGTGGCCATACCGGCCAGAGCTAGGGCCAGTGAGGGACACTTACAAGGATAGGCAGGCTTCAGATCGATTGAGATAAGCCAGAAACTTCCAAGCACTGGCACACTTCCTGGAGGACTGGGCAACCTAATGAAGCAGACCAATGCTGTCCCCAGACATGTCCGAGCAGGGCCCTCGTGGCCAGCTGGCTCTGTGTCCACATGGCTCTGTGCCCAGGACATCACTGATCCCCAATGCAGTAGTGAAAAGTGGGGCCAGACCCCATTTCAAATCCCAGCTCCCCAGTGACTTGCTGTGTGATCTTGGGCAAGTTGTTTAACCTCTCTGTGTTTTACTTTCCTCATTGTTAAGGTGGAGTAATACTGTTTCCACCTCAAATGGCTGTTGTGAGGATTAAATGAGTTAGTGCATGGTGAGAGTCTGGACTGCTGGAACATGGAAAATGCTACATGAACGCCACTGTTGTTACTTCCGTTTTCCATTTGGGTCCTCCCATCCCTGCCCCCCGCCAGCCCTGCCACCTCCCAGCCCTCAGTTCCTTGGCCCTGCCCTTACTCTGACCTTTGGTTCAGGTTTCACTGGGCTTGTTCCCTGGCTGCATGTTATTTTAGTTCCCCAGGCCTGGGTCTCCAATTGTAATTTTGGCTTACTTTGTTTTCTCCTGCTGGGTCTATAGTGGGCGCTGGTCACGAGTATAATACAGTACCAGTATATTATCAGTTAAGAGCATGGGGGCTGGAGTCAGAGAGACTTGAGCTCAAATTCTAGCTCTGCCACTTAGTAGCTGTGTTTTTTGGATCAATTCCTTAAACTTTGGGGCCTCAGTTTCCTCATCTATAAAATG
This sequence comes from Delphinapterus leucas, assembly GCF_059928025.1. Taxonomy (NCBI): domain Eukaryota; kingdom Metazoa; phylum Chordata; class Mammalia; order Artiodactyla; family Monodontidae; genus Delphinapterus; species Delphinapterus leucas. The sequence continues at coordinate 90,095,018 of NC_143139.1, read as the reverse complement.
GAAATGAATAACAGTACTTACGTCATGGGCTTATTTCGGGGATTATGTGAGAAAATTCATGAAAAGTGCTTACAATAGGGCACATGGTAAGAGGACAGTATTAACGGCTATTAATACTGTTATCATTGCTGTTCCCAGCATGCTGTTTGCCCTGGGCTAGGAGAGGAGGATCCTGGGTTCAAATCCTGCCTCTGCCATTTCCTAGCTGTGTGACCTGGGGTAAGTCACTGCTCCTCTCTGGGTCTCAGAGTCACCATCTGCTCCCTGAAGAAGCCCTTTTCAGGGTGCTTTTCTGTTTTCAAAGCTCTGACGTCCTGGCCTCCCAGCTACCTTTGACCCAGGTCTCCTGAGTGACCCAACTTGGCCTGGATGTCTGAGTTCCCAACTTTGAGCCCTGGGTTCCTGAGTGTATGTGCTGCTGGTCTGTGCCTTGGGTTCTGCCCTGCCTTAGAACCTCCCTCCAGTGGGATTCTCTGGGGAGGACAGGAGAACTCCTTCATCGGGAGGGAGACTGGAGTAATGGTCTTGATGTTTCCTTCTGGCTCTAGGCATCTAAGGCTGCTGTCATTTGCGCTGCCATGTTTTTTCCAGCTCCCGTAGCTGGATCTTTGAATGTGTCAGATACCACTGAGCCTATCTTATATGGGACAGCATCAGCCCCAGCACACACGACCTTAGAGTTAAGTCAAGCTGCCATCCAACCTTAGGATCCAAACCTCTACCCATCCAATAAGTGAGCACCTAATCATACCAGGCACTGTTTTGGGCACTAGAGACAGAGAAACAAATAAAATAAATTTCCTAACCTGTAGCAGACTTGTTACCGTTCCCCCAAACTCTACTTCCTTTCCTGGAGAAGGATTATACTTCCCCACCTCATTGAATTCAGCCTTGGCCAGCGAAATCTGAATGGGATGTTGTGTACCAGCCATGTCATGCTTTGCCACATTCTCTTTTCCATCTGGCAAGTCACCTGCAATTTCCAGAGAGTGGCTTGTCCATCAGCCTAGGTCTTTGAGTGAGGACGATGGTAACATGGGAGTAGAACCCACAGCTGATCCATGTTGGACAGGAAGTGAAAAATAACAGTATTACTCCACCTTAGCAATGAGGAAACTAAAACACAAAGAGGTTAAACAACTTGCCCTTGTGCTTCTAAGCCCTTTAGCTTTTGGAGTTGTTTGTTTGTGCAGCAGAACCTGGCTTATCCTGACTGACACACTGCTCTGTGAAGATTCCGTTCTAGTGGAGACAAGCAACAATACATGATAAACAAGTAAATGTGTAATATAATATCAGGCACGGCAGGGAAACAGAAAGTAAGATAAAGACATAGAAAGTGATGGGGGTGCTTTTGCAGATGGGGTGAACAGGGAAAGCCTTGTGGAGGAGGTGACCTTGAGCTCAAGGAAGTGAGGGAATGAGCCAAGTGGGTATTAGAGGGAAGGGCTTCCAGGCAGAGGGGCCAGTAGATGCTAAGAGCCTGAGGTCAGCACATGGCCCATGTGCTCAAAGGAGCAGCAGGGGCAGGGTGCCTGGAGCACAGAAGCGAGGGGAGAGTGGACCCTTTTGGAGAGCAGGTGGAGGCCAGGTCATGTAGAGCCCAGTGGACCATGGTAAGAGCGTGGGATTGGTTGGGTTCCAAGTGTGCTGGGAAGCCATTGGAGGGTAGAGAACAGAGAAGTGACATGTTGTAACTTACTTTACAAGACGGGCACTCTGACTGCTCTGGGGGGAGGAGATCGTGGGGGCTGAGGGACAAAGTACGGACACTAGTCAGGAGGCTACTGCGGCCACTGCAAATGGGAGCTCATGGCGCTTCCTCTACCGAGGTGGAGAATGGAGGTTAGAGGGCGCCCGATTCAGTGCATCTTGTTAAATGGTGGTATTAAGGGCCACATTGGCTTTGGTTGGCATTTATAGTCTCCAGGGTGAACATGCATTTCCATTTATCTTTGGGTGTGATCTTTTTTATGGTTCCCTACGGTTCTCAGACTCACCCAGAACATGTAAAATGCAGACAGTCAACATCATCCCAGATTCCCATTTTGTAGGTTTTGAGGGCAGTTCAAGCATTTTTAATAAGAACCCTAGGAGATCCTGTTGCATCTGACTTGGAGACCATACATTCAGAAACACTGTCCTAAATGATACAGAGAAACCATATAATTCAGGGATTTTCTGATCTCTTGGGGTTGGACCTGGAGGGGGCATAAGTCATCTCTATGTGAAGAAGTTGAATGAATGTTTGATCACGTGGAAACTCTCCAGAGCCCACAGTAGCAGCATAATAGGCTGAGAATTTACCCCCTAAAATGAGAACCCTGAAAGGATGACTTGGGGTGAAGGTCATTCTTTCGTGATGTACCCCTCATCACTTATGGGATGCAGCTCATTTCAGGGAAATAGAGATGGGGGAAGGGGCTAGAACTGTGTGAGGACTGTGAATGTTTGCAAGGAGAGAAGGTTTTAAAAAAGTTTCATTTTAATTGACACAGAAACTTTGGTCTACCTTGGTTCACTGAGAAACATACATACCTTGCTCCCATCATACCAATATTCTTTAAGAAATTAGAAAATCTTCTAAGATCCTATTAGTCATGGTATTTCTCTCATTTCCATTTATCCCAGAATCTCAAAAGCCACTGCTTCCCGGAGGGCAGTCCTGGTGCCAGGGGCAAAACACACATTCCAAGTTCATGTCATCACTTTCCAAAACATAAGTCAAGAGGTCCAAGCCAAAAGCCTCCCAACTTCTTGGGCAGAGAACAAAATTTGAACTGTAAGAAGGAGAGAATCCAGAAAGGGTCAGCCCCAGATGATTTGTCAGACCAATGCTTTCTGGGCTCTTACCTCTTGGGAATTTGAGACAGAGATTGATTGCTGTCCTGTCCGTCTCAGATGACTCCTGGTTCATCTATCAGGTAGCCAGTCTCCATTTTTTGCAAACCTCAAAAGTTATCCCCTCTATATTTGCCTGGGTTCAGTCTTGCTATGGCTTTTTGAAGTCACAGATGTCAAGATTGTGGTATGGGGACTTCCCTGGTGGTCCAGTGGTAAAGAATTCGCCTTGCAATGCAAGGGACGTGGGTTCGATCCCTGGTCAGGGAACTAAGATCCCACATGCTGCGGGGCAACTAAACCCGCACGCCACAACTACTGAGCTTGCAGGCTTCAACTAGAGAGCCTGCGTGCTGCAAACTACAGAGCTCATGTGCCCTGGAGCCTGCGCGCCACAACTAGAGAGAAGCCCGCGCGCCACAACAAAAGATCCCGCATGCCGCAACTATGACCCAATGCAGCCAAAAATAAAAATTAATTAAATAAATAAACAATAAATCTTAAAAAAAAAAAAGATTGTGGCGTGGGGAGCAGGGGCATGGGCGTGGGCACGTAGAGGGACATTGTATGATATCACAATAACAGGGAACCACAGGCTGAGTTGATGCCACAGGATGAATTGCTGTCTTCCCCTACCCATCTGCCCTTTCCCTCTGCAGTGTCTTACACGCTACTCCTGCTCCCACATCCACAGCCTTGCTTTCCAGGTAAAGCCAATCTGGAGGCAGAAAACACTTAAGCAACCTCAGTGCCAACCGGAGGGCTTGGCCCACTCACATCTCCCCACCTTTAGCCAGACCCTGGTGGCACCTCTGGCTCTGAGCTGCCACTGAAGGCACCCCCAGCTGGTCTCCCAGTGAGGCAGCCAACTGGAACCTGATTTCGGGGTCACTCCTGGGCTTCTGCCCTTGCCCATTCCTGCCCTCTGCTGTGTTATAAGAACATGCAAGAGACCCATTGTTCTCTGCTCTCGTCTACGGGTACCAGACCCTAGATTATCCCCAATTTATATAACTGGGATTTTCTCCTTGACCTCTGTGCTTCTGTTCTCTTTGAGTCGGTGGGAGGCTGGGCACTGCGGGGTGGGGACTGGGGAGCATGGAAATGAGAGAAGTGACAGAGAGGCATCCAGGTCTACGCAGTTCATTCACCGAGAACTTACCCTGTGCCAAGTCCTGGGTTAGCTGCTGGAAGACACCGACACACACGACATCACCAAAACAATCACATCCATGACAAGTCCTTGCCTGCAGGAAATTTGAACCAGTTGGGGAGAAAAACTAGGAGAGAGGTAATTGCAGTTTGGGTGATAACAGCCATAGGAGAGAAAAATACGGCTGTCTTAGAGCCTAGGAGAAGCCCTGAATCTGGTCAGAGAATGGGGGGAGGGGAGGAAGATGAGGCAGACAACCTGAGGAGATGCTTGAACAGATTCTCTGCAAAGTCTTATAGTCATCTGGGTGGAAAGGTTTGGAGACACAACCATTTTGAGCAGAGCAAAGAGAGCAGGGAATCAGGATCTAGCAGGCTGGATCCACGACGGGACTGTGGTTTGGTGTGGCCAGAACACAGGACAGAGTGGAGAGATGTGTGCTGGACAGGACCCTGGGCTCCTCTAAGAAGTTCAAGCTTTATCTTACAGACCAGGGTCATCAAACCTTTTTTTTTGGCAAAGGACCAGACAGTAGTATTTTTCGGCTTTGTGGGTCATACAGTTTTTGTCTCAGCCACTCAATGCTGCATTGTAATGTGGAATCAGCCATTGTTAATACATAAATAAATGAGTGTGGCTGTGTTCCAATAAAACTTTATTTACAAAAACAGGTGATAGGCCAGATTTGGCCCACGGGCTGCAGTTTGCTGGCCCTGTTGCAGACAATGGGGGGGCGGGGGACACTTGAGAGTTTTAAGTATGATAAGCAGTCTGGGTTTTAGTGTTGAGTGATTCATTGATTCAATCACTAAGCAAGCACGTATTATGCTCCTACTGTGTGCCAGGTGTTGTGCTAACTACTGGGGATCAGAGATGAAGATATAGATCCCTACTTCCAGAAACCCGCCATTCAATGGGGAGTGGGGACAGACTCACATATAAGCAACTAGATGGCTGGCTCTGTGAGGGTAGGGTTCATGTCTGTTATGGTCAATGTTATATCTATAGAACATAGCACATAGTAAATTCTCAATAAATATTCATCAAGTGAATGAGTGAATCAATGAGTTCTCCAATCCAGGCTGACTCTGACTGGTGCTATGATAGGAATACAGGACACTTGGAGGAGTGAAAGATTCATTGCCATTGGGAATGTGTGTGTGTGTGTGTGTGTGTGTGTGTGTGTGTGTGTGTGTCTTGGGGGTGGAGTCTGACTTGGACTCTGAAGGATGGATAGGATTGTCATGTCTAGGGGAGGAGTGAGTGGCAGGAAGGGGATTAGCCAGTTTCACTTTTCCACTGTATCTCTTCAATTTCCTTTGAGTTCTTTTGTTAGAATTCTTGCCACCAAGGCAGGTGGGTCCCTAAACACTAGAGCGATGGAAAGCCTCAGGAGGTATTTATGATCTGCAGGAAAAGGGCCCCCCCAACCTCCTGAACACCATTAATTGGAACTCTGCCCCCCCATGCCATTCGGAATTACCTTGGCCCGCTTGTCCCTCCGTTAGGGGAGGCCAGGTCACAGGTGCGGCGGGTGGGCTGAGTCCGTCAAATGAAATAATTGCCTACAGCCACCTTGAGCCCAAGCAAGTGGCTTGTAATAATGATGCCATAAATGCGAAAACAGATATTATTAAAGTTCAGAATTGAGATTTATGGTGCTGATTTCTGGGACATGGAGAGGCTGTAGCTTCTTGCTTTTAGGTTTCTCAAGCATAAACCATGAAGTTGAGCAGCTGTGGCCCAGAGTGGTGGCGGAGAGAATCCCAGGCTCTGACACGGCTCTAACCCTAATGCTGGGAGGGTGGTGGAGTCAAGGAGCGTGAGCCTTGGAGTCATGGGTACAGGGACTTGGCCTCTTTCAGCTTCAAATTCCTTAAATGCAAAGAGGATTAATTCATCCAGTCAGTGGATATTTACTGAGAGCCTACTATGTGCCGAGTATTGTGTGCTGCACTCCTCACAGGGCTATTGAGGGGACTGAAAGAGATGTGGGAACAGCCAGTTGTAGGTATAGTTACTTAAGTAACTATAATGAAAGATAGGGATTCCGTTAATCCCTGGACCTAGACTTCTTACACATTCATCAGTCATTTAATAAACTTTTTAAAAAGAAACTTTAGATTTCAGAATCATTTTGGGTTTAGTATAGAAAAGTTGCAAAGACAGTGCAGAGAATTCCCGTGTACCATCCCCCCAGTTTCTTTCACCGTTACCATCTTCCATTGCTGCGGTACATTTGTCAAAGCCAAGAAACTGACATCGGTACATTACTTTTAACCGAACTCCGGACTTTATTTGGAGTTCATCAGTTTTCCACTAATGTCCTCTTTCTCCTCCACGATCCAATCCCAGCTACCATATTGCATTTAGCTATTGTGTCTCCCCATTTCCCTCTGATCTATAATGGTTTCTCAGAATACACTTTTACTGAGTACTTGCTATATCCTTAAAAAAATTTTTTTAAGTTGAATTATAGTTGATTTACAATGCTGTGTTAGTTTTAGGGGTACAGAAAAGTGAGATAGATATATATAAATTCTTTTTCAGTTTCTTTTCCATTATAGGGTATTACAAGATATTGAATATAGTTCCCTGTGCTATAGAGTAGGTCCTGTTTTTTATCTATTTTATATATAGTAGTGTGTATCTGTTAATTTCCTATATCCTGATGTGTGCTTGGAGCTTCTACTTTTGCCCTCTTAAAGCATCTTAAGGTCTGTGTCTTCAGGTTCCCCTGCTGCCTGTGTCTCAGGTGTGACTTGGGCTGACACATCTGTGACTTGGGCTCACATAGCACTTTTCCCACGGATGTCTCAGCACAGTGACTCGTGACAAGCCCTGGACTCACAGATCCGTCACCAAGTTTTAACTCTTCTACTTACTAGTTGAGAACTTTAGGACAAGTTACTCAACTTGGCTTGGGTTCAAGAGACAGAAAGCTCTGGTGACCTAAGCAGTGAGGAAAACGTGGTACCTCACCCAGTACGAAGTCCTGAGGTTGGAGAGGTCCAGGTTGGTTCATTCAGTGGGTCCGTGAGCTCATTGGAGACTCACGGACTCACGGAGACTCATCAGGTTCTCTTTGTCTGGCATTCATCCATCATTAGCTTGGCTCAGCTCCCCTCAGGGCCACAAGATGACCTACTGCCCACTTAGATTTCCTTCCTTTGCACCTGGGAATCTGGCTGTCTAGCCTGATCTTGGGGTCACCTTGGGAGAGCTCTGGGCTGGCTCGCTCCCTGTGGCCCAGATCTGGCCCAGCTTTGCCCACACCTCGCGGCTGTGTATCAAGATCCTGAGGTAGCGTCTTTCTTTCCTGCCTCACTGTCCAGGCCCATAGCTGCAGCCCTTCACCCCTAGGCTCCTTAGGCAAGCAACACATAGAAGCCACAGTGTACAAACCACCCAAAACCAGCAGAAAGTCTCCCATTGGCCACCTTGAAGCCCATCTCTCTGGGCTTGAGGGGAGAAGGAAGTACCCTCACCCCCATTCCATCATCTTGGATAGAGGTCAGTTCACAGCACCCCAAACACTCCAAATAAAAGTCACCCAATAGCCATAAAACCGAATCACTTTGCTGTACAGCCGAAATTAACACAACACTGTAAATCAACTCTACTTCAATACAATAAATTTTAAAAAAGTCACCCAGCATCCAGACCTTCCTGAGACTGTTCTGCCATTGAACAGGTCAGAGGGGGTGGTCAGCCAATGACTGCAAAGCAGATGTTCAGTTACCTCCTGCTTCCTACCTCCTGGAGGGGGCGGGGGTCAGATACTCACCTTCAAATGTAGAATGTCTTGGGGTCTGACATTGAAATTGAGCTAGAAAAAGTCCATTTTCGTCCTTGTCACACTATTATTATTGATTTTGTTGCTATTGACTATAATTCAAGGGGCTGAGAGTGGACCTGAGTCCAAGTCTCCTGACTCCCAGAGTGGGTTCCTTATCCCACCCCACACTGCCTCTCGAGGTTGGGGCCGTGGGCAGACATCCCAAGGGACAGACCCATCTTCTGAAATCAGCTCCTTTTCTGCCCAAGCCAGCAAGCAAGCCTTTCCCAGGAAACACGCGCATACACATACAGATGCTTTCACGCAGGGAAGGCAATTAAAGGAGCACAGAGGCAGCCTGTCAACGGTGCCAAGTTGACAAATTTTGCATTGTAAACACAAAAACAGGAGCTTAACGCCCCCCCCCCCCCCGCCTCCTGCACAGAGCGTAGTAGAAAAAGCGCATCTCTTCTATCATGGAGTGCAGGTGAGGTCTGGCGGATAAATGTGGGGTCCCTGCTGGTACGGGCAGCCATCACTCCGTCAGGAGGATAGAGGAGATGCACGGGGTGGGAGAGGGCTCTGCAGGGACCCTGAGGGGGAAGGAGACTGAAATTTACTAAGTACCTGCAGACACGCAGGTGATCTCTTCTGCCCCCTGATACCCCTCCATGCGGGATGAGAACTCCCACTTTTCAGGTGAGGAAGCAGCCTCCCATATGTGAAGGTCCGCATGATGGCCCACCTCCTGACCAGCACCCCAGTTTTATCTGACCCCAAAGCCTAGGGTTTTTGGGTCACATATCTCAGCATTTCACGTTTTGACAATCTCTTTACATTTCTTCCTAGTAGAGAAAATCCTTTTCTTCTACCGCCTCCCGAATCCTTTCGTCTCTGCCATGTTTTGTGCCCGGCAGAACTTGTGTTGAACAAATATTCTACAAATTGACCTCAGATCAGTGCCAGGAACTATTCTAGATGCTAAGGATCCAGTCGTGAACAGAACAACGTCCCTGTCCTGGGGGCTTTCGGTGCCGTTGGGGAAGACAGAAAGTTGCATATAAGAATCTAAGGGGGGACTTCCCTGGTGGCGCAGTGGTTGAGAATCTGCCTGCCAATGCAGGGGACACGGGTTCGAGCCCTGGTCTGGGAAGGTCCCACATGCCACGGAGCAACTAGGCCCGTGAGCCACAACTACTGAGCCTGCGCGTCTGGAGCTTGTGCTCCGCAACAAGAGAGGCCGCGACAGTGAGAGGCCCGCGCACGGCGATGAAGAGTGGCCCCCGCTCGCAGCAACTAGAGAAAGCCCTCGCACAGAAACGAAGACCCAACACAGCCAAAAATAAATTAATAAATTAATTAAATTTAAAAAAAAAAGAATCGAAGGGGGACCAACTCTTGCTGTGTGCCAGGTGTCATTCTGTCTTTACATCTTTGAACTCATGTTATCCTCATGACAAACCTATGAGGCAGGTGCTGTGACTTTCTCCATGTTAGTGAGGGTGTCGAGGCTCAGGGAAGTAGGTGACCATCCGGCCAGTAGGAAACAGCTGGGATTGGACCACGAGTCATCTGCTCCTGGACCCCTTGCCTTTTGCCCCTGCACCATGCTCCCTCTCCCTGCAGGGGAGGACGCTCTAAGGAGAGAGCAAGTCTAATCCTCACTCTACCACCTGTTATCATGTGAATCCCTCCATGCCTCGGTTTCCGCATCTGTAAAATGGGATTGTAATAGTGGAGATGTCCAGTGTGCACCTGGGAATGGTGTTAGTGGAGATGTCCAATGTGCACCTGGGAATGGTGTTAGGGAGAAAAACTGTGCCTTGAGACAGATTTTTCGGAGCCATTGGTGCAGGGGAGGAAGCTCTAGCTTGGGGAACAAAAGAGAGTCCATTCAGAATATGTTCAGTGAGGAGAGGAGCTAAACGGTCCAAGGAGGGAACTTGGGGAATATTAGTAAATAAGAGGAGAAGTGGAGAAGTAGGACTTGTGGAGGGTGTGGAAAGAGGCAGCCCAGTCATTAGAAGAAGCAGAGGAGTGATATCTCATTACGTGATAAGTCCTGTTTACATGCGTGTCTCCTTCATTAGATTTAATTTCTTGAAAGAAAGCATTATCTTTTAAAAAAATTTATTTGACTGGAGTATAGTTGATATACAATGTTGTGTTAATTTCAGCTCTACAGCAAAGTGACTCAGTTATTTATATATATATATATTATATTTCATGTTCTTTTTCATTATGCTTTATCACAGAATATTGAATATAGTTCCCTGTGCTCTACAGTAGGACCTTGTTGTTTATCCATCTTATACCTACTAGTTTGCATCTGCTAACCGCAAACTCCCAATCCATCCCTCCCCCACCCCCGCCCCTTGGCAACCACAAGTCTCTATGTCTCTGAGTCTGTTTCTGCTTCAGAGATAAGTTCATTTGTGTCACATTTTAGATTCCACATGTAAGTGACGTCATATGGTATCTGTCTAAGAAAGTGTAATCTTAGTTATCTCTGTATTCCTCAGATTTGACACTGTATCCAACGCACAGAAGTTGCTCAAAAAATGTTGGTATTCAATTACGTCCTCTCTCACCCCATTCCTTGGACTGTCTCTTACCTGCTTGGCTGCTCTGCAGTTTTATTCCCATTCTCAACCCTGCCTGCCTCACTGTGCCGCAGAAGGTCTGTTTATAAAGTTCTGCTCCAGAATATGAAGCATGATTCTCCTTAAGGCAGCATGGCAGACATGACTCCTCCCACCGGACCCTCACCCAGGGCAGACATCACTAATACGTCACTGCACTCTGTCTTCTGAGTCTGGTCTAGGATCTCAAATCCTGGATTTCAAATTCTCAACTCCATGTTCCATTAACAGCCAGTACCAGTCTATAAACCCTGGGATTCGAGGTGAACCTACTTTGCATACTTGCTCCAAATGTGTTGTTTCAGAGAAGCCAGGACCTGTCAGGCTTCTGAGCCACCACTGAGCTGGGCCTTTCGAAGCCCATCGCGGCTCCAGCCATCGGCAAATTTTGCACTTTGCCTGGAGTTCTCTGGCCTGGTATTTCTCACACCGTGGTGGCTCTTAAAAAAATTTTCCTGGAAGCAAATGGGTGTCTTTGTGCTGGGTGGAAAAGAGAAGAAGAAGAATTAGCAGCTTCCCATCTGAGAACTTCCCCTGGAATTGATTTATCCCAGCAGAAAGAGCCCGGCATTTTCCTTCCAAATTAATATGCAAATAAGTGTAAGCAACACTTCCCACGGGCAGGTTCAGAACACAGCAGTACTTTCCCAGAACATTTATCAGCGCTATTAATAGAGTTCACTGCCTTACTCCTCCCCCTGCCTTTATTACCATTCTAATTATGGATTGTCTGGTTTCATTTCATTTTTTCCCGGTTCTGGTGAAGGCCCATGGTCCCCAGTGAGGAAGGTTGCTCCATCACGCGAGCGGGCTTTGAGGGTGCGGACCCGCATTCCTGGTGGCTGCCACTCTCCAGGACATCGCTCTCCTCGCTTGATGCCCCATATTTTCGGAGGACGCTTTCTCCACACCTCTGACACCCTAGTAAGGTAGAGACAATGGTAGTGAGCTTGGAGGAAACCGCCATGTGGAGAGCTGTTTAAACCAAGTGAGCAGCCTCTGAAAATGCTTTGGATTCTTTTAGGGAAAGAAGCATTCAATTGAGATGATACCCCCTGGGAATTCTAGACCCTCAGGCCTCCTTGCCACGGAGGAGGTTGTGTTCCAGGTGCATATAAACCCATTTAATTCCCACTGCAACTCAATGAATCAAGGAACAATTAGCATCCCCATTTCCGGAGGAGGACACTGAGGCACAGAGAAGTTAAGTGACTTGCCCCGGGTTAACTGAGTCTGGCTCCAGACCCTGTGTCTTCAATCAGCTGTCCTCTCCCAGGTTTCCTCTGGGGCCTTACCATCTCTCTTCTGTGCCTTGGCAAAGCAGTTAAGCTCAGCCTGGGTTCCTCCTAGGAGGCACACTCTCCCCAGCTCAGGAACGGAAGACGCTAGGGGTCACCAGGATTCACCTCCTCAGGGGATATACAGATCAATTATTTTGCCACTGCTGTGGGGAATCTTCTTTTACTCCAAGTTACAGAGCCCCAAACCATTCCTACATTGTCACCCCATTCATAGCCCTCTCCAATTCATCCTGTCCCACCCCTTGTAATTGTCACAGCCATATCCCAAAATAAGCAGCCTGTCTGTGTGCAGGGTGACACCTCATCCCTTCCCCAGTGCCTAGGGTCATAGAGTTTCAGATTCAGCTGGAGTCAAGTGCTTTACTCTATTCATATACACACATACACAAAAGAACCTCTGAAAAGTTATTTTTTGTCCCCAGAGGAGGAAACTGAATCATTTAGCAGTTAAATAACCTGCCCAAGTTTACACAGAGGAAATGGCAGCCTTGTTCCAGGGCCTGTGGTCTTAACCAAACGAGATTTGTGTTACCTCTGTTTCCCCGATCTAACCAGGAGTTTGGAAGCTGAGGAAATGGATTTGAAGTTCCAGACATTGACATGGGCCCATGACCCTTGACTCGGCTCTAATGAGAGAGCCCATGGGGGAGGGCTGTGTGCTCACCAGGCAGAAAACAGCCGCATGCCTGGAAACTGCCCACTTCCAGTCCTTAAAAAAATCACAGATAATGTGACGGAAAAACATGATTTCTTCTGTTCATCTACCTGCCCACCCACCCATCTAGCCAGGCATCATTCCGTGCTTGTGGCTTCAGAGGTGCTGAGCTTGGAGACTCCATGTAGCATCCCTGAGAGGTTGGGTCTTTCTGCCAAGCTGGAGTCAGCTCGTCATCATGTTTCTCAGCCAGTGCAGACTCAGGCGCTGGGGACAAATGTGCATTTGCAGAGGACGCCGAGCTTGGCTGTTGGGACTCGGTGAGATCTCAGGTGTGAAATACCATGGCTCTGTCCAATTTAGAGCCCTCCAGGCACCCGAGGGGTGCTGGCTGCGTGTGTGTTTGGTGGGTCTGAGGGCTGAGGGCGAGAATGGATCTGATTGGTAGAAGGCAGTGCTCTAGAACCCAGGCTGGGCTCCAGCAGGAGTTTTATTCCAGCCTTTGGCCAAGTCATCCCCTCTTTGGACCCCCCTTTTCCATCCCGAAAGATGAGATGGTCATTGTAAATGATGGTGCCAACTCTTGGGTTCCCTCTTTTTGTTTGTTTGTTTGTTTTGCTGTACGTGGGCCTCTCACTGTTGTGGCCTCTCCTGTTGCGGAGCACAAGCTCCGGACGCGCAGGCTCAGCGGCCATGGCTCACGGGTCCAGCTGCTCCGCGGCATGTGGGATCTTCCCGGACCGGGGCACGAACCCATGTCCCCTGCATCAGCAGGCGGACTCTCAACCACTGTGCCACCAGGGAAGCCCTTGGGTTCCCTCTTGAATGGATATAAGGTCCAAGATGAGTATCTCACGGTCCCCCCTCCCTGCCAGTTTCCTGTCTTCTTGACCTGCCACCCACCCCTCTCTGCTCAGAGTGGGCCTTGCCGGGGTGGTTGTTGAAGGGGCTGGCAGGATGCTATTGGTGGAAGCCTGGCTGGAGGAGCGGAAGGATGCAGGGAAGACGTGGACAGGCAACACCTGTTTGGCATCCAGAGTCAGAGGCCTCTCTTCCCATTAATGAGGTGGCTGATAGAGCCACTGAGGTGGAGGTGTGAGGCTGAGACCTGGGCACTGCCATCTCAGTGGGCAGCTGTCCTGCACGCGGCCCCAAAACCACCTGGTTGGATTCAGTCACTTTTGGTAGGGCTGTGGTTAGAAAGCACTGGTCAGTGACACTGAAGGCAGTGCTGGGGTGGCTGGGGAGGACGGCTGTCTGTCTCTTGGGATCGGCTCCATTGTCCGGGGTGGCCTCTTCTAGTACAGACTTTGGGGAAGGCCACACGGTGTGTGATGATGAAGCGTGGGTGGAAATTCCAAGGAGTGGTGATGGGGAGGCTGGGTGAGCTGGGAGAGCTACTTTGAGGGCCCTTGATCTTCCCTGAGAGACCTAGGCTGCCCGCTTCCTAGCCGGAGACGGAACACCCAAGGACCTGTAGGGGATTCACAAGCAGGCTGCTGTCCTCCGCTTAGGTGGATTCTGTAATGAAGCATTTCCGGAATGATTCAGATCAATGCCGACTAGAGATTCCACCAGCCAGTTCCCTGGCTCGTAGGCGAGCCTCGTCCACAGCAGCAGAGTTTCTTGAGCAGCTACCGTGTGCCTGGCATACTGCACACAGACTTTCATTAACCCTTTACTACAACCTTGTGTGTTAGGTGCTGTTGCTTCTGACCTTATGGATAAGGAAACTGAGACCCAGAGAGGGGCAGTGCATCCAAGACCTTGCAGCGGGTCAGTGGAGGAGAAAGCACCCACACCCCTGCCCCGTCTGCTTCTGATCAGTACCGCCCGTCTGACTTTTTCTAACAGTTTCTTGCTGCTTTGCAGACAGAAGGGCTTGGGCGGAGAGTGAGCAAGGAGGCAGCCTCACGGGCAGGTGAGATTGTGTGAGGGAAGCGCATAGGTGGGGTTCCTCCTGGCGTCTTGGGGTTGAGCACAGGGACAGTGAGAACCTGTGGAGGATGGGAAGGGGAGGGAATCCACCCGCGTGGAGGCTTTAGAGTGGTCAGTGCCATTTTGCAGGTTATTTTAGCTACCCCACTTGACAGGGACGTATAATGGTGTAGTCAGGTGCACAGGCTTGACCTTGGGCAGGGTTCTCACCCTGCAACTTGGAAGCTGATGACCTTGGATGAGCTATTGAACTGGCCCTGGTGCCTCAGTTTCCTTGTCTGTAAAACAAGGCTACAGAGGGGATCTTCTTTTTTTTTTTTGGTGGTACGCGGGCCTCTCACTGTTGTGGCCTCTCCCGTTGCGGAGTGCAGGCTCCGGACGTGCAGGCTCAGCGGCCATGGCTCACAAGCCCAGCCGCTCCGCGGCATGTGGGATCTTCCCGGACCGGGGCACGAACCCGTGTCCCCTGCATCGGCAGGCGGACTCTCAACCACTGCGCCACCAGGGAAGCCCCAGAGGGGATCTTCTTTATAGGGTGGTTGTGAGGATTCAATGAGCCCTTAGGATGCTTGGCACAGTGCCAGGGATTGATGGCTGGCTGTTCTTTGTTATGAATCATTCTCAGAGAACTTTGTCTCCTGAGTTCACCTTAGTTTGTAAGCTTGTAAGTGGCAGGGCAAGAATTTTAATCCAGATCTTTCCGACTCCACATCCCTTGCCTTTTCCATGACACCACACAACCTCACACAGAGAGAGAAAGTGGGAGATGGACCTAGGAAGTGACACAGGGGTCAGATGGATCTCGGAGGGCCTTGAATGCTGGCTAGAGCCCTGGAGGTGTCCAACCGGGTGCTGGTTGGTAGTCAGCTGTCTGGGTTTAGTCAGTGCTGAATTGCAGCCAACACTGGGTATTAAAAGGTTAAAGCAGTTCCATATTGGTGGTACATAAACAGCCAATGATATTCTAAGCACCCATATTGCCCTCACTCACCCTGGACCCTCCTCCCAAGACCCCCCAGACCACTTCAAGATCGACTAGAGGGCAAAGCCCTGCTCCAGTCCTCTGGCCCGTGGACAGGCCGATGGCCAGGGTCGGTACTGTGCCCTTTATTGAAGAGTTTAGATGTCGCCCTGGACCCAGCTTCCTCTGTTTTGCTCAGTGTCTCTTTTAGGAGGCCACAGCATGCCAAACCACGGTGAGGGGGAGGAAAGATAATGGAAGACATTCAGCTGGAAAGGCGAGGGAGGGTAAACTGGCTCCGAGGGCACCCAGCAGCCCCAGGGCCGGGCTGTCTATGGGAAAGGGCGCGGGAGGGGCCGGCAAGCCAACTTTCAAGTCTCTCCGTTGTTTGCTAATTTCCTCCAAGGACTGATGTCCCAGGCAGCAGGAAATTCCATTTCCTCTTCTCTTCACATCATTTCCTTCTCTGGCTTCTGGAGGTCATAACTGTTTCTTTTGGTGGTTCTTTATTCCCTGCGTCAAAAACAGAGGCCAAACTCCCGCTCTCAGCCTTGCTAGGAGCTGGCTGTGTGATCTTGGGGGCAGGGCGTTTCCTCTCTGAGCCTCAGTTCCCTCCTGCATAAAATAGGTGAGTTGGACTAGAAATGGTTGTTTCCATACTGTGCTTCACTGTAAAGATGGTGGCGGTGGCGGGGAGAAAGGGGTGAGGTGGTGGAGTTCTTCCAGCTCCCTTTTTGTGGTTCCGTGGCTTAAAACATGGCAGGTAGCCCTGGGAGAGACAGAAAATCCTCGTGGAAAGCTGGGTAGAGCCCAGGTCCAAGCCCATCTCTAGGACAGGACTCCTCTGGCTCTCTTAGAGCATGTGTCTTTCCATGAAGGGGACCATAGAAATAATAACTGACATCCATGTAGCACTTATTCTGTGCCAAGCACCGTTCTAAGTGTTTTGCATATATTGGTCCTACTGGTAGCAATCCCATCAGAAAGGTACAACAATCAGCCCCTTTTTCAGATGAGGCTCATGGGGAGGTCATGTGTCTCACCCAGCGTCCTGCAGGTAGAAGTGGCAGGGCTAGCATCTGAACCCAGGTGGCCTGGTCCCAAGGTCGAAGGCCTTAACTTCCATCCTGTGCTGTTTTTCACCCACTTCTCAGATTAGAAAGTCATGGGCTGTGCCATTGAAGGACTGCAAATAATAGAAACTGACCCGGAAGCTGTATTAGTCAGCTAGGGCTGCCATACAAAGTACCACAGCCTGGGAGTGGCTGGGGAGCTTAAGCAACAGACATTTATGTCTTCACAGTCCTGGAGGCTGGAAGTCCAAGATCGAGGTGTTGGCAAGTTTGTTTTCTTCTGAGCCGTGTCTCCTTGGCTTGTAGACGGCCATCTTCTCCCTGTGTCTTCACATGGTCTCTTCCTTCTGGGTGTGTCTATGTTCTAATTTCCTCTTCTTACTTATAAGGACACCAGTCATACTGGATTAGGGCTCACTCTGATGACCTCATTTTAACTTAATTACCTCTTTTAAGATTCTATCTCCAAATACGGACAATTCTGAGGTCCTGGGGGCTAGGGACTTCAACATGGGAATTTTGCAGGGACATAGTTAAGCCCCTAACAGCTGCCTCAGTACAAAGGGAAATGTTGAAAAGATATTAGGGAAGGCACCGGGTAAATAACAGGTGGCTAGACCCACAGCATACGCAGGACCCACAGCACAGACGCCCTACGTGAAGGACGGTGGACTTGATCCCTGGCTAACCCCTCCCCACGAGCAGGTACCTGACGGGCTGAATCTGAGTCACATCTCTGGGACCCCTGAAGAAGCTGGGGCTGGGAGAGTGAGGATGGGTCCTTCAGAGTTCCACAGGGGCAGGGGCAGGTAGGTGCCAGTGCCTACCCACGCTGCCCGCCATGGGGGCATGCTGGAAAGGACTGGAGGGTGCTAAGGTGAAGAAGAGTTGGATTCTGGACCACCCTCCTTACTCTCCTGCTCTCGCCCCCGAATAACAAATGTCTCCTCTATGCTGATTTGTCTTCCAAAGCCAGGTTCCACGTTCCTGAACAGCAGCTGCCTGTGCTCCAGGAATGTGACACGTGGCAGGGGCGTCAGACTTATTTACTGAGCAAAACTATACGTTATGCCTCTGAAATACCTAACTTCATGGCATCCTCGCAGTTTCTCTGTAAGGAGGAACTGATACATGGGAGGACCCTGAGGGAAGGCAGATTAGGGGGTTCTTCCAAGATCCTTTTGTTGGTAAATGAATTCACTCATTCATTCAATCAGCAAATATTTAGTGAGTACCACTATGTCTTAGGCTTGATGCTAGGGGACCCAAAGGTGTCAAGCTAACATGGTCCCTGCCTTCCTGGAGACAGAGGCCAGCAGTGGGAAGGAATTCTAACTCCTGTCTGATTTCTGAAACCCAGGGTTTTTAAAAAATTAAAATATAGTCGATTTACAATGCTGTGTTAGTTTCAGGTATATAGTGGAGTGATTCAGTTATACATATATATCTATTCTTTTTCAGATTCTTTTCCATTATAGTTATTAAAAGATACTGAATATAGTCCCCTGTGCTATACAGTAGGTCCTAGTTGTTTATCTATTTTTTATATAGTAGTGTGTATCTGTTAATCTCAAACTCCTAATTTATCCCTCCCCCTCTCCCTTTCCCCTTTGGTAACCATAACTTTGCTTTCTGTGTCTGTGAGTCTATTTCTGTTCTATAAATAAGTTCATCTGTATCATTTTTTTTAGATTCCACATATAAGTGATATCATGTAGTATTTATCTTTCTCTTTCTGACTTACTTCACTTAGTATGATACGCTCTAGGTCCATCCATGTTGCTGCAAATGGCATTAGTTCATTTTTTTTATGGCTGAGTAGTATTCCATTGTATACATATAAACCACATCTTTATCCATTCATCTGTCGATGCACACTTAGGCTGCCTCCATGTCTTGGCTGTTGTAAATAGTACTACTATGAACATTGAGGTGCATGTATCTTTTTGAATTAGTTTTCTTCTTTTCCAGATATATGCCCAGGAGTGGGATTGCTGGATCACATGCAAAAACCGGGCTTTTATCACCTATTTCATTATGACTTCTAAGAGTGTAGAACAATGTTCAGGCATTCATTTTCATTTCCATCTAGAGGAGTGGCACAGAAGAGTGGTTAAGAGCATAGACTCTGAGCATTGATGCTGTGGGTTCAAATCTCAGCTCTGTTATTGACTAGCTGGGTAGCTTTGGGCAATTGACTTAAGTTCTCTGAACTTCGGTTCTATCATCTGTAACATACTATACCATGCTATGATGATAGTACCTACCTCATAGGACTTTTGAGGGAATTAAGGGAGATCATTTAAGTGGAGTTTAAACTGGGGGGATGTGAGAACCAGGAGAGAGGGCTCTATCTTAGGTACCTAGAAGAGTGCCTAGCACTTGCTGAAAAAATGTCTGTTGAATGAAAGAATCCATACGTTACCCGAGTGGGTAATGAATTCAACTGAATCCAACGTTCTTAAACTAAACACTTAAATCAAGGGAATGGCATCTCTTTATCTGGCTTCAGGAGCTGCCTGTCCCCTCAGTTTTGTGTTTTCTCGCATGGTGGTAGGACAACGAAAGAGCTGGGTTGAGTCTCAGGCTTTCCTCTGAACAGGATGGATTTTTTGTGCTAACCTCTGCAGTCCGACCAGAGGCTCAGATCTTTCGTAATCATGTCCCTGCCCCCACTCTATTCCGCGGAGCACGAATATTCCTCCCCCTTAACTTGCCCCCTACCCCTCACATTCATCCTGACACTCAACCTGCCTGAATTCTATACTACCTGTCTAACTTATTATGTACATCAGGCAAACTTCTGTAAAGAGCTAGAGTTGAAATAGTTTAGACTTTGCAAACCATACATTTTTGTTACAGTTACTCAGCTCTGCCATTGTATCTCTGCAGCAGCTCTGGACAAGAAGGAAATGAGTGAGCATGGCTGTGTTTCAGTGCAACTCTGTTTACGGACACGGAAATTTGAATTTCATGTAGTTTTCACGGGTCATGAAGTATTATGCTTTTTCGATTTGGTTTCAACCATTTGAACATTCAGAAACCATTCTTAGCTCATGGACTGTACAAAAAACAGGCAGAGGGCTGTCTTGGAGCCACAGGCCATAGTTTGGAGACCCCTGAGGTAGATGATTTTAGTTTCTCAGATGTCATTAGTATTCCCTGTGCTTCACCCATTATCCGAAATTCTTCCTGGTGAAGGAGGGTCGTAGCAGGTTGAGGTTCCAGGCAAGGATCCTCCCCTCTCAGCATCCAGACGGAGGGGGACCATGGGAATACTCATACATTTATAGTGTTGTATCTGCTACACTAAACGGATATTGTGTGCTCACACACACACACACACACACACACACACACACTCTAAAAGATTACCTTACAAAAATCTGCTGTGCAGCTACCTGCATTTGACTGGAAGGGGACTCCCCTTTCTTCTCCTCCTTCCCTCCCCCCCCCCACCGCCCTCCACTGGCCAGCCCTGGGATTCCATTCAGAGCAACAGGTAGAGATTGATTTAAAGAGAAAAGAGTTCTGAGTCAGCATTATCTGCTCACACCCTTTATGGGCCCAAGGCCTGGCTACTTAATTTTATTTCTCTTACTATCTCCACAATCAGGTCAGGAAACCAAGGCTGAGTGGGGATGAGCAGCCCGTGAGAGCTGAGCCAGGGACAGAGGAGACAAAATCCACACCCATCTTCCTCCTGGGCGCTCTGCAGGCCTCTACAAATTCCCAGGAGAGCTGAGCACAGGAATTCATAGGATTTGTTAACATAATGAGGCATAACAGCAGTAGCAAGAGCCCTGGGGAGGGAGAGAGGGTCCTACATTCCATTTCTGTCACCTCCTCTGTGAGTCGGTGTCACCCGCGGCAGGTCTCGCGGCTTCTCTGGGGGTTTAAGCCATGAGTCTGGACGGCGTAACATCACCCACCTTAGTGCTGGGAGTAGAGTTTTCTCTTCTACACCACCACCACCCTTCTGGGTGTCAAGAACCTCGACGTTTGTTTTGGAGGGGCTTGCAAAAACACAGGGTTGTTGAAAAGAGGGATTTCCAAGCAGGAAGCTCTGGACGGGCTCAGCCAAGCCTCTGGGCATGCGCTGGCATCCTGCTGCTGTATGGGGCCCATGTGCTGTCCGTGACTGAAGGATGAGGGATGGTCTGGGCTGTTGGCTTGACCCCCTGCAAGGCTCTGGGCCGCTGGGCATAGGGAGAGAATGGCAGCCATCTCAGTGCTGCCCGGGTGTCCTCAATGTAGTCCAGGCCCCTTGACCATCTCCTGTAACTTTTTTAAAAAAATTAATGTAGTTACTTTTGGCTGCGTTGGGTCTTCGTTGCTGCACACGGGCTTTCTGTAGTTGCGGTGAGCGGGGGCTACTCTTCGTTGCGGTGCGTGGGCTTCTCATTGCGGTGGCTTCTCTTGTTGCAGAGCACGGGCTCTAGGCAAGCAGGCTTCAGTAGTTGTGGCTGGCAGACTCCAGAGCGCAGGCTCAGTAGTCATGGCACATGGGCTTACTTGCTCTGCGGCATGTGGGATCTTCCAGGAACAGGGCTCGAACCCCTGTCCCCTGCATTGGCAGGCGGATTCTTAACTACTGCGCCACCAGGGAAGTCCCCTCCTGCAATTTTTAAAAGTTAAAGATATGACACTCATACAGATATAAGATGAACAAAGATTTTATTTAACTCAATTAATATAGGGACAGTAAGATATTAAAACCAGTTCACACACACAAGCACGCACCCCAAAGAGGAATGCTCGATGAAATAGCTAATAGATGCAAAATTAGTTAATATTCTACAGGGTAACAGTTCTCAAAACTTTTGATCTCAGGATCCCTTTACCCCCTTAAAAATTGTGGAAGATCTCAAAGAGCTTTTGTTTATGTGGGTTAGATCTACCAATATTTGCCGTATTAGAAATTAAGACAGACAATTTAAAAACACGGGAGCATACCAACACGCACACATTCAATTAGCTGTCAGGGCAATGATAGTAACATCACAAGTCATGTAGCTCCCCCCAAAAGTCCACTGTACACCTGTGAGAAAATGAGGGAAAAATAGGGAAATAATATTATTATGAAAAGAGTTTTGATCTAACAGACTCCCTGAAAGCATCTTGGGCAATCCACAGATGGACCCAAATGACACATGAGTGAGCTTCACTGCTATTGGGCTATAAAATGGAATGGTTGGGGTTATTTTTTCCTTACTGGGTGGGAATCAATTATATCTCTACCAGATAAAATTCATTTTCATTGCCATGGACAAGAATCATTTGCATAAATATGTTTCCTACAACTTCTATAGCACTGAAAAATAGCTTCGTTGACTGAAATCTGTCTAAGGTGTTCATCCTGGTGGGAGCATGTAATCCCTTGAGATCTCCTAGACAAAACCCAGAGCTCCACTGGCAGGACACTTGACTTTGCTCATTTCCAAGTCTTTGCAAAATTTTATTTTATTTGTTTAAATCATTATAGAGGGTTTTCTATCCTTTGCTCATTTCCTGGCATGAGAGAGCCTTCTTCTGGTCTCCCGGGTGACAGGGTGTTTTGGCTCTCTGTTCTTTTTCTGGTTTGTTATTATGGTATAAGCAACATTGCCAGCTTCTCTTGGGTCTGTCTCCTTGGTTCTAAAGAGCTTACTGAGGAAGTAAAAGACTACAGTAAAAAGATCATCATAATCTTAATTATTCTCCAGACAATGCCGAAGAGAAAAAGTGTAAGGATTAACATATTAAGAGCTGTTCTTGCTACAGCGTGATTCCGAGGAAGGTCCCATTGAAGTTTGATCTTCCAGAAGTTGTGGTGTTTTCAACGGGGCAGACAGAGCTGTCAGGAAGCAGCATTAGATGAAACTGGAAAATCTGGGCCACATCAATGTGTAAGTCATTTCTACCTCGAGTCTCACCCTGATAAGGAAATTGTTCCTTGTGCCCTAGTCACAAGGCAAAAGGAAATATCTTGGTCACTAGGCCAGGATCACGGTTTGGAAGAGAAGTCTAAATCTCGTGGGGGCAGACTGGGGGGGCATCTTGGTGACTCCAGTTGGAAACATCTAGAAGATTGGTCTAAGGAGAAGAAGAGGCAGGGAAATCAGCAAAGATCTGTCGGGTGCAGGGCTACCTAGGTAAGATGGCTAGCCAGTTTTTGCATATACTGGGATTGCGTTTGGCTATACAGGATAGAAAACCCTCTATAATGATTTAAACAAATAAAGGATTATTTGTCAAAGAGAACAAGTGCTCCAACTTGCTTACCACGTAGACCTTACACCTTAATGCTTGTCACCTCATAGCTGCACAGTGGCCGCTGCATTCCCAGGAGTCTTCTGTAGGTTAGAATGGGGAAGAGACAAATGCAAAAAGGGATACACACCATCACATGCACACACACATGTATACACATGACTTCTCCTAGAAAGGAAAAGATCCCCTGGTACTTCTGTTACTTCTCACTGGCCAGAACAATTTAAAAGCTCCCCAGGCAGGTGGCAAAGAGGTTGTTTTAGATTATCAACATTTCTAATAGAGAAAGACGAGGAGAAATCAGTTATAAATAGCCACTGCGTAGATAATTCACAGTGTCCACTCCAGTCCCCTTGTGAGAAATGCAGGGGTGGGCAGACTTGACAACCAACTCCGGGTAAGGAACCAGGTGGGAAAGGGTGGGTCCTTAGTATGGCCCACGGGTCTCTGCCTCTGTCGATGCCCCTGCCTACCCCTCCCCCCCATATACCTTCTTATGCAACCATACATATTGGTTTTTCATTTCCAATTTTCTGAATGCTCCCCATTGTTTTATGCCTCCATGACTTTTCTCGTGCCCTCCTCTGTGCCTGGGTGCCTGCCCTGTCCCCCCTCCCCGTCCATGTGGTGCCCATGCCATGTGCCAGCCGTGAGGAATACCACAATAAACAAGACCATTAGGGGCCCCGCCCTAATGGAACATAGAGCTTAGTCTCCTTTGACTTATATCCTCCGGGAAGGGGCAGGACTAAGGATGGATCCCATTTGTGATTGGCTGTGAGCAGCCTGTGGAGGTTAGTGTTATCATGTCCATTTTAGAGACAAGGAAACTGAGCCTTAGAGCCATTAAATGACTTCCCCAGGATCACAAAGCTTGAGTGTGATGGAGATGGGTTTGAACCTGGGTTTGCCTGACTTTAAAGTCCACGTTTTGTGCTGACTTCCCTTTTCAAAGGACCGTCCTTCATCTGTTTGGGAAGAGACTGCAGTCAAGTTCCCCATGAGTCTTTCTTCTCAGGAGATACATCTGCATTCTAATTGCTCATCCTTCCCTAGGCTGAGTGTCTTCAAGGGCAGGGCCTGGGCCCTATTTAACTTGACATCTTTGGAATTAAGCACCTTGTCTGATGTAGAGTGAGAACCCAAGAAAGTTGGGTTTGAATCCCAGCCCCACCGAGACTGTTGACCTTGGGCAATCTGCTTAACCTCTATGGGCTCAGTGACCCCATCTAAAAAGTGAGCATCAGATGGAAAAATTTCTACTCTCGTGTCTAATAAGCCCTCCAAATGCTTTATTTGGAAGCAGAGGGCATGAGTTTGGGGGATTGTTGCCATGGATGGCCAAGGCTCAAACTTAGTTCTGGCTCCTTGAGATACTTGGCCATGTGACTTTCTCTGACTTTCAGCTCTGCAAAATGGGGACAAAATACCTAATCCAAGATATTGACAGGAGGATCAAAAATAACAACCGTTATATAATAATGAGACTGGCTACTACTCACTGAGCACGTACCATAGGCTGGGATCTCTGCTCAGCCCCTTCCTCACATTATGGCATGAAGACTAACAATAACACAGGAAGAAATGTATCATGATTATTCCCATTTTTCTGATGGAAAAAGAGAGGTTAGGTAACTTGCCCAAGGTTATACCGATGGTCCGGCCTGATTTGAACTCATGGTTGGTTCCGAAGACTTCACTCTTAAAAGGCTGCTATAAAGTGAAACCACGTAAATACAAAGTGGTGTGAAATGCTAATCCAGGTGCCCAAAACAGGTGAGTGAGGAAATCAACAAACAAACCTGTCTTTTCCATCTTTTATCTCCTCCCACCTTCTATCTAGCAGAATGCCAGACATATGTCAGGCACTGTCAGGCAGTGTTTATTAATAAACAACAGCTAAATGAATGAGTGGGCCTATACACTTTTGCATTCTTTTCTTACTGCCTGTTCATTCATTCCATGGTTACTTAGTAGGTGTCTAATGGGTGCAGGCTCTGTTCTAGAGGTGAGGGACGAACCCCGAGTGAGGAATAAAATAATTGCTCATGAAATAGTTTGCCGAACTTAGATGAAGAGAACACAGAGGACTTTCCCCCAACAGACATCACACACTGGAATCCTAGCCCAGCTCCGGAGAGTAGCTGAGGCTTTTGGAAAAACAGACCAGATGTCTGCCTCGTTGATCATGTCATTTGATGTGCTATGTCCTTCTCTGCTGTTCTCCAGACATTGCAAGCAGAAAGGAGCTCCCCTGTTCAGAGAGCATCTCCCCTCCTTTCTCGCAGCCTTGCCTCAGCTCAGATGATCACCTCTAGCTGGTGGTACTGTGGTCAGTTGCCTGGGAGTTGACTGTGATGCTACTCTGGGAAGATTAGGGCCCCGAGCAGGGACTGAACAGGAAGGAGCGGTGAGTATTAAGCTGCAGAAAAGGCTGCTCTCTGACCAAGACCCTGGGACACCATTTACTACATCATAACGCATTTGGGGGTGTCCGTTTAATGTAAGACACTCAGAAGTTTCTGTGAGATCTTAGCCAATTTGCTCCAACTGGCCAGGTCTCAGTTTTGCTCATCTTTCAAATGGGATAACAACACTTGCCCTAGCTTCCTGCTGGCCTTCCACTCCTTGAACTCAAGCTTTCCTGCCTTGGAGCCTTTGACCTGACTATGCTCTTCTCTCTTCTCCTTACATGGATGATTCCACTCCATCCTTAAGGTCTTGGCTGAAAAGTCACCTTCTCAGAGAGGTCTAAAGTAGACTAGCCCTCCTTAATCTCCCAGTTACTCTCCATCAGATTACCCTCCTTATCATATGTGTCGCTTCTGAAATTATTTTCATTTCTTTATAAACATGTTCATTATTTATTCTCCATGAACTATCTTGTCCCTGCTGTGTCCCCAGGGCCTGGCCCAGTGCCCGGAACATAGTCAACACTCAATAAATATTTATTGGGTGAATCAAAAATAGGCAGTCAGGAAATTAGGTTGTTATAGCACCCACCAAGAGGAGTGCTATAATCTAATGTCACATAATCACATAAAAGTGTAATCATGTATATCCAAACACGTTTGTTGCATTCTATTGGTTAGAAGCAAGTCACAGGTTACAGCCACACTTGAGTTATTTTTTCTTATTTCCCTCATACTTTGTAATTCTTAGCTGTAGTGGGTTGAGTATCCCTGAGTAAGTACTATGTGTGAGAATAAATGGGTGGTGGGAATTGCCTGTTTCTGGGGAATGACAGTAATTTCCTAATGTCTAGGGGTCTAACCAGTGTCTCAGTTGTTAAAGAGGTATGTCTAATTTCTATAAGTGCCATTTCCTCCTTATTAGCCCAGAGAAATGAACTCATGGCCCAGCAGGGCCTAACCAGTAGCCTGAGGCTACCCGGCAACTGTGGTGTCCTGCCAGGAGGCATGGAACAGTTAGTAACTGTCGCTGAAACCAAATGCAATGAATTAGACAGCTTGACTATTTGCATTTAATTTATCAAAATTATATCAAAAAACTGGGGCATGGTGAAGGATTGCTGTCAAAAAGGAAAATAGGTGCAAATATGTCCTTAGGCACCTATGGAAGAAGGATTGGGAGGAAAATGGAACTTATCTCAGTTAAGCTCACTCTGTGTGCCAGGCGCGGTCCCAGCCTTCACAAGCACAGTCATTTAAATCTTATAAGCACTCTGTGAGCTAATGTAATATATTCATTTTTCAAATGAGGAAACGGAAGTTCAGAGAGGTTAAGTAACTTGCTCAAGGGCACACAGCTAATGAGTGGCAGGCAGGAACAAAACCTGGCTCTAGTTGACTCTAGGGCACTGTGCTTGCCCTAGGTGGTGCCAGCATGAGCTCTCTTCACTTACCTTTATTATCTGCACAAGTTTATACCGCTCATCTACATGTAGATTTCAGAGCAGGGACCCACTACTGGGAAAAGCTTGGCTGGATCTGCCCTGGAGTGAGATCGTGGGAGGAAAGGGGAAGGCAAGAGGTGAGTACAACATTGCCTTCCTACCAGGACTTCTTACAACCCAAGGAGGAAGAGCAGAGAAGTAGCAGACAGCTTGGAGATCTTCCAGGTCAAGGCTTTGAAAGCTATCGATAAATCCTGATCTGTTTAGAGAATGCTTGAATTGTGTCTCCAAATTGTCCAATCTTTTCACTTTCTCCACTCCCACTGGCACCTTCATAGACCTCCATCATCTCTTTCCTATGGACAATTGTAACCTCATGGGTAGCCAGCTCCAGTCCTGTTTTTGTCTGATCCATTTTAAATAGTGTAGTTAATAAAATCTCTTTAAAACAGGTTAAACATTTAAATCTCCTGCTTGGAATGTTTTAAAGCCTTCTCTTTGCTTTTAGTACTATATCCAAAATTCTAGACATGATGTATAAGGCTCACAAGGTTTGGCCTCTGTTTACCTCCCCATTTCTTATCACTCCTTTCTTGCTCTTTCCAACTGAATAGAACTTCTTTTTTCATGCTCTCCCTGGCCTCAAGCATCCACTTGGTACAGCTCTTGCTTTCCCTGTCTCTACATTCCAGATGAGGCTTACCTAAATAAACATGTGTTTTTATCTGTCCAGTATTCCCTCTTCTAGAAAGTGCACCTTGATTTTCCATTGAGGAACTCCCACTCTCAGACCATGTGGTTTGGTAGGAGTGAACCTGCACTTCAATTCCAAGGGTGGTCACATGACCCAGGCCTGACCAGTCAGTGCTCTGTATCTCCCCGACTACGGTGAATCCATTCAGGAATTGTCTGTGAGCCTGGCCAATGAGCATAGCACTGGGGGTTCTCCTCCTAGAGCGGCTAGGCTGAAAGTACACAAAGCTGAAGATTCTGGGTCCTTCTTTACTAACCCCTGGAGAAAGCCTGCTTGAGAATGCAGCTCATGCAGGAGATAGAACCCAGAGACAGGGACCATTTCTTGCACTGTCTTTTCAGCAACTAGAGCTAGACACGCCTGAAGCGTGAAACCCTACACTTTTCAGTTACGTGAACCAATACATTATTTGTTTTTCTTAGGCTATTTTGAAATCACTTGCATTCAGAAGGGACCTGCCTAATATACGCATCTTTCCAGTTACAGCTGAAAGCTCTTTATTCATGCCTTCTTTTACTTTTAAAGAAATTCTCCTTTATTTACAGACAAACTTCACAAGTCTGTTTCTTCAAGGTGACCTGACCTTGTGAGGAATGGAATCAGAACTAGATCCAGATCATTAGCGTCTGGTCCTCCTTCCATCATACACAGAGATATTCTCCTTCTCTGACCTGACCTTCTGTATTCCCTGATGCCCACACAGACCCTCACTCTCCTCTCTTACTTCGGGAGACTCTGCTCTTCAAATGTATTTCATGGAGATCTCTTGGTAGTGGAAATTCTGGTGATAAATCAACGAGGATCACTGGTCATGACGTCTTTTACTTTTGAGCAGGTTTAAATATCACTGTTGGTTAATCAGTGAGTGATATTTACTGAGAGACCACTAGGCTCAATACCTACTAGTTCTAGATACTGGAGATTCAACAGCGAGCACATAGATAAAAAGATAAAAATTCCTGCCCTCAAGGAACATACATTCTAGCAGAGGAGAGAAGTAACAAACAAGAAAAATATATAGTTTATTAACACTAGGGTTAAGGAAAAAATAAGCACATGGGGGAAGAGAAATTCCAGCTCTGAGTGGGAGAGTAGGCAATGTAAATTTTGTACAGTGTGGTCAGGGACAACCTCACTGAGATGGAGACCTTTGAGCAAAACTCTGAAGGATTGTGAGGAAATGATCCATGTGACTCTCTGAGTTCCAGGCACAGGCAACAGCATTTTTAAAGACCTAGGTGAAAACACACTGGAGGTTACATACTCCTATAGTTATTATACTTTACTTTTGCAATCATAAGTATGTTAGGTTATTAGATCTTATGTTACAAGTCTCTCCATCTCCCTCTCCATCCCTCTCCCACTCTATCCTACTCTCTCCCTCTCCCCCACTCCATATTTTATTTTCTGAGTGCTTCAGTTTGGGTATTTTATATTGATGACTCTTTGAATTCACGGATTTGTTCTTCTACTGAATCCAGTTTATTGTTAAGTCCATTCACTGAATTCTTCATTTCAAACATTGTATTTTCAGGTGCTAGAATTTCCAATTAGTTCTTTTTTATCAATATTTCAATTATTTTCTAAAATTCCCTATCTGTCCACTTATTCTGCATATATTTTCTTCCAAAATTCTTTCACATGTTTATAATAATTATTTCAAATTCCTCATTTGCTCATTCTCATGTCTGGGTCATCTGCGGGTCTATCTATATTGGCTATCTTTTCTCTTGATTATGGGTCATATTTTCTTGCTTCTTTGCATGTCTTCTAATTTTTAATTGTATGTTGGATATCTTGATGAAAAGAACAGTAGAGACTGAACTAGAATCTATCTATCTATCTATCCATCATCTATCTATCTATCTCTATCATTTATCTATCTATCTATCTCTATCTATCTCTATCTATCTATCTATCTATCTATCTATCTATCATCTATTTTCCCCTCCACTCCAGAGAGAACACACCTTTTTCTCTATCAGGAAGCTAGGATGAGAGGCTAATGATTGAGAGTCCACCATGACCAAGCTAAGCTGGGCTAAGGTGAAACTTTAATTAGTTTTAGTTTACCACTAGTTTTAAATGAGATAACAGAGATCTCTCTTTGTCCTTCATCCCCGAATCCAGCTTCCTATGTTGCCACTGCTGAGAGACTGGTCCTTTGATATTATCAGAATATGAGCTAGGAGGGCTTTGGTTTGCAGTTTTTGTTAGTTTAAATTCATCTCTAGATTCAATCTAAGCACTGCACAAAACTGCAAGGTCCATCTCTGCTTTACAGCTCCACCTCCACAGCTGCTTACTCAGCACAATTCCTGTGGAGGAGAACTGTTTGGCCAAGAGATTTACTATTGCATTTGGACTCTTCTAGATTCCAATCTGTCATGCCAGCCCACATTGTCACTAAAAGTTTGCTGGTTTATCCTTGTTTCAGCAAAGTTCCTCTGTCTATGGCAGGCCTACTTTTCTGCCTGCACGAACCCAGATCAGATAACCTACCACAGGTATCTTTCCTCACCAAAGCGGGGCTTATTACTCTCTGGAATTTGGTTCATTTAAACTTCTCTGCGTCTACCACTCTTTGGGGACTTTATATGATGTTTTCTTCTGTTAATGATAGAAACAATTATCCTTTGCAACCTTGTGCATCCTAGCTGGCAGTGGATCTCCTATGTTACCTTTCATAACAGCTATAACATTTGTGATTACTTATAAAATTCCTGGCTCCCCTGCCAGTCTGTAAGCATCATGAAGGCATAAACTGTATCCGATTTGTTCAGTGAGATACACCTAGTACCTGACACATTGGGGTGCTCAGGTGTATCACTGTGATAGATGCTGGGGCAGTAAGTTGCATAAGAGCATACTGAGCCTCCAGGCGCTCATGGTTGAGTGTGGGCCTGGGTCAGAGCACACTCATTTCTTCAACTGGAAAAGGAACATCAAAGCCCAGGTTTTCTGGGCTGTGTCTCCAGCTTCATTATAATTTAGCGAAACCATCACCTTTGTCATTGGACGTGGAGGCGCCAAACATCCTTTCATCCATCTGGGCCTCCTTCTGTGATTCATCACTTAAGGGCTGCTCTTCTCTCTGGATGGAGGAATAATAGCCCGATTATGGAGTATGGGAGGCAAGTCTATGGGAAGATGGTCTTTCCCAGAGCTTGTGAGTCTGAACTTGGAGAGAATCATAAGTATGGAAGAGGCTCTGCTGAGTGGAGACCACTGAAATTCAAGTTCAAGAGCCCCTGCTAGGGGAAACAAAGTCAAGATGCGGGAAGCACACACCTTCAGGCACCGAGGAGAGAGAGTTTTTACCCAATCTTTGTCAACAACAAGAAGAAAACAGGAACTATTTATTGGCACTCTCTGTTCTAGGCACTGTGCCAAACACCTCACATATATTGTTAACATCACCCTCTGAATCAGGTGTTCTTAAAATACCTGTGTAGCAGGTGACAAGCTTGGGTTCAGATGGGTTAAATGGCTTGCCAAAATCACACAACTAAGGAGTGGTGGAGCCAGGATAGGAAACCCAGGTATTTGATTCTAAAGCCTGTGATTTTCCAGCCACCTCCATGTCACTGATTGTCTACCTCTTCTGTGCCAGCCCCTATCAATGCCCTTTACCAACATTATTTCTAATCCTTGAAACTGGATAATATACCATTATAGACAAGGATACTGAGGTTCAGAAAAGGTAAGGAATTTGTTGTCACATAACATATGTGCAGGAGTTGAGATCTGATCCTGAGTCAGTGTGATCAAAACCAAGAGCTTTTCCTTCTGACCTGGATGCTTCTCATCTCCCCGTATCCATCTGCATCCCTGCCCCGCTCTGCTTCATGCTCCAGGAGTCTGCTCCTCTGGACTCTGCACCTGCAGGGCTCTTGACCTTTGACTTCTGGTTGGGTTCAGCCAGTGTAGGCGTTGGAGGCTGGGAGGAAGGGACGTTGGTGTCTGAATGCTTTCTGCTCCTCTCCGCTTTGCTGCGGTTTTGCAGTCGATATAGGTGGGCCCCTTTCCAGCTCCAGCTCTCAAATGGACTCTGATAGTAACTTTCTCTCCCCTTGACCTTTCGGGCTTAGGAATGCTCCCAGCTTCCTGCTGTTGCTGGTTCCTTGGTGCTTAACATTCTCTGTGGATTCTCTGAATCCTGCCCACCCCTGTATGCCCACCCTAGTCCCTTCATTAAAAATCTCTTCAGAATACCGGCTGAGTGAGCTTCTGTTTCCTGCCAAGAGCCTGACTGATATAATTTCTCATGAGGGATCCAAAATTCAGGAATAAGATTTCAAAAGCTAGCTTGGCTCGGAGCCCATTTTGAGAAAATGTTCACTTCCTTCCAGAAACCCAGTTCCTATCCTGGCTTCATCCTATTGTGTCCTCTGCAGGACTCTGTGGTTAGACTCCAGCCTCTCGACACCAGCCAAGCACCTGTGCCCGGGGTTGGTGAACGTGTGGCATTTCGGACATCTGTGGCTGGAGCCACCATGTTGCTGCACTTCGGTGGCATGACCATCGTGGCAGCTGAAAGAAGATACAATCTAATTAGTCTCATTCTGGGGGTTGGTGGGAAGGAGAGGGACAGATGTCTCTTCCTTGTAGCTGTGGGAGCTGTTCCTGCTCGGAGGATGATGTCTGAGTGGGATCTTCTGGTGGGACCTTCAGGAGAGCAACTTTCCAGCCTGTCTGGGCCAAGACACGGGAAGATTTGGCCAAAGATTCCATCCTGGGGAGGGAGCCCTTGCTCTCCATCACGGAGACCTGAGTTTCTCTTCTTGTCTCTGCCTCCTGCCTTGCCAGGTGGGTTTGATAATTTTCGGGCATCCAGCAGGTTAGGGATGGAGAGCAGGTGGAGTGGGAACCTGCAGTGAATCCAACCAGTGATGGGAGCTTCTTGGCAGGCAGTGGGTACTCTCTCTCAGTTGGCTGAGAAAAGGAAGGGGAAGGAAGTGACATTTGTGGTACAAGTACCACTGATAGACACTTCTTGGTTGTCTCATGTGGTCCTCACCACAACCTCTGAGATAGGTGGTGGTGCTACTTTACAGTTGACTTCACTTAGGCTCAGAGAGGTTATGTGACCTGCTCAAGGTCACATAGCTCAAAGTGGCAGGGCCAGGACGGTGAGCACAGGTCTTTGTACTATCCCCTCCAAATACACCTCTGCAGGTCAGGTCACTCTGCAGGTGATGAGGACCAACTGGCAAAGTTTCTTGCAGCCCTGCCTTCTTCTTCCCTGTATCTCCCTGGTTCACAGTACATTGCAAATGGCAAGCAGCGAGCACTCCATCGATTCCTCGAGTCCCAGGTGTCTGAGTCCTTAGGGATCATCTGGTGTACCCCCACCCGTGATGTCCAGAGAAGGTGACCAAGGCCAGAGAGATGGAGAGATGCGTTGGAGGTCACACAGAGCACTGAGGTTGAACAGAGCCCCACAAAGTGTCCCTATAATGCCAAGTGTGATGTGCCCCCTCCCTCCCTCTGTTAAGCCAGGCTCCATCTGTTCTTTGTCCAGACCTGAAGCTCTTCTCTCTGCTGTGTACATTCAGTAAATACCTCCAGGCTACAGAGGTACACACAGGTACCTATTGAAAATGATCACAGATCCAGGTTTCCATCAGTTTCAACTGTGGGAGGATAGGCCAATGGGCCTTGTGCCCCATTGTCTGGGATGGAATTTTTCATTGGTTTAGAAGACATTTGAATCCTGGAAACTTCAGTTTCTGGAGCTACAAAATGAGAATAATGGTACTTGTTTCAGAGAGCTGTTGTGAGGATCAAAGAGAGAATGGCTTTGTTAAGACTGAAAACTTAAAAAAACATTCAACCAATGTGAGAAGCTGTGGTGACACCAAAATACCTGTATAGGAAGAGTTAGGGACACAGTGTAATTATGCAGGGCAACCGGGCAAATTGTTTTGAAGCTTGTTCCAAGTTTCACCGAGAAACCGAGAAAGGAAGTGAGGCCCAGAGAAATCCAATCGTCCTGGGATCCAGTGTGGTAAAGTGCTCGGGTAGTGACTTAAGGATCTTAAATGATCAACAGACACTCTGGGTGTTGGGTCCAGCAGCTCAGGTTATTTCTGGAAGGTGAGGGAGTGCCCTCCTGCTGAATCCTTAGAGAGTCAGAATGGGTGTAGATGGGGCTGGGAGAGGTAGCCATTCTGGGTGGTCAGAACAAGAAGGTAGTTTTTGTGCTCAGACTACTGGTTGTAGATGGTTACCCTCATGATGGTGGCTGCCATCTGCTTTCTCAGAGCTTGCCAAGAATCCCTGGTATACTTTTGTAACTCCGAGATTCCTGGCTTTCAAGCTCCACAAATCAGATGGCTGGCCAGCCAAAGCTGGGCTTCACTCTTACTCTGGCAGGAAAATATGGAGGCGCAGGAGTCATACAGACCTGGGGTCTGATCTGTGGTCCACTACCTGTGGATTGTGAAACCATGGGCCAGCCGTTTGAATCTCGGTTTCCTCACCTATAATATGAGAGTAGTACTAACAGTTGTTTCATCTTTGGGTTGCTGAAAGATTTCCATCAGACTATGCCTATGGGAGTGTTTAGCACAGAGCCTAACTCCAGTGAGTGCCCAATAACTGTTAGCTCTTCTCAGAGGTGATTTAATTGGCAAGACTTCCCAAGATGCCAAAATCCGATTGTTATCCAAGTTATGCCATCTCGATCTGAAACAAATGCAGAAATCGGTTGCAGGGCTTAACATGTTATGCCTTCATCTTGACTTTTTCATGTTGAAATGATTCCCGTGGCTCCAGCTGGCAACTGTGAGGAAGCACCTCTTCAGCCCTCTTGGGGTAATTAACACGCAGCTTTGGGGAAGGGATAGGTTGGGGAAACCTTTAGTCTGTTTGGATGGTGGACCTGAGAAGGGGTTGTCTATTTGGGGTCAGGGCTCCCGCAAGGCTCCAAAGCTCACCTACCTCTTATCTCTGGTCCATAACTAGCAACAACATCATCTAACGGTGGTTTTGAGACTGAGTCCAGGTGCTCTTATCCTCACACCCCAGCCACGAATCTGCTGTAATCACAAGAGCTTGCTGTTTCCCAGCCCAAGGCTTCAGAGAGAAGCAGTGAAAGAGGAGATACATTTCCATCTGTGGGGACACTGGCCACACCACTCCTATTGAAGGCTCTTGCCAACCAAAGTCAGAGAGGACATGTGTGTGCATTAACACCCACAGATGGACAGATCACTCAAGCCCTGAGAAATGCAAATCTCAGGCAAATCCATCCACAAGCAGGATGGAGGATTAGGCAGGTGGCCTGGGGTTGGGGGGACATTATGGAAGGAAAGAAATTCGAGAAACAGCAGCCCTCTAAGAGGTGATGATCTGCCCACACGTTGAGAGTTCTAGGACCTGTCCTTCATTCTAGGGGGCCTGGGAAATTATATTTTATAACCAGGGATTTTTATTCTATGTTATTTTTATTTATTTATTTATTTATTTATTTATTTATTTATCTATTTATTTATTTATTTATTTGCGGTACGTGGGCCTCTCACTGTTGTGGCCTCTCCCGATGCGGAGCACAGGCTCCGGACGCTCAGGCTCAGCGGCCATGGCTTACGGGCCCAGCCGCTCCGCCGCATGTGGGATCTTCCCGGAACGGGGCACGAACCCGTGTCCCCTGCATCAGCAGGCGGACTCTCAACCACTGAGCCACCAGGGAAGCCCACTATATTATTTTTGAACATCTTTATTGGAGCATAATTGCTTTACAATGTTGTGTTAGTTTCTGCTGTATTACAAAGTGAATCAGCTATACGTATACATATATCCCCATATCCCCTCCCTCTTGCGTCTCCCTACCACCCTCCCTATCCCACCCCTCTAGGTGGTTACAAAGCACCAAGCTGATCTCCCTGTGCTATGAGGCTGCTTCCCACTAGCTATTTTAAATTTGGTAGTGGAGATATGTCAGTGCTACTCTCTTACTTCGTCCCAGCTTACCCTTCCCCTTCTGTGTGCCCTCAAGTCCATTCACTATGTCTGCTTCTTTATTCCTGTCCTCCCTCTAGGTTCATCTGACCAATTTTTTTTTTAGATTCTTTATATATGCGTTAGCATACGGTATTTGTTTTTCTCTTTCTGACTTACTTCACTCTGTATGACAGACTCTAGGTCCATCCATCTCACTACAAATAACTCAATTTTGTTTCTTTTTATGGCTGAGTAATATTCCATTGTATATATGTGCCACATATTCTTTATCCATTCATCTGTTGATGGACACTTAGGTTGCTTCCATGTCCTGGCTATTGTAATTAGAGCTGCAGTGAACATTGTGATACATGACTCTTTAAGAATTATGGTTTTCTCAGGGTATATGTCCAGTAGTAGGATTGCTGGGTCATACGGTAGTTTTATTTTTAGTTTTTTAAGGAACCTCCATACTGTTCTCCTTAGTGGCTATATCAGTTTACATTCCCACCAACAGTGCAGGAGGGTTCCCTTTTCTCCACACCCTCTCCAGCATTTATTGTTTGTAGATTTTTGATGATGGCCATTCTGACAGGTGTGAGGTATTTCCTCATTGTGGGTTTGATTTGCGTTTCTCTAATGATTCGTGATGTTGAGCATCCTTTCATGTGTTTGTTGGCAATCTGCATATCTTCTTTGGAAAAATGTCTATTTAAGTCTTCTGCCCATTTTTGGATTGAGTTGTTAGTTTTTTTGATATTGAACTGCATAAGCTGTTTGTATATTTTGGAGATTAATCCTTTGTCAGTTGCTTCGTTTGCAAATATTTTCTCCCATTCTGAGGGTTGTGTTTTCGTCTTGTTTATGGTTTCCTTTGCTGTGCAAAAGCTTCTAAGTTTCATTGGGCCCCATTTGCTCATTTTTGTTTTTATTTCCATTTCTCTAGGAGGTGGGTCAAAAAGGATCTTGCTGTGATTTATGTCAGAGAGTATTTTGCCTGTGTTTTCCTATAAGAGTTTTATAGTGTCTGGCCTTACATTTAGGTCTTTAATCCATTTTGAGTTTACTTTTGTGTATGGTGTTAGGAAGTGTTCTAATTTCATTCTTTTACTTGTAGCTGCCCAGTTTTCCCAGCACCACTTATTGAAGATGCTGTCTTTTCTCCATTGTATATTCTTGCCTCCTTTATCAAAGATAAGATGACCATGTGTGCATGGGTTTATCTCTGGGCTTTCTATCCTGTTCCATTGATCTATATTTCTGTTTTTGTGCCAGTACCATACTGTCTTGATTACTGTAGCTTTGTAGTATAGTCTGAAGTCATGGAACCTGATTCCTCTAGCTCTGTTTTTCTTTCTCAATATTGCTTTGGCTATTCGGGGTCTTTTGTGTTTCCATACAAATTGTGAAAATTTTTTTACTGGTTCTGTGAAAAATGCCACTGGTAGTTTGACAGGGATTGCATTGAATCTATAGATTGCTTTGGGTAGTATAGTCATTTTCACAATGTTGATTCTTCCAATCCAAGGACATGGTATATCTCTCTATCTGTTTGTATCATCTTTAATTTCTTTCATCAGTGTCTTATAGTTTTCTGAATACAGGGCTCTTGTCTCCTTAGTTAGGTTTATTCCTAGATATTTTATTTATTTTGTTGCAATGGTAAATGGGAGTGTTTCCTAAATTTCTCTCTCAGATTTTTCATCGTTAGTATATAGGAATGAAAGAGATTTCTGTGCATTAATTTTTTTTTTACATCTTTATTGGAGTATACTTGCTTTACAATGGAGTGTTAGCTTCTGCTTTATAACAAAGTGAATCAGTTATACATATACATATATTCCCACATCTCTTCCCTCTTGCGTCTCCCTCCCTCCCACCCTCCCTATCCCACCCCTACAGGCGGTCACAAAGCACCGAGCTGATCTCCCTGTGCTATGCGGCTGC
Source organism: Delphinapterus leucas (assembly GCF_059928025.1). Taxonomy (NCBI): domain Eukaryota; kingdom Metazoa; phylum Chordata; class Mammalia; order Artiodactyla; family Monodontidae; genus Delphinapterus; species Delphinapterus leucas. The sequence continues at coordinate 90,057,920 of NC_143139.1, read as the reverse complement.
TCTCCACTGACTATCTCCCTTACGTTTGGTAGTGTATATATGTCCATGCCTCTCTCTCGCTTTGTCACAGCTTACCCTTCCCCCTCCCCATATCCTCAAGTCCATTCTCTAGTAGGTCTGTGTCTTTATTCCTGTCTTACGCCTAGGTTCTTCATGACATTTTTTTTTCTTAAATTCCATATATATGTTTTAGCATATGGTTTTTGTCTTTCTCTTTCTGACTTACTTCACTCTGTATGACAGACTCTAGGTCTACCCAGCTCATTACAAATAGCTCAATTTCGTTTCTTTTTATGGCTGAGTAATATTCCATTGTATATATGTGCCACATCTTTTTTATCCATTCATCCGATGATGGACGCTTAGGTTGTTTCCATCTCTGGGCTATTGTAAATAGAGCTGCAATGAACATTCTGGTACATGACTCTTTTTGAATTATGGTTTTCTCAGGGTATATGCCCAGTAGTGGGATTGCTGGGTCATATGGTAGTTCTATTTGTAGTTTTTTAAGGAACCTCCATACTGTTCTCCATAGTGGCTGTACCAATTCACATTCCCACCAGCAGTGCAAGACTGTTCCCTTTTCTCCACAACCTCTCCAGCATTTATTGTTTCCAGATTTTTTTGATGATGGCCATTCTGACTGGTGTGAGATGATATCTCATTGTAGTTTTGATTTGCATTTCTCTAATGATTAATGATGTTGAGCATTCTTTCATGTGTTTGTTGGCAGTCTGTATATCTTCTTTGGAGAAATGTCTATTTAGGTCTTCTGCCCATTTTTGGATTGGGTTGTTTGTTTTTTTGTTATTGAGCTGCATGAGCTGCTTATAAATTTTGGGGATTAATCCTTTGTCAGTTGCTTCATTTGCAAATACTTTCTCCCATTCTGAGGGTTGTCTTTTGGTCTTGTTTATGGTTTCTTTTGCTGTGCAAAAGCTTTGAAGTTTCATTAGGTCCCATTTGTTTATCTTTGTTTTTATTTCCATTTCTCTAGGAGGTGGGTCAAAAAGGATCTTGCTGTGATTTATGTCATAGAGTGTTCTGCCTATGTTTTCCTCTGGCCTTACATTTAGGTCTTTAATCCATTTTGAGCTTATTTTTATGTATGGTGTTAGGGAGTGATCTAATCTCATACTTTTATATGTACCTGTCCAGTTTTCCCAGCACCACTTATTGAAGAGGCTGTTTTTTCTCCACTGTACATTCCTGTCTTGAATCTATAGATTGCTTTGGGTAGTATAGTCATTTTCACAATGTTGATTCTTCCAATCCAAGAACATGGTATATCTCTCCATTTATTTGTATCATTTTTAATTTCTTTCATCAGTGTCTTATAATTTTCTGCATACAGGTCTTTTGTCTCCTTAGGTAGGTTTATTCCTAGATATTTTATTCTTTTTGTTGCAATGGTAAATGGGAGTGTTTTCTTGATTTCACTTTCAGATTTTTCATCATTAGTGTATAGGACTGCAAGAGATTTCTGTGCATTAATTTTGTATCCTGCTACTTTACCAAATTCATTGATTAGCTCTAGTAGTTTTCTGGTAGCATCTTTAGGATTCTCTATGTAGAGTATCATGTCATCTGCAAACAGTGACAGCTTTACTCCTTCTTTTCCGATTTGGATTCCTTTTATTTCCTCTTCTTCTCTGATGGCTGTGGCTAAAACTTCCAAATCTATGTTGAATAAGAGTGGTGAGAGTGGGCAACCTTGTCTTGTTCCTGATCTTAGTGGAAATGCTTTCAGTTTTTCACCATTGAGAACGACGTTGGCTGTGGGTTTGTCATATATGGCCTTTATTATGTTGAGGAAAGTTCCCTCTATGCCTAGTTTCTGCAGGGTTTTTATCATAAATGGGTGTTGAATTTTGTCGAAAGCTTTCTCTGCATCTATTGAGATGATCATATGGTTTTTCACCTTCAATTTGTTAATATGGTTTATCACGTTGATTGTTTTGCATATATTGAAGAATCCTTGCATTCTTGGAATAAACCCCACTTGATCATGGTGTATGATAGTTTTAATGTGCTGTTGGATTCTGTTTGCTAGTATTTTGTTGAGGATGTTTGCATCTATGTTCATCAGTGATATTGGCCTCTAGTTTTCTTTCTTTATTACATCCTTGTCTGGTTTTGGTATCAAGGTGATGGTGGCCTCGTAGAGTGAGTTTGGGAGTGTTCCTCCCTCTGCTATATTTTGGAAGAGTTTGAGAAGGATAGGTGTTAGCTCTTCTCTAAATGTTTGATAGAATTCGCCTGTGAAGCCACCTAGTTCTGGGCTTTTGTTTGTTGGAAGATTTTTAATCACAGTTTCATTTTTCAGTGCTTGTGATTGGTCTGTTCATATTTTCGATTTCTTCCTGATTCAGTCTTGGCAGGTTGTGCTTTTCTAAGAATTTGTCCGTTTCTTCCAGGTTGTCCATTTTATTGGCATAGAGTTTCTTGTAGTAATCTCTCATGATCTTTTGTATTTCTGCAGTGTCAGTTGTTACTTCTCCTTTTTCATTTCTAATTCTATTGATTTGAGTCTTCTCCCTTTTTTTTCTTGATGAGTCTGGCTAATTGCTTATCAATTTTGTTTATCTTCTCAAAGAACCAGCTTTTAGTTTTATTGATCTTTGCTACTGTTTCCTTCATTTCTTTTTCATTTATTTCTGATCTGATTTTTATGAATTTTTTCCTTCTGCTAACTTTGAGGTTTTTTATTCTTCTTTCTCTAATTCCTTTAGGTGCAAGGTTAGGTTGTTTATTCGAGATGTTTCCTGTTTCTTAAGGTAGGATTGTATTGCTATAAAATTCCCTCTTAGAACTGCTTTTGCTGCATCCCATAGGTTTTGGGTCGTCGTGTCTCCATTGTCATTTGTTTCTAGGTATTTTTTGATTTTCTCTTTGATTTCTTCAGTGATCACTTCGTTATTAAGTAGTGTATTGTTTAGCCTCCATGTGTTTGTATTTTTTACAGATTTTTTCCTGTAATTGATATCTAGTCTCATAGCGTTGTGGTCGGAAAAGATACTTGATACAATTTCAATTTTCTTAAATTTACCAAGGCTTGATTTGTGACCCAAGATATGATCTATCCTGGAGAATGTTCCATGAGCACTTGAGAAAAATGTGTATTCTGTTGTTTTTGGATGGAATGTCTTATAAATATCCATTAAGTCCACCTTGTTTAATGTATCATTTAAAGGTTGTGTTTCCTTATTTATTTTCATTTTGGATGATCTGTCCATTGGTGAAAGTGGGGTGTTAAAGTCCCCTACTATGAATGTGTTACTGTCGATTTCCCCTTTTATGGCTGTTAGTATTTGCCTTATGTATTGAGGTGCTCCTATGTTGGGTGCATAAATATTTACAATTGTTATATATTCTTCTTGGATCGATCCCTTGATTATTATGTAGTGTCCTTCTTTGTCTCTTCTAATAGTCTTTATTTCAAAGTCTATTTTGTCTGATATTGAGAATTGCTACTCCAGCTTTCTTTTGGTTTCCATTTGCATGGAATATCTTTTTCTATCCCCTTACTTTCAGTCTGTACGTGTCTCTAGTTCTGAAGTGGGTCTCTTGTAGACAGCATATATATGGGTCTTGTCTTTGTATCCATTCAGCCAGTCTGTGTCTTTTGGTGGGAGCATTTAGTCCATTTACATTTAAGGTAATTATTGATATGTATATTCCTATTCCCATTTTCTTAATTGTTTTGAGTTCATTATTGTAGGTCTTTTCCTTCTCTTGTGTTTCTTCCCTAGAGAAGTTCCTTTAGCAGTTGTTGTAAAGCTGGTTTTGTGGTGCTGAACTCTCTCAGCTTTTGCTTGTCTGTAAAGATTTTAATTTCTCCATCAAATCTGAATGAGATCCTTGCTGGGTAGAGTAATCTTGGTTGCAGGTTTTTCTCCTTCATCACTTTAAATATGTCCTGCCAGTCCCTTCTGGCTTGCAGAGTTTCTGCTGAAAGGTTAGCAGTTAACCTTATGGGGATTCTCTTGTGTGTTATTTGTTGTTTTTCGCTTGCTGCTTTTAATATGTTTCCTTTGTATTTAATTTTTGACAGTTTGATTAATATGTGTCTTGGCGTATTTCTCCTTGGATTTATCCTGTATGGGACTCTCTGTGCTTCCTCAACTTGATTAACCATTTCCTTTCCCATATTAGGGAAGTTTTCAACTATAATCTCTTCAAATATTTTCTCAGCCCCTTTCTTTTTCTCTTCTTCTTCTGGAACCCCTATAATTCGAATGTTGGTGCGTTTAATGTTGTCCCATAGGTCTCTGAGACTGTCCTCAGTTCTTTTCATTCTTTTTTCTTTATTCTGCTCTGCAGTAGTTATTTCCACTATTTTATCTTCCAGGTCACTTATCCGTTCTTCTGCCTCAGTTATTCTGCTATTGATCCCATCGAGAGTATTTTTAATTTCATTTATTGTGTTGTTCATCGTTGCTTGTTTCATCTTTAGTTCTTCTAGGTCCTTGTTAAATGTTTCTTGCATTTTGTCTATTCTATTTCCAAGATTTTGGATCATCTTTACTATCATTATTCTGAATTCTTTTTCAGGTAGACTGCCTATTTCCTCTTCATTTGTTAGGTCTGGTGGGTTTTTATCTTGCTCCTTCATCTGCTGTGTGTTTTTCTGTCTTCTCATTTTGCTTATCTTACTGTGTTTGGGGTCTACTTTTTGCAGGCTGCAGGTTCGTAGTTCATGTTGTTTTTGGTGTCTGTCCCCAGTGGCTAAGGTTGGTTCAGTGTGTTGTGTAGGCTTCCTGGTGGAGGGGACTAGTGCCTGTGTTCTGGTGGATGAGGGTGGATCTTGTCTTTCTGTTGGGCAGGTCCACATCTGGTGGTGTGTTTTGGGGTGTCTGTGGACGTATTATGATTTTAGGCAGCCTCTCTTCTAATGGGTGGTGTTGTGTTCCTGTCTTGCTAGTCGTTTGGCTTAGGGTGTCCAGCACTGTAGCTTGCTGGTCGTTGAGTGAAGCTGGGTGCTGGTGTTGAGATGGAGATCTCTGGGAGATTTTCGCTGTTTGATATTACATGGAGCTGGGAGGTCTCTTGTGGACCAGGGTCCTGAAGTTGGCTCTCCCACCTCAGAGGCACAGCACTGACTCCTGGCTGCAGCACCAAGAGCCTTTCATCCACATGGCTCAGAATAAAAGGGAGAAAAAGTAGAAAGAACGAATTAGTAGAAGTAGAAAGAAAGAAAGAAAGAAAGGAGGCAGGGAGGGAGGGAGGGAGGGAGGAAGGAAGGAAGGACGGAGGGAAGGAAGGAAAGAAAGAAAGAAGGTAAAGTAAAATAAAATAAAGTACGATAAAATAAAATAAAGTTATTAAAATAAAAAATATTAAGAAAAAAAATTTTTTTAATTAAAAAAAACTGGACAGATAGAACCCTAGGACAAATGGTGGAAGCAAAGCTATACAGACAAAATCTCACACAGAAGCATACACATACACACTCACAAAAAGAGGAAAAGGGGAAAAAATCATAAATCTTGCTCTCAAAGTCCACCTCCTCAATTTGGGATGACTTGTTGTCTATTCATGTATTCCACAGATGCAGGGCACATGAAGTTGATTGTGGAGCTTTAACCCGCTGCTTCTAAGGCTACTGGGAGAGATTTCCCTTTCTCTTCTTTGTTCTCACAGCTCCCAGGGGCTCAGCTTTGGATTTGGCCCCGCCTCTGCGTGTAGGTCGCTGGAGGGCGTCTGTTCTTAGCTCAGACAGGACGGGGTTAAAGGAGCCGCTGATTCGCGGGCTCTGGCTCACTCAGGCCGGGGGTGGGCGGGGGGAGGGAGGGGCACTGCGTGCAGGGCGGGCCTGTGGCGGCAGAGGCCGGCGTGACGTTGCGCCGGCGTGAAGTTGCACCAGCCTGAGGCGCGCCGTGCGTGCGTTCTCCCCGTGGGGTTGTTCCTGCATCCCGGGACCGTGGCAGTGGCGGGCTGCAAAGGCTCCCCAGAAGGGGGGTGTGGATATTGACCTGTGCTCGCACACAAGCTTCTTGGTGGCGGCAGCAGCAGCCTTAGCGTCTCATGTCCGTCTCTGGGGTCCGCGCTTTTAGCCGCGGCTCGTGCCTGTCTCTGGAGCTCCTTCAAGCAGCGCTCTTAATCCCCTCTCCTCGCGCACCAGGAAACAAACAGGGAAGAAAAAGTCTCTTGCCTCTTCGGCAGCTCCAGACCTTTTCCCGGACTCCCTCCCGGCCAGCCGTGGCGCACTAACCCCCTGCAGGCTGTGTTCACGCCGCCAACCCCAGTCCTCTCCCTGCGCTCCGACCGAAGCCCGAGCCTCAGCTCCCAGCCCCGCCCGCCCCGGCGAGTGAACAGACAAGCCTCGAGCTGGTGAGTGCCGGTCGGCCCTGATCCTCTGTGCGGGAATCTCTCCGCTCTGCCTTCCGCACCCCTGTTGCTGCGCTCTTCTCCGCGGCTCCGAAGCTTTCCCCCTCCGCCACCCGCAGTCTCCGCCCGCGAAGGGGCTTCTAGTGTGTGGAGACCTTTCCTCCTTCACAGCTCCCTCCCAGAGGTGCGGGTCCTGTCCCTATTCTTTTGTCTCTGTTTTTCCTTTTTTCTTTTGCCCTACCCAGGTATGTGGGGATTTTCTTGCCTTTTGGGAAGTCTGAGGTCTTCTGTCAGCGTTCGGTAGGTGTTCTGTAGGAGTTGTTCCACGTGTAGATGTATTTTTGATGTATTTGTGGGGAGGAAGGTGATCTCCACGTCTTACTCCTCTGCCATCTTGAAGGTCTCCCTATTCTATACTTTCTATTCAACCTTCCTTCCATGCTGAGCACCCAGGGATTCTAAGGACTGGATGTTGAACACTTCAGTCTAAGAGGATGTCCCAGGGATCACCTCCCTAGAAGACAAAGGCAGCTAAAATTAAAACAAATGACTTTATTTTTTAATTCTGTCACTCAGTCACTTCCTCATTTTCCCGTTTACTGAACACACACTCATCAGACATGTAGTAGATTCTACTTCCATCATTCAGTTTACTCACCTGCAACATGGGATCCTATTAGAATCCAACTCTCTGGGCTGTTGTAAGGATTCAGTTAAATGATGTACATAAAACTCTTGGCATAGAGCCTGGAAATAGAGTGTGTGCGTACCAAATGGTGGTTATTATTAGGCGTAGTATGTATGAGGTTCTGTGACGGGCATTGGAGCTACAGAGAGATCAGGCCACCTCTGCTCTAGGAAAGGTCTCATTGAACAGCAAAAATGATAAAGTATTCATAGAATCATGTTCCAGTTCTGACGGGAGTACAGAAGAGAGAGTGACTAATGCAGTGCGGGTCAGAGCTGTTTTCAGAGAAGGGGGCGTATTTCAGTGGGGTTTTGAAGGATGGATAAGAATTCACCATGTAAAGGGAGGGAAGGATTTTCCTGAAGGGGGATCAGCATGTATGAAAACACAAAGGTCCATAAGAAATCTCTCTTGCTTCTTGCCCTCTCTCTGGAACCAAGCACAGCTGAGCTTTGAATTTCATACCTCATCACGATGTTGATCATACGATGTTGGCTGGCCTCCTGCCAGGCCTGACCTCCCTGGTGGACCCATAAGGCTGCCCCCACAATCTCAAGACCTGTCAAAAATAGAACCCTTGTACTTGTTCTGAAATTTGATCTGGAAAAGGATGCCTGGCAACGGGGATGATGAATCTGGGGGGTCTGAAGAGGGGGATTGCTTTCCAATAGTCTGTGATTGAGTAAGGGACAGAGGCAATATTGACACTCAGATAGGGCTTGTTCTAAAGTCATAGGACTCCTAGGACTTACTCCTGGTGGCCCCCCTACTCCCCAGCCTCTCATTCCTCCCGCTGGGGACCCTTGCCTTCATTCATTCTTTAATCACATTCTAGGTGCCAGAGATTCCTATAGGTGCTTGACACATGAACCAGACAAAGTCCTGGTCCCTATGCAGCTTCCATTCTAATAGGGATGTCAGAGAGTAGCCAAGTCCCTACCCCCATGGAGCTATTTTGAGTGGAGGTGACAGATAATGAGCAAGTCGGCCATGTCAGGGCCAAGCTCCATGAAGGAGATAAACATGGAGTGGTAGCAAAGGAGGGACCGTTCTGGTCGGCAGGGAAGGCCTGTGCAAGCACATGACCTTGACGGGACCTGCAGGATGCGGCAGGGAAGCACCTTCTGGCCAAGCTGGTACCTCTGGGTAGAGCAGCCTTGGGCTGTGCATCTTAGGAGACCGGCTCTGCACACAGGATGCAGGAGACCCTCTGTCCCCGACTTAGTGACTTGGATTATCTTTAGTGCCTTCTTGTCCCAGCCTGAGTGGCTCTCTGGGATCTCGTCTACTGTGTCACCTTCTTCAGTGTCCAGGGACAGTTCGTAGGTCACTGTCCCTGGGAAGCTTTCTTTGACCCCTGTCTCTCCACCAGGCAGAGTTTGGCCCTTCTCCACCCTCAGAGGACCTTTCCCAAACACGGCTATCCCATTACACCCACGTGATGCGGGATGCGTGCTGGCTGGCATCCCGGCCAGTCTGTGAGCATCTTGAGGGCAGAAACGGTGCTGGGTTCACCCCTGTTGCCTGGTACTTAGTCAGACACACAGGAGGTGCCGGACAAATATCTGTTGCTGGAAGCATAAGTGATTTAGCTCCCTGAGGGCAGCAGCCCCATCTTCTAACCCCGAATCCCTCCATTGTTCCTCCACCACTGCCCGCACAGTGCCTGGTGCAAACTGAGCCCCGATAAATGCTTGTGGAATAAATGATTATTTTCATTACTCCATCAGTCACCACAGGCTTCCTTTAAATAACACATATTCTGGCGCATTTAAATGTTCATTTATAAATAATTAATCATGTCACCAGGAAGTTTGGAGAGAAGAGACATACAGGGTAAGGAGGGGCTGGCAGAAAAAAGTTTATATGACAAGATTAGCAGGAATAGTGGAGAGGAAAGGATGATAGACCTGGGCTCGATGTCCTGGGCACCAGCCCCTAGCTAGCTGCGTGACTGCAGGCTCTCACAGCTGTCTGCAAACAGAGATCATCTTTTTGATTTAACTGTATCTCAGGGTGCTTGCAGGATCAGATGTATTCACCAGTCTCCTAGGACTGGGGATACAAGAGTGCATGGGGTAGACAAGCTGTCTTTCAGGGGCTTATCATCAAATAAGTTAATTGTGGTAGATTTCACACTGGTGGCTCCCCATGTGACCTCACTTCCTAGTGTTCATGCCCTGTGTAGCCTGTGTCCCTGTGACTTGTTTAGGCCAATGGGCCATCAGCGAGCATAATCGAGTAAAGGATTGACATATACGTGCGCACTGGGGTTTCTCCTCTCAGACCCTCACTCTGGGAAGGCAGCCATTGTACTGTGAAAGAAACTTGGTTAGACTAGTGGGTGATGAGAGGCCACGTGGACAGAGCCCTGGTGGATGAGGGCGATGAGAGTGACGCTCAGCTCAGCATCGCTCCCAGCTAAGCTCCTACGGAATACAGAGAGACCTCAGCTGCTCCACGTAAAGCAGAAGAACCACCCAGCAGAACTCAGTGGACCCCAGAATTGCAGAAGTAATAAATCATGGTGGTTTTAAGCACAAAGTTACTATTGAGAACAAATATACATGAGAAAGCATTATTATTGTGCTATGGCTGGCTCTAAAATTCATTTCTAGAGGAAGCTCAGGGTAGGTGAGATGATTTCCAAGCCAACTAGGAATTCTTAGCTGTTGGAAATGGTTTGGACCATTTTCTTCTTTGATTTCCTGACGGCTGGGAATGCAGTTTTAGGAAACAGAAGTAGAGGTACTTTAAAAGCTGAAAAGTCGTAAGCTCCAAGCCTGGGTGATAAATTAATAGGGGAGATGCTTTGTGGAGACCAAGGTGGGAACACGCTGTGGTCCCCTCAAATCCTAGTGGGAAGCCCCTGCTTGCACCACACACATAGAAGGTAGGGCATGTGGTATCACTCTGGCCCTGGCTGGCCTTTGTCCAGCAGATGGATGCTCACCTCCCATCTTTAGGGTGGGCCCGGGGTCAGCGGGAGGCGGTGGAGGAGACAGCCAGCTGGCGCCCTGGGGATTGGAATGTCTGGCTCTTGCACCTGCACCGAGGAAGGAACTTGCCTTCCTGCCCAGCAGTGCAGACCCGCACTCAGAGATGTGGGTTTTCAGCTCCAGCACCACGCCTGCATTCTTCAAGATCCTTTAGGCCTAGTTTTTTCTCTCCTCTCAGTAGCGGCTTCCTTTTAGGCATGGCCTTTAAGCCCTCTCTCCCTGTGAAACAGCCTGGGCTTTGCGAGGCATGAGTTTAATGGGAAGAGACTGCGACCAGCATTTAATCCTGGGCCTCCAAGGATGTGAGTGACGGTTGGTTTCGTGCACTAATCTGTTTAATCAGCACATGTCCTGGAACCTAGGAACTGCCGGGAGGGTCGTGAACACAATTAGGAGGGCGGCTGGGGTGCTTTGCTGTTTCAGACTCGACTGTGTACAAGGCCCATTCAAGTGCTCTGTGTACCGTACACTGTTCAGTTCTCGCCCCAGTCATTCAAAATGGATGTGATGTTTGCTGTATTGCAGATGAGGGAACGGTCTTAGAGGGATCAAATAACTTGCTCAAGGTCACACAACTAACAAGTGATGAAGTGAGGACTGGAGCGTCTGCCTGACTCTTTGCTTGCAAATCTGGTCACTGGGACTCCAGGGTCATCAACACATAGAATCTGAGCATGGAAGGGCCCTTGGAGTTCACATGTCCATCCTTACCAGTGGCCGGGCAACGTCCACAGACATAATTCCGGTGTGACGGGGAGCTTACTACCTCACCAGGCATCTGGCTCCTTTGTTTCACAACTTACTCTGACAAAGTTCTTTCTGTTGGGTTGAATCTCGTTCCTGGGCCTTCCTCCTAGCAACCTAATTCTGCTCCTGGGGCCTCCTCCCTGCACAGCCTTTCAGAGACCGAGGCCTCGCTGCCTCTGCTCCCTGGCCTTCTCCTGGCACCCTAGCCTTCTTCTTTAACTCCCCATCTGCTCTGTTATAGATGAAAGAGCCTGCCCACAAAGGGCTGATTCATCCAAAGGGCTGCGCTGAACCCCAGGGTTGAAGGAAGCATTTCTAAGGTGCAGGAACCAGAGTCCGCCTGGCAGGGAAACTCTGTGTTTAAACAGCAAAATTGTCATTTATTCCGCCTGCCTAATGGTGTACTCACAGCTAGTCGGTGGCAGAGGGGGACTTGGAACCAGGCGGGTTTTATGCTGAGGCTTGTTCACCTTCCCCCTGTCCCCAGCAGGACACCTGCAGGAAAGTCCCAGCCTCTCTCGATGGCCCAGGAACAGGACACCGCTGCTGGGTCAGTGCCCACTACTGAGGAGCTTCTGGGCAGAGCTCTCCTGGAGAATGCCAGCTACGTGCGCCTTAGATCCCTAGACACTATTCAGCACAAAGAATCCTTTCTTTTTCTTTTGTTTTGGGCCGCACCGCGCAGCATGTGGGATCTTAATTCCAGGACCAGGGATTGAACCCACGCCCCCTGCAGTGGAAGCGCAGGAGTCTTAACCACTGGACCACCAAGGAAGTCCCACAAAGAATCCTTTCTGATGGGCCCCTGAGAATGTGTCTGGTGGGATTTTATGCTGACAGAGGGCAGGGTGGAGTGAGGGACACTCCAGAGGGTTAATAACCTGCTGTGTAAAAGTGGGCAAGACCCCACCCTAGGGTCGGGGTGGGGAGGACTTGCTTCCTCCTCTGCAGAAAGGGGGCTTTGGGCCAGATCCGTGGCTTTCTAGTGGCTGCCGGCCTTGCTGAGACCCCAGACATGGAGACCGCTGTTCATTTGGTCTGGGCAGAGGTGTGGACACTGGTATTTTTTCTTTTTTTTTTTTTTTTTTGCGGTATGCGGGCTCTCACAGTTGTGGCCTCTCCCGTTGCGAAGCACAGGCTCTGGACGTGCAGGCTCAGCGGCCATGGCCCACGGGCCCAGCCGCTCCGTGGCATGTGGGACCTTCTCGGACCGGGGCACAAACCCGTGTCCCCTGCATCGGCAGGCGGACTCTCAACCACTGCGCCACCAGGGAAGCCCTGACACTGGTATTTTTTTAGAAGCTCCTTGGGGGATTTCAGTGGGCAGCCAGGCTTACAAACCAGTGGGCTGGATAATAGTAATTTCTTTTTTGGACTTGTCAAAAGATTGGGAGTTTACCCAGTTTCACAAATGTTGTCTCATTTGATTGTCACAAGGCGAGGTGGGGAGGATGGGGATTCTGGGCTCCACTTGGGAGATGAGGACATCGGTGTTCAGAGAGTTTAAGTGACTTGTTCAGGGCCGCAGAGGAAATACAGCAGAACTGAAATTCAAAATTAGAAATTCTGATTCCAAATCCCGGGCTCTTTTCATAACCTCTTGCAGCTCTAGCAGTTGTGTACCATCCCCTGCCAAATCAACTGGCATTCTCCAGGACAAGGCTTCTACTGTTCAATAATGATAATAATAATGACGATAATAATAATTTTTAGTTTAGTAGGCACCCACAATTCGTTGGATCTTCCATGGGCTTGTTATAATTCTCCCAGCAACCCTGCCAGGTGGGTGTGTTACCCTTGGATTCATAGATTAGGAATTTGAGGAACAGAGAGGTTTAGAAATTTGCCCCAGGTCACACAGCTGGCTCATGGCTGAGCTGGAATTTAAACCTTGGTTTGTCTCATTGGGAAAGTTCATGCGCCCTCCCCTGCACCACATGGTCTTGCTTCTGAAGCCTGGCAGGTTTCAAGCCTTTCTGCTGTCTGCCCACAGAGCCTCTCGCCTTGGAAACGACTGTCAGTAAGTCCTGGGTATTGATGGCTTTCTGCCCTCCCTGCCAAGGCTCGGCTGAGTCCCGTGGCTGAGATTCAGTTACACAATAGAAAAGACAAACAAATTAAAAGAGGAGCAGGGCTCTGTAAACAGCTTCTTTCATGACTCTGAGGACCAAGCCTGCCTCTCTCCTTTGGCGCAAGCATCTGCTGGCATCTTGGATGCCTGGGTTTTCTCACAGACACCAGCAGTGTGTTAAGTCAGCATGGACGGGCAGGCGTGGCTTATGGCGAGTGGACAGTCCTTAGAGCAATGCACACACTGCTCTAGAAGGACCCTTAGGGTAGGTGTTGGAATCCAGAGATTCCAAGGAGTTGATGATATATCAGGCTCCCTCTCCGGGGAAGTTTGTTAGAAATACAGATTCCAGAGCCTCACCAGAGATGCTGGTTTCAGGGTGGGGAGGTGGAGAGAATGGGCCCAGGGATCTGCATACTAAACCGACCTCCCCAAGGCGATGCTGATTCAGCTTGTTCCCAACCATGGGTTGGGAACCCCAAGTTCTTCCTGACTTAGATAAAAGCTCAAAGTGGGGAATGACTTGCCCAGAGTAACAAGGCAGGTTTGCAGGAAAGCTGGACTCCTCACCCAGGGCTCCCATGATGACCTCCTCCTATCTTATTTTGAGAATTTAGTCTGTGATGTCAGAGATCCAGGTACATTAGTTTGCTAGGGATGCTGTAGCAAAGTACCACAAACGGGGTGGCTTCAAATAGCAGAAGTTTATTCTCTCGGTTCTGGAGGCTGAAACCAAGGTCTCAGCATGGCCCTGCTCCTTCTGAAGCCCCTTGTGGGGGGGGGGCAATCCTTCCTGCCTCTTGCAGCTTCTGTGGTGGCTGGCAATCCTCGGTGCTCCTTGGCTTGCAGCTGCCTCACTCTGATCTCTGCCTCTGTCGTCACGGGACCCCTTCCCTGTGTGTCTGTGCCCAATTTTCCTCTTCTTATAAAGCCACTAATCACTGGATTTAGGGCGCACCCTGATCCAGTAAGACCTCATCTTAACCAATCATATCTATAAAGACCTTTATTTCCAATAAGGTCATATTCTGGGGTTCTGGGTAGACATGACTTTGGTGGGGTGGGGGGGACACTATTCAACCCACAACACCAATTAATACACTCATTCACCCCCAACTCTCCAAATAGCAGGACTCTTCCCAACCTTCAGGTCTCGGGGAAAAAGCCACGTCCCCAGGGAAGCCCTCCCTGACTGCTCCACCTACACTGAGGGCCTCTGGCCCAATTATTCTTCATCACAGCCTCCTACATGCTTCCTTCACAACAATGTTGCCATTACCTGTCTACACCCCCAGACCTGAAACTCCTTGAGAACCAGAACCGTGTCAGTTCTGTTCTCCAGGTGCCAACGTAGCCCTTCTCATGTAGCCAATGAATGCTTGAAGGAAGGAAGGAGGAAATATTCACCAGGCTCTGGTCCAGCCCTGCCTCTACCTGCTGTGTGACCTCGGGAAATCTCTGAGCAGCCTGGTACCTTAGTAGCCTCATCTGTAAGAGTGGGAATCTCTCTGAAGACCCATTATTTCGAGAGGAGTTTGCCACTGTTTCCATCTTCATGACAGATTTCCCCCCCCCCACCCCACCCCATGTTCAAAAGCCCCTCCTAGTAGATTTCCTGTCCTCCCAGCCTTTCCCTCGCGGCCTCTGTAAATTCATTTTCCATTCAACTAATTTGGATGATTTTGCTTTTCTCAGCGTTTATAAACACTCTCCTTTCCCCTCCCACCTCCCCTCCTCACCCCCCAATTTTTTCCCTCCCTCCCATCTCTAATGTTATGAAAGGAGGGTCAGGTGCTTGCAGTACACAGTGAGTCTAATTACCCAGGAAAGTAATTAACATTTCTAATAGAAACTGCCACTGCTCATTTTCATTGGGACCACAGAAAAGCAATAAGGTAAAAGAGTTTTGTAATTAAAGACTCCTTACTGTGGGGTCCCCATTCTATTCTGCAACTAATAAGTCTTGTGCTGGGGAATGAACATGCTGAGTTTCATGGAGACAGACAGGGCTCTGCTGGAAATACTCTTACTGTTTTTTTTTTCTGTCCTGCTGAATTTCCCTCTACCTGTGGGACTCCATCTTCTGGCTTCATGCTCCTCTCTTAGAAAAAGGCTCATTTCCGAAGCAAACACTGAACAACCCCCCAAAACTCTTGGCTGTGAGCTCAAGGATGACTCAGGATAGCTTGGAAATGTGAGGCTAAATAAACTGGCCAAAGATTTGGGAGGGAGTGCAGGAGGGGGTGGGCAAGAGCTGTTGGGGAGGCCATTTGGGGTCTGGGGTGAGGTGAACAGGATGGGGTGAAGTTGGAGTTTCATTTCTCCTAGCTTTGTTGTATAATCTGGGCCAATTACTTACATTTCATCCTGACTTAACTGGATCAGGACACTGGTGTTTAAAGCTAAACTATAATAATTCTTGTGCTTAGTTTTATTGAGCACTTGCTATGTGTCAGACTTTTGTGCATCTCACATATTAACTCATTTAATTCCTTAGCAACCCTATGAGTTTAAGTATATGCATATACCCATTTTGTGTATGAGGAGACCGAGGCATGGAAATGTTAGGTGACTTGCTCAAGACCATGCAGTCAGTAATCAGGAGGGCTGGATTCCAGCCCAGGTCCTCTATCTCCTGGATTTACTTGTTTGTTACCAGCAATGGGTGCTGCTAAGGGTTACATATCTCTGACCTGTGTCTCTAAAGGTGTTGGGTAAGAGCCAAGGTGAGATTTCTAGTTGCTCAGTCTGATTTCTGAGAAGCCAGGTCAAAAGAGATGTAGATGCTAATCTGAGAGTATGAGGTGCTATTCTAGAAACCCACAGGGTGACAGCAGTGGGATGTAGAACAAAGGGAACAGGCTCTGAGGCCAGGGAGGACCTTACTAGCTGTGCTACTAGCTGTGCTACTTTGGGCAAATTAATTTACTTCTCTGAGCCTCAGTTTTTCTCACCTACAGGATGGGAAACCTTATAAAGTGGTTGTGATCATTACGTGTGATAATCTTGATAAATGCCTGGCCCATAGAAGGTGTTCATTAAATTGCAACCCTGTTCTCCATCTTTATGTCTCCTCCTCTTCCTCATTTAATATCCATTCAAGCGTTGAAACTCATTTGCACCAGCTTGGTTATGTGAATTGCTTTGATGTTTGGGTTCCACATAAGTTAAGCGAAAGAAACCTTCTTGACCATATCTTTGCATGCAATTCTTTACTAAAGCATAATGAAAATGTTCCGTTTTTATAACAAATTGTGACGGGCGATGAAAAGTGGATACTGTACAACAATGTGGAACGGAAGAGATCGTGGGGCAAGTGAAATGAACCACCAACAACCACACCAAAAGCCGGTCTTCATCCAAAGAATGGGATGTTGTATATATGGTGGGATTGGAAGGGAGTCCTCTATTTTGAGCTCCTTCCAGAAAACAAAACGATTAATTCCAAGTACTGCTCCCAATGAGACCAACTGAAAGCAGCACTCGATGAAAAGCGTCCAGAATTAGTCACCAGAAAACACATAATCTTCCATCAGGATGACGCAAGACTGCATGTTTCTTCGATGACCAGGCAAAAACTGTTACAGCTTGTCTGGGAAGTTCTGATTCGTCTGCTGTATTCACCAGACATTGCACCTACGGATTTCCATTTATTTTGATCTTTACAAAATTCTCTTAATGGAAGAAATTTCAATTCCCTGGAAGACTGTAAAAGGCACCTGGGACAGTTCTTTGCTCAAAAAGATAAAAAAGTTTTGGGAAGATGGAATTATGAAGTTGCCTGAAAAATGGCAGAAGGTAGTGGAACAAAAGGACGAATGTGTTGTTCAGTAAAGTTCTTGGTGGAAATGAAAAATGTGTCTTTTATTTTTACTTAAAAAACCAAAGATACTTTTTGGCCTACCCAATACTGACAGTGCTATTTTAAAAACATTTGTTCATTCATTCACTCATCAAAGATCTGGAGCGTGGGTTGGTATGGTTGGCTTTTGGGTCCTATGGTTTCTGTTGCAATTACTCAACAGCAGTTGAAAGCAGGTCTAGATGATATGGAAATGAATGGGTGTGGCTGTATTCCAGTAAAACTTTACGGACACTGAAATCTGAATGTCGTATATTGTCCAAGTGTCATGAAATATTAAAATTTTTTTCTTCAATTATTTAAAGAGGTAAAAACCATTCTTGGCTTGTGGGTTGTAAAACTCAGGTGGTGAGCCGAATTTGGCCTCTGGGCTGTACCCTTGGTCTAGAGTCACTCCTGAGTGCCTGCCACACTGTAGACTGTCAGACATTTTTTTTTTTTTTTTTTGATGTGGACCATTTTTAAAGTCTTTATTGAATTTGTTACAATATGGCTTCTGTTTTATGTTTTGGTTTTTTGCCCGCGAGGCATGTGGGATCTGAGCTCCCTGACCAGCGATCGAACTTGCACCCCCTGCACTGGAAGGTGAAGGCTTAACCACTGGACCGCCCCGGAAGTCCCAGACATCTTGTAAAGACCCCTCCTCAGTGTGTCATCTCCTTTTCTCCTCTGTGCAAGCCTGTCTCCCTGATACAAGAGAAAGAGTCACAGCCAGGGGGATTGGTTATATTGCCTCTGGAGATGCATAAGGAGGAGGTAAACCTGGGGAAACATCACCGTGGCTATTGGCAGGACTTGATACATAAGTTGCAGGACCCAGTGCAAAATACAAATGCAGGGTTTTTGTTCAAAAATTAAGAATTTCAAAACAGCAATGGCGGATCATGAAACCAAATACAGCACTCATGTGACTGCACAGGTCACAAACCCGCCTGGCCATTTCTGGCTATTGGCTTTGAGCTTGTTTTCTTGTATGTTAAAAAAAACTTGAGATATCACCTCATGCCTGTCAGAATGGATATTATCAAAAAGGCAAGCAAGAACAAGTCTTGGCAAGGATGCGGAGAAAAGGGAAAACTTATGCACATTGGTGGGAATGTAAACTGGTGCAGCCACTGTGGAAACCAAACCAAACAAACACGTAGATACAGAGAACAGCATAGTGGTTACCTGAGGGGGAGGGAGATGCAGAAGGTGAATTGGGTAAAGGGGGTCAACTGTATGGTGACAGATGGAAATTATATACTTGGGGGTGAGCACGCTGTATACAAAAATCAAAATATAGTTTTGCACACATGAAACATATAGTGTTATAAACCAATATTATCTCACTAAAAGATAAATCTAAAAAATAAAAAAAAACTAGTTAATAAATCTTCCTCCCAGAGTTATTTTAAGGATTTAAGCGAACTAATAAATGCCTACCTTTCTAGTGTGTTTCCTGTCGTGTAGTAGGTGAACAAGAAAAGTTTCATGACACGTCCTGGCATTCTGTTTTACCACGATGCTTCTATTGCTGGTAATTTTAATGCTACCAGCATCAACACAGTGGCAGGTTTGGGCAAAGCAGAAGCCCAATGAAGATTTGCACTTCCATTTTTAGCAATTTTCCCGAAGGCTAAGACATCTGTTTGAATAGCTGGTACCAAGTGAGATGTTAGGGATTTGGGCTTAACTCAGAATAATTTGGAAACAGCACACCTGGTCTTCCATTTGTATTTCTGTCTTTTTTTGTTCGGTCTTATGATTTATATCTTACAAATCTCTCTGTGCATTTTTTTCTTCCCCTCTTTCTGTTGCTGTTTGCCCAGATTATGGAAGGGCAGTGTAGACACTTATCCCTTTCAGGAAAACCGTTCCCCTTCCACAGGCCGGAACAGGTGTTATAGAAATTCCTGGGTGACTGCTTTCCAAACAGAACTGCATCCTTTCTGCCAACGGCTTCCATCAAAGTCACTGGTTGGAGCAGTGACTTTTTGTGTGGGAGTTAGGAGCTATTTCCTGGTATTTAAGTAAAAGTGGACAGAAATAACTCATTTACTAATATGTTTGATTGTAATTGACAGGTTTATTTCAAATATTTGCTAAGTAACTTAATATTCATTCTAAAAGAGCTAAGGTGAGAATTTTTGACTTACAGAGAATGAATTTCCCAGGTGAATCTCAGAAGGTTGATCTTGGAGAACGTTCCGTACTTAATTTTTATAGGATCTACGTGTGCTTGACAGTGCTATAATAAGGGGTGGCATGCATCAATCCATCTCATGAAAAGGCAGAGAGGGTAACTTCCAAAGTGCTCACTACTTTGAGCACTAAACTCAAAGAATAATCGGTGTTATTTCTTCAGCATTTATTATGTTCCATGTGCTTTATATGCATGGAATAATTTACATAACCACCTAATTTAACTCACACATGTGACCTATGGTCAAAATAGTACTATCATTACTTCTGACAGGTGAGGAAGATAGAGATTTGTCTAACACATGGTGAATTGAGATGGGAATACAGGTTTTTTTTTTTTTTTTTAATTGAGGTGAAATTCACATAATGTAAACTTAGCCTTTTTAGAGCGAACATTTCAGTGACATTTAATGCATTCACAGTGTTGTGCGATCACAATCTCCTTCTAGTTCCAAAACATTTTTGTCAACCCCTCCCACCAGCTCCCGGCAACCACGAATCTATGTTCTGTCTGTGGATTTAGGCTGGTCAGCTTTTCATTATAACATGACACTAATAGCTAGGATTTATTTAGTGCTTACTGTATGCTGGGCATTGTGCTGGGAACTTCGCATGTGTGAATTCTTTTCATCCTCTCTACCCTGTGCAGAAGGTACTGTTATTACCTATGATTTTTAAAATTATCTCTAATTTACAGATAAGAAAATGGAGGCACAGAGAGGTCCAGAGAGTCATCCAAGGTTACACAGCAATCAAGGGTCAGACCCTGGATTGGAACCCTGACAGTCTGTCTCCAGACTCCCCCTCTCAACCAAAAATATGCACTCCCTTTTTGTGATCTCGTCCCTTTCACTAGGGTGGGTAGCATTCCCAGCAAATCCACAGCCTGTGCATTGTAGCCCATACACACAGCACAATTCAGTGCTGTAGCCCTTGGTGTCCGGGTAGACTGCCTCGTTCTCTGATTTTAACCTGAATCTTAGCTCCAGCTGTAAGGCAATACGCTAAGAGCTGTGATGGAGGGATGTACAAAGGTTTGTGGAAGCCCAGAGAGGGGAGAGATTTGTTCTCCCGGCGGAGCCCAGAGAAGCATCTAGTTCTCTCCTTTCTGTGTTCCTTTACACAAGAATCACATTCAAAACAACCTTTACATATCAGAGAAAAACAAAGATCTTATAAAGTCAGGTTGGATTTTAGTGGTGGGTGAGAGCCATGCAAATTGCCTTGGTTCTGCCACTGCTAGCTGTGTGACCTTGGTCTGTTTGCTTTACCTTTCTGAACTTTTGTTTCCTCATCTTTAACATCAGGGCATTTTGACCTGCAAACATATAAAGTTCCTGGCATAGCCTAAGGCTGCATTAAATGTTCTTAATAGATATTTTGATGTCCTAATTAAGACCTATTCTCAGGAACAGAGCTGATAAACTTCTTCATCTTAAGGTATAAATAACAAGAACAACAATTAATAGTAATCTTTATCTATTAGATTTATAATCTTATGATGTGCCAGGCACTGTTTTAAGCGCTTCACCTGTATTTTGTTTAATGGCTGGGAATACACTGCTTTTTAAAACCAGGTTTTAAAAAACAAACAAACAAACAAAAACAGCTGAGTCACAGTTCACAAACCAATGCTCTGTGGGGAAACCTAGTCTCGTGATTTGACCTGTGAAAAATAAAACAAAAATAGGAAGGCTCCATAGTCAGCTAGGTTAGGGACACCCTGCATACTCTATCCCTGAGGTATCCAACTTCGCAGCACCCTGGGATCACCAAGGGATCGTTTCTGTACATCTATGCTTGACCCCAGCTCCAGACAATCTGGCTTAAGTGGTCTGGTTGCTCTTGGGTGTATGGATGTTTTAAAGCTCCTGGGTGGGGACTTTTGTTCTCTCCCTGTCTCGAGTCTTCAGTGTGTTCAGTGGTACATCAAAGCTTTGAAGAGTTCACTAAGTTTTAAAAAAAAAAGTTTTATTGGCGTGTCATTGATTTACAATGTTGTGTTAGTTTCAGGTCTACAGCGAAGGAGGTCATTTCAGAGTATTGAGAAGAGTTCCCTGGGATATACAGCAGGTCCTTATTAGTTATCTCTTTTATATATAATAGTGTGTATATGTCAATCCCTATCTCCCAATTTATCCCTTTTAAAATTTGTATTTCCTAATCATAGTTTTGTTGGAACTCAATCAGATAATAATTTGGAAAGCCCTCTCTCTTTCCATCCCTTTCTTCCTTCTCTGTAAAAAATTATGATCGATTTAAAAGATACCTGATGCTCTCACCTTGCCGCTTTACTTTTTGGACCTCATCTCCTGCCTCCCCCTCTGCCCTGGGGCCCCGCCAGGCACTCTCCCACTCTGAGCTTTTGCACCTGCCATTCTGCTTTCCCTCTTCCGTGGCTCACTCGCTTCTCCCTGCCCCTTTTGACTCTTAGGTCTCCTTTTCATCCAGGTCCTTTCTGGCTTCCTGCTTTATTACCTCTCCCCACTTTTCCAGACACCTCTACTTCCTATTGCCCTTCCTTGCTTTACTTTTTTCTCCATAGTATTATCAGCCTCTAACAATCTAATATATCTCACTCATGTATTTCTTGTCTGCCCATTTCACTAATGTCAGTTCCAGATGATCGAGGCTTTGGTCTCATTCACAGCTGTGTCCCCAGCACCTAGAACAGTGCCTGGTGTGCAGCAGGTGTGCAATAAATACTTGTAAAATGAATGAATGAAAAGTATTGAGAATCAAATTACAAACAGCTGTGTATCTAGCACCCAGTATGAGTGTTGGCATTTTGCCTTATTTCCCTCAGTTCTTTCTTTTCTAAAGAAATAAAATGCTCTAGATACTGTTGGAGGCCCCCGGTCCGCCCGGTCCCTGTCCCCTTCCTACCTTCCAACAGGTGACCCTACTCTGATTTTGCTGTGTAGTCTTCAGGGCCATGATTTTATATATATATATATATATATATTTTTTTTTTTTTTCGGTACACAGGCCTCTCACTGTTGTGGCCTCTCCCGTTGTGGAGCACAGGCTCCGGACGCGCAGGCTCAGTGGCCATAGCTCACGGGCCCAGCCGCTCTGCGGCATGTGGGATCCTCCCAGACCGGGGCACGAACCCGTGTCCCCTGCATCGGCAGGCGGACTCTCAACCACTGCGCCACCAGGGAAGCCTGATTTTATATTTTTATGTGTGTATCCAGGATTGTTCTGGGGTTTCAAAATTTTATATAAACTGAATACCTAATCTTCTACAATTTGCTTTTTTATATCAACATTATATTTTATTCATGATGATACATGCAAATTTAATTCACTCACTTTAAGATTGGTGGAGAATTCCATTTCCATTGTATGATTATACCATAATTGATTTACTTTTTCCCCTTTAAATAGATATCTAGGTAGTTTCTAATTTTTTGCTATCATAAACAATGCCACAGTGAACCCACTTGGACACATCTTCTGTGCACATGTGTGAGAGATTTTTTTTTAGATTTGGGATGTTGGATGGCTGGGTCTTAGGGTATGTGCATCTTCAAATTTACTAGGTGTTACTATATTTCTCCCCAAAGTGGTTGCACCAGTTTATGTTCCTCCCTGTAATGATTTTTGCCTACCTGGTAGGGGGTGAGTTGATACAATTGCTTGTCGTTTACCTCTCCCTGGCTTCTGGTGAGGCTGACCTCCTTGTCAAACGTTTATTGGCCATTCAGGTGAACGCATCTGTGAATTGTCTTTTGATGGCCTTCATCCATTATTGTCCTGAGTTGTTTGTCTTTTTTTTATTGACTTGTAGAAATTCTTTATATATTCTGGACACTAGTCTTTTGTCAGTCACATGCTTTGCAAACATGTCTCAGTCTAAAGCACTTTAACTTTGATTATGCTGGCTTTGTTATACAGAGTGTATACATTTTAATGTCAGAGCATGTTCTGTTACACAAAATGAAGGGGGTGAGTGGTAGAATTTCAAGCATCAGTTTGTCAGGTGATGGGGGGAGGAAAATGCAGTGTCTGAGGCTGGGACCTTTACTGCAGCCTCCATTACACTACTATAAAATCTCTTTGACTCCCAAACCCTAATGTTTGTGAGGACAGGGCTGCTTCTCACAGTGGGTCCCAGACTATTTCTTTGTCTGAAAGGCAACCTGCAGTACTGTACCCCATGGAAGCCAGCAATCTCAGCAGCTGCCTTGCTGCAAAACCACTGTACCAGTTGCCAAGCCTGCACTTGGCTGACTTGCAGAAATGGACCAGTTTTCCTTTTTGATATGTTTGTGTGATAGAAGGAAACAGCAAGAGGGAGAGATGGAAACAAAACGGACCCAAGTTTGTACTGGGTTGTACAGGGTTGTACAACAAACACGGTCCTTTCCCACCACTTCTGAAGGTTCAGACAGGCCAGCCAGATGAAGACCTATGAATACGTCCACGCACGGCAGGGACCCTCTTCCATGGCAGGCAGACCCCAGTTCAGATACCTCCTTTAGAACCTAGAACCCTGATGATTTGGGATACCATATCTTATCATTTAGTTGTTCCTGTGTACCAGGTTACCCCCAAACTTAGTGACAGAGCGTGATGCAACAGGCCAGCCCCGTTACTCTGCTGGGAAGGAAGTCGAGGGATGAGCCAGTCCTGGGCATTGAGACAACTGGCTTCTCACCCTGATTCTGCTACAGGGTGGTCATGTGACCTCCAATGAGTCTACAGCCTCTTTGACTTCATCCTCCTCATTTTTCTTTTTTTTTTTTTTTTTTTTTTTTTTTTGCGGTATGCGGGCCTCTCACTGTTGTGGCCTCTCCCGTCGCGGAGCACAGGCTCCAGACGCGCAGGCTCAGCGGCCATGGCTCACGGGCCCAGCCGCTCTGCAGCATGTGGGATCTTCCCAGACCGGGGCACGAACCCGTGTCCCCTGCATTGGCAGGTGGACTCTCAACCACTGCGCCACCAGGGAAGCCCCCTCCTCATTTTTCAAATGAGGCCTTCAGGCTGGATGAGGTGTCTTCGAGTTCCTATTTCAAGAACATTTCTGGTTTCAAGAACATTCTGCCATCCTGACCATCATTTACGATTCAACTACCCGAGCAGGGGGCAGTACAGTCAATGCCATTCTTATTCCTCCTCAAGTTCAGCTCATGAGTATCAACAAGAACCCAGAGCAGCACCCTAATAGATAAATGATAATAATTGTGATTATCGACAATGTGATTGATACTTTGCTATGTGCTTTGCAGTTATTAATCCAAAACCTCCCTACTACCTGGTGAGGGATGTATTCATCCTAAGATTTGTCTCCAGGGGGCACTGTTCCTGTGTTCTTTGTGCATGGTCCTTGCTGGAGTACCTCTCCGGAATGCATCTACCAAGAGGACCTCTTGGGTAGTTGGTGACCCTGTAAGCATTATAACCTGCCCCTTCTAAAGATGGGAAAGCAGCTCAGCATGATTCAGTAACTTCCCTGAGCACCTGCTCATTATTGGAGGTAGAGGAGGGGGCTCAGGATTCTAACTCCAAAACCTGAGCCTTTGCCAGAACACCAGGATGCCATCTACAGACCAGAGCAACTTCTTCATGGGAGGGGAAGTGGGACTGGGGACTGGGGAGATCTGGGTTTGCACCCCAGCTCTGTGACTGTGAGCAGGTCACTGAACTCCTCTGTGCCTCAGTTTCCCTATCACCGAAATGGGGCCATAGTCATTTCTATTCCATAGGCTTACCTTAAATGAGGCAATGCGTGTGCAGTGAACTCTAGGCACAAATGGAAAACATCTTTCTCCGTGGAGGAAAGCTGCTGAGCGCCTTTCTGCGAAACCTGCTCCCCAATGGCAGACCAAGGTGGCTGGTGATCAGCACAGCCTTTTGAAGGGGGTCGTCTTTTCCAACAGAACATGACATAGCCCTGGGGAAAGTTGTTTTAGTTTCACTTAGTTTGATTTATTATTGATAATGCTGGAGATAAATTAGGATCATTAAAATAAGAGGCTGCCTTCTGCAGGCTGTTTTGAATTCCGAAGCTGTCTGCACTGCGTTTGCTGGGACTGGAGTGAACACGTGTGTGTCTAGAGGAGGAGAGCCCTGGGAGAGCGGGCGGTGGGAAGCCCTATTGGGAAAGTCTGGGCAGCGAGAGAGGAAGCACAGTATGGAACTGGGTCTTAGTGGGTTGTGGCTGTCATTAACAAAATACCATAGACTGGGTGGCTTAAACCACAGAAATTCATTTTCTCACAGTTCTTGGAGGCTGGAAGTCCAAGACTAAGGCGCTGGCTGATTCTGTCCCTGGTGAGGCATCTCTTCTTGGCTTGTAGACAGCCACTTTGGGTTCACATGTCTTTTCCTCCGAGTATCCAGGAAGTGGGGGGGGGGGGGGGAGAGAGAGAGAGAGAGAGAGAGAGAGAGAGAGAGAGAGAGAGAGAGAGAGAGAGAGAGAGCACTCTGGTGTCTCTTCTTTTTTTTTTTTTTTTTTTTTTTTTTTGTGGTACACGGGCCTCTCACTGTTTTGGCCTCTCCTGTTGTGGAGCACAGGCTCCGGACGCGCAGGCTCAGCGGCCATGGCTCATGGGCCCAGCCGCTCCGCGGCATGTGGGATCTTCCCGGACTGGGGCACGAACCTGTGTCCCCTGCATTGGCAGGCGGACTCTCAACCACTGCACCACCAGGGAAGCCCTGGTATCTCTTCTTATAAGGACACTAATCCTATTGGATCAGGGCCCCATTCTTATGACCTCATTTAACCTTAATTACCTCTAAAGGCCCCCATCTCCAAATACAATCACATTGGGAGTTAGGGCTTCAACATGTGAATTGGCGGGGGGAGTCACAGTTCAGTCCAATGCACATTGCCTTCCCACTCCTCCAAGAAGCGTGCAGTGACTGTTAGTACTGTAAAAAGGATAGTTGTCAACACCTTACTTATATCCTCAGAAAACATGAGGAGGTTTTGTATTATCATTAATATTCCCCTTTTAAAGATGAGGGGACTGAGGTCCAGGGAAGGAGAGTCACTGGCCTAAGGTCCCCAGCCGGTGAACGGTGGAGCCACGTTGAGGATGTTGTATGCATGACCCCTTGTGGGACTCATTGTACCTTGTCAGTTTCAAGGATGGCAAAATGGGAAAAACACTTTTGAAACAACCTTGGGTTAAATACTACCTCTATCGCTTATAAGTGGTGAGATCTTCAGCAGATTATTTGCTTTCTATGAGTGTATTTGTATCACTTGTAAGCGGGTAATAGTACTGCCCTTACACAGTCTTGTTGGGCTTAAATGAGATGAAGTATGATGATTACTTAGTCATCATGAGTACTGGTACTTAATGAGTACTAGCGTATCATAGCCACTGAATCAATGGAATCATTTACTTGCAGGTAGTCCCAGGAGAGGGTATGATAAAAATCATTCATACCAAGGTATAAATGACAAAGATTTTTGAAGTAGTCTGATAATTTTAGAGAGAAGTTGTGTTTTTTAATCTTTGCATAGAATGGACTCTTGCAAGGGCAACCTGGATCTTTGTAGACCAGTTGTCCAAAAAATATTGTTCAGTACCTCCTATATGTTAGGCACTGTGCTGGGACTGGTGGGTAAATGCAGAAAGGACTAAGATTTAGACAATGCCCTAGAGATACTGAAGCCCAAATCTGCCCTTTTCTCAGAGTCTCCCTTCTCATTACATGGCATCACTTCTTACCCAGTTGTTCATGTAAAACATGTAGGAAGTTACCCTTGATTATCAGGTCCTGTCAACTTCAAACCATGTCCCAAATCCACAGACTCCTTACATTTCTGTGCCTCAGTTTCTTCATCTGTAAAATAGAGTTAATAATATTACTTATCCTGAGGGATACTGTGGCAGTAAATGAGTTAATATATGTAAAGTGCTTAGAATAATGCCTGATACTTTGTAAGCAAGCACTTTGTGAGTGTTAACCTTTATTAGGATGATGTTATCTCAAAAGGCTCTATAGGATCAGGTCTCTGGCTGCCTCTCTGCCCTCACCTTTCTCTATTCCTTCCTTCCCTCGTATGTCCCAGCTACACTTTCCTTCTTGTTTGACCTTGAACATGTTAAGCACACTCCTGCCTCAGGGTCATTGTACTTGATGTTCCCTTTCTCTGAATGCTTTTCCTGTAGATAGGAGGCTTCTTCCCTCCAGGTCTCTGTGCAACTGTCACCACCTAAGGAGTCCTTCCCTGATGACACCCCTGTCAACCTATTCCCTTGCCCTGATTTCCTTTCCTTAGTAGTATTTATCACTACCTGATAAATGTGTTTATTGTTATCTCCCTATTTTGGTTATATATTGATATATCACAAACCAGTCCAAAATGTAATGTCTTAAAACAACATCAATCATTTTATTATTTCTTATGGTTTCTGTGGGTCAGGAATTTAGGAAACGCTCAGTGGGGTGGTTCTGTCCTGGGGTCACTCATGTGGTTGCAGTCAGAGTGTGGCTGGAGCAGCAGGGGCCTGGAGCAGCTGGGACCTGGTCTGGCATCTCTTGTCTTTTTTATTTGTAGGCTCAGTACTTCTCCACATGGGCTAATTTGAGCTTCCTTACAACATGGCAACCTTAGAATGGTCAGGCTTCTTGTGAGGTGGCTCCAGCACAAGCGTCCCAGTGAACCAGGGAGAAGCTTCATTGACTTTTATGACCTGGCGTGGAAGTCACATTTTATCACTTGCTCTTTATGCTATTGACCAACCAGTCATTAAATTTGGATCATGTTCAAGGTGAGGGATATAGATGCTACCTCTTGTTGGGAAAAAGGTCAAAGAATTTGAAACGTGACTTAAAACCACTAGATATGAGCTCCATAGGGACAAGAACTTTGCTTTGTTCATTATTGTATCCCTGGCACCTCAGACGGCATCTGGAACATAGGGAATGTCCAATAAATATATACTGAATGAGTAAAACAGTTAAGAATGTGCTAAAGTTCAAAACCCAAAAGTTATTTTACCTCCATAGTTATCCGCAGTCTTAACAATCCATTAAACCAACTGCTAAGCATATAGAAGAAATGATGTTAATTAAGCATAAGGAAACAAAATAATTTAAAAGACAAAATGCAATGTTACCTGCTAGACATATTCCAGGGACTTATTTTTGGAGGTTCATGTCTTATTCATCTGTCTCTTTTATTTCTTTTTTATTTCTTTTTTTAAACATCTTTATTGGAGTATAATTGCTTTACAATGCTGTGTTAGTTTCTGCTGTATAACAAAGTGAATCAGCTATATATACATATATCCCCATATGTCCTCCCTCTTGCTTCTCCCTCCCACCCTCCCTATCCCACCCCCTAGGTGGTCACAAAGCACCAAGCTGATCTCCCTGTGCTATGTGGCTGCTTCCCACTAGCTATCTATTTTAAATCTGGTAGTGTATATATGTCCCTGCCACTCTCTCACTTCCTCCCAGCTTACCCTCCCCACTCCCTGTGTCCCAAAATCCATTCTCTATGTCTGTGTCTTTATTCCTCTCCTGCTCCTAGGTTCTTCAGAACCTTTTTTTTCTTTTTTAGATTCCATATATATGTGTTAGCATACAGTATTTGTTTTTCTCTTTCTGACTTACTTCACTCTGTATGACAGACTCTAGGTCCATCCACTTCACTACAAATAACTCAATTTTGTTTCTTTTTATGGCTGAGTAATATTCCATTGTATATATGGGCCACATCTTTATCCATTCATCTGTAAATGGACACTTAGGTTGCTTCCATGTCCTGGCTATTGTAAACAGAGTTGCAATGAACATTGTGGTACATGACTTTTTGAATTATGGTTTTCTCAGGGTATATGCCCAGTAGTGAGATTGCTGGGTTGTATGGTAGTTCTATTTTTAGGTTTTTTGGAACCTCCATACTGTTCTCCATAGTGGCTGTATCAATTTACATTCCTACCAACAGTGCAAGAGAGTTCCCTTTTCTGCACACTCTCTCCAGCATTTATTTTATTTATTTTATATATATATATATTTTAAAATTTATCTATTTTATTTACTTATTTTTGGCTGTGTTGGGTCTTCATTGCTGCACGTGGGCTTTCTCTAGTTGTGGCGAGTGAGGACTGCTCTTCGTTGTGGTGCATGGCCTTCTCATTGCGGTGGCTTCTCTTGTTGTAGCACGCAGGCTCAGTAGTTGTGGTTTGCAGACTCTAGAACGCAGGGTCAGTAATTGTGGCACACGAGCTTAGTTGCTCCACAGCATGTGGGATCTTCTGGGACTGGGGCTCAAACCCCTGTCCCCTGCATTGGCAGATGGATTCTTGACCACTGCGCCACCAGGGAAGTCCTCCAGCATTTATTGTTTGTATATTTTTTTGATGATGGCCATTCTGACTGGTGTGAGGTGATTCCTCATTGTAGTTTTGATTTGCATTTCTCTCATGATTAGTGATGTTGAGCATCCTTTCATGTGCTTGTTGGCAACCTGTATATCTTCTTTGGAGAAATGTCTATTTAGGTCTTCTGCCCGTTTTTGGATAGGGCTGTTTGTATTTTTGATATTGAGCTGCATGAGCTGCTTGTATATTTTGGAGGTTAATCCTTTGTCAGTTGCTTCATTTGCAAATATTTTCTCCCATTCTGAGGGTTGTTTTTTTGTCTTGTTTATGGTTTCCATTGCTGTGCAAAAGCTTTTAAGTTTCATTAGGTCCCATTTGTTTATTTTTGTTTTTATTTCCATTTCTCTAGGAGGTGGGTCAAAAAGGATCTTGCTGTGATTTATGTCATGGAGTGTTCTGTCTATATTTTTCTCTAAGAGTTTGATAGTGCCTGGACTTGCATTTAGGTCTTTAATCCATTTTGAGTTTACTTTTGTGTATGGTGTTAGGAAGTGTTCTAATTTCATTCTTTTACATGTAGCTGTCCAGTTTTCCCAGCACCACTTATTGAAGATGCTGTCTTTTCTCCATTGTATATTCTTGCCTCCTTTATCAAGAGTAAGGTGACCATATGTGTGTGGGCTTATCTCTGGGCTTTCTATCCTGTTCCATTGATCTATATTTCTGTTTTTGTGCCAGTACTATACTGTCTTGATTACTGTAGCTTTGTAGTATAGTCTGAAGTCTGGGAGCCTGATTCCTCCAGCTCTGTTTTTCTTTCTCAAGATTGCTTTGGCTATTCGGGGACTTTTGTGTTTCCATACACATTGTGAATTTTTTTGTTCTGGTTCTGTGAAAAATGTCAGTGGTAGTTTGATAGGGATTGCGCTGAATCTGTAGATTGCTTTCAGTAGTATAGTTATTTTCACAATGTTGAGTCTTCCAATCCAAGAACATGGTATATCTCTGCATCTGTTTGTGTCATCTTTGATTTCTTTCATCAGTGTCTTATTGTTTTCTGCATACAGGTCTTTTGTCTCCTTAGGTAAGTTTATTCCTAGGTATTTTATTCTTTTTGTTGCAATGGTAAATGGGAGTGTTTCCTTAATTTCTCTTTCAGATTTTTTATCATTAGTGTGTAGGAATGCAAGAGAGTTTTGTGTACTAATTTTGTATCCTGCTCCTTTACCAAATTCATTAATGAGCTCTAGTAGTTTTCTGGTAGCATCTTTAGGATTCTCTGTGTATAGTATCATGTCATCTGCAAACAGTGACAGTTTTACTTCTTCTTTTCCAATTTGGATTCCTTTTCTTTCTTTTTCTTCTCTGATTTCTGTGGCTAAAACTTCCAAAACTATGTTGAATAATAGTGGTGAGAGTTGGCAACCTTGTCTTTTTCCTGTTCTTAGAGGAAATGGTTTCAGGTTTTCACCATTGAGAACGATGTTGACTGTGGGTTTGTCGTATATGGCCTTTATTATGTTGAGGTAAGTTCCCTCTATGCCTACTTTCTGGAGGGTCCTTATCATAAATGGGTGTTGAATTTTGTCGAAAGCTTACTCTGCATCTATTGAGATGATCATATGGTTTTTCTCCTTCAATTTGTTAATATAGCTTACCACATTGATTGATTTGTGTATACTGAAGAATCCTTGCATTCCTGGGATAAATCCCACTTGATCATGGTGTATGATCCGTGCTGTTGGATTCTGTTTGCTAGTATTTTGTTGAGGATTGTTTGCATCTGTGTTCATCAGTGATATTGGCCTGTAGTTGTCTTTCTTTGTGACATCTTTGTCTGGTTTTGGTATCAGGATGATGGTGGCCTCATAGAATGAGTTTGGGAATGTTCCTCCCTCTGCTATATTTTGGAAGAGTTTGAGAAGGGTAGGTGTTAGCTCTTCTCTAAATGTTTGACAGAATTCACCTGTGAAGCCATCTGGTCCTGGGCTTTTGTTTGTTGGAAGATTTTAAATCACTGTCTCAATTTCAGTGCCTGTGATTGGTCTGTTTATATTTTCTGTTTCTTCCTGGTTCAGTCTCGGAAGGTTGTGCTTTTCTAACAATTTGTCTATTTCTTCCGGGTTGTCCATTTTATTGGCATATAGCTGCTTGTAGTGATCTCTCATGATCCTTTGTATTTCTGCAGTATCAGTTGTTACTTATCCTTTTTCATTTTTAATTCTATTGATTTGAATCTTCTCCCATTTTTTCTTGATGAGTCTGGCTAATGGTTTATCAGTTTAGTTTATCTTCTCAAAGAACCAACTTTTAGTTTGGTTGATCTTTGCTATTGTTTCCTTCATTTATTTCTGATCTGATCTTTATGATTTCTTTCCTTCTGCTAACTTTGGTATTTTTTGTTTCTTCTTTCTCTAATTGCTTTAGGTGTAAGGTTAGATTGTATATTTGCGATGTTTCTTGTTTCTTGAGGTAGGATTGTATTGTTATAAACTTCCCTCTTAGAACTGCTAATGCTGCATCTCATAGGTTTTGGGTCATTGTGGTTTTTTTTTTTTAATTTATTTATTTTTAGTTTTGGCTGCATTGGGTCTTTGTTGCTGCATGTGGGCTTTTCTCTAGTTGCAGCAAGAGGGGGCTACTCTTCCTTTTGGTGCGCAGGCTTCTCATTGGGTGGCTTCTCTTATTGCAGAGCACAGGCTCTAGGCGCGTGGGCTTCCGTAGTTGTGGTTCGTGGGCTCTAGAGCACAGGCTCAGTAGTTGTGGTTCACGGGCTTAGTTGCTCTGAAGCATGTGGGATCTTCCTGGACCAGGGCTTGAACCCGTGTACCCTTCATTGGCAGGCGGATTCTTACCATTGTGCCAGCAGGGAAGCCCTGGGTCATCGTGTTTTCATTGTCATTTGTTTCTAGGTATTTTTTGATTTTGTCTTTGATTTCTTCACTGATGTCTTGGTTATTTAGTATATTGTTTAGCCTCCATGTGTTTGTATTTTTTACAGAGTTTTTCCTGTAATTGATATCTAGTCTCATAGTGTTGTGGTTGGAAAAGATACTTGATACGATTTCAATTTTCTTAAATTTACTGAGGCTTAATTTGTGACCCAAGATATGATCTATCCTGGAGAATGTTCCATGGGCATTTGAGAAGAAAGTGTATTCTGTTGTTTTTGGATGGAATGTCCTATAAATATCAGTTAAGTCCATCTTGTTTAATGTATCATTTAAAGCTTGTGTTTCCTTATTTATTTTCATTTTGGATGATCTCTCCATTGGTGAAACTGGGGTGTTTAAGTCCCCTAGTATGATTGTGTTACTGTTGATTTCCCCTTTTATGGCTGTTAGCATTTGCCTTATGTATTGAGGTGCTCCTATGTTGCATGCATAAATATTTACAATTGTTATATCTTCTTCCTGGATTGATCCCTTGATCATTATGTAGCATCCTTCTTTGTCTCTTGTAAAAGTCTTTATTTTAAAATCTCTTTTGTCTGACATGAGAATTGCTACTCCAGCTTTCTTTTGATTTCCATTTGCATGGAATATCTTTCTCCATTCCCTCACTTCCAGTCTGTATGTGTCCCTAGGTCTGAAGTGGGTCTCTTGTAGACAGCATATGTTTGGGTCTTGTTTTTTTATCCATTCAGCCACTCTATTTGTTTTGGTTGGAGTATTTAATCCATTTACATTTAAGGTAGTTATCGATATGTATGTTTCTATTCCCATTTTCTTAATTGTTTTGGGTTTGTTATTATAGGTCTTTTCCTTCTCTTGTGTTTCCTGCTTATAGAAGTTCCTTTAGCATTTGTTGTGAAGCTGGTTTGGTGGTGCTGAATTCTCTTAGCTTTTGCTTGTCTGTAAAGGTTTTAATTTCTCTGTCGAATCCGAATGAGATCCTTTCTGGGTAGAGTAATTTTGGTTGTAGGCTGTTCCCTTTCATCACTTTAAATAAGTCCTGCCACTCCCTTCTGGCTTGCAGAGTTTCTGCTGAAAGATCAGCTGTTAACCTTATGGGGATTCCCTTGTATGCTATTTGCTCTTTTTCCCTTGTTGCTTTTAATATTTTTTCTTTGTATTCAATTTTTAATAGTTTGATTAATATGTGTCTTGGTGTGTTTCTCCTTGTATTTATCCTGTGTGGAACTCTCTCTGCTTCCTGGACTTGATTGACCATTTCCTTTCCCATATTAGGGAAATTTTCAACTATAATCTCTTCAAATATTTTCTCAGTCCTTTTCTTTTTCTCTTCTTCTTCTGGGAGCCCTATAATTCAAATGTTGGTGTGTTTAATGTTGTCCCAGAGGTCTCTGAGACTGTCCTCAATTATTTTCATTCTTTTTTCTTTATTCTGCTCTGCAGTTGTTATTTCCACTGTTTTATCTTCCAGGTCACTTATCCGTTCTTCTGCCTCAGTTATTCTGCTATTGATTCCTTCTAGAGAATTTATAATTTCATTTATTGTGTTGTTCATCATTGTTTGTTTGTTCTTTAGTTCTTCTCAGTCCTTGTTAAACGTTTCTTGTATTTTCTCCATTCTATTTCCAAGATTTTGGATTATCTTTACTATCATTACTCTGAATTCTTTTTCAGGTAGACTGCCTATTTCCTCTTCATTTGTTTGGTCTGGTGGGTGTTCACCTTGCTCCTTCATATGCTGTGTGTTTCTCTGTTTTCTCATTTTGCTTAACTTGCTGTGTTCGGGGTCTCCTTTACGCAGGCTGCAGGTTCGTAGTTCCCATTGTTTTTGGTGTTTTCCCCCAGTGACTAAGGTTGGTTCAGTGGGTTGTGTAGGTTTCCTAATGGAGGGGACTGGTGCCTGTGCTCTGGTGGATGAGGCTGGATCTTGTCTTTCTGGTGAGCAGGACCACATCTGGTGTTGTGTTTTGGGATGTCTGTGACCTTATTATGACTTCAGGCAGCCTCTCTGCTAATGGGTGGGGTTGTGTTCCTGTTTTGCTAGTTCTTTGACGTGCGGTGTCTAGCACTGTAGCTTGCTGGCCATTGAGTGGAGCTGTGTCTTAGCGTTGAGATGGAGATCTCTGGGAGAGTTTCCGCTGTTTGGTATTATGTGGAGCTGGGAGGTCTCTGGTGGACCAATGTCCTAACCTTGACTCTCCCACCTCAGAGGCACAGGCCTGACACCTGGCCGGAGCACCAAGACCCTGTCAGCCACATGGCTCAGAAGAAAAGGGAGAAAGAAAGAAAGAATGGAAGAAAAAAAATAAAATAAAGTTTTTAAAATAAAAAAATTATTAACAACAAAAAAATTTAAAAGTAATAAAAAAAGAAAGAAAGAAGAGCACAACCAAACCAAAAAACAAATTCACCAATGATAACAAACTCTAATAACCATATTAAAAAAAATAAAAACAAACAAACAAAAATTAGACAGACAGAACCCTAGGACAACTGGTAAAGGCAAAGCTATACAGAAAAATCACATAAAGAATTATACACATACACACTCAGCAAAAGAGAAAAAGGGAAAAAAAGTATATATAAAAAAAAGAGAAGAGAGCAACTAAATCAATAAACAAATCCACCAATGATAATAAACTCTCGATACTAAACTAAGATAAACATAAAAGCAGAAACAAATTAGATGCAGAAAGCAACCCAAGTCTATAGTTACTCCCAAAATCCACCTCCTCGATTTGGGATGACTCATTGTCTATTGATGTATTCCACAGATGCAGGGCACATCAAGTTGATTGTGGAGATTTAATCTGCTGCTCCTGAGGCTGCTGGGAGAGATTTCCCTTTCTCTTCTTTGTTCTCACAGCTCCCAGGGGCTCAGCTTTGGATTTGGCCCCGTCTCTGCGTGTAGGTCGCCTGAGGGCATCTGTTCTTTGCCCAGACAGGATGGGGTTAAAGGAGCAGCTAATTTGGGGGCTCTGGCTCACTCAGGCGGGGGGGGGGGGAGGGGTACGGAAGGCGGGGGGGGAGGGAGGGGTACGGAAGGCGGGGGGGGGGAGGGAGGGGTACGGAAGGCGGGGGGGGGAGGGAGGGGTACGGAAGGCGGGGGGGCCTGCAGCAGCAGAGGCCGCCGTGACGTTGCACCAGCCTGCGGCGTGCCGTGCATTCTCCCGGGGAAGTTGTCCCTGGATCACGGGACCCTGGCAGTGGCGGGCTGCACAGGCTCCGGAGGGGAGGTGTGGATGGTGACCTGTGCTTGCACACAGGCTTCTTGGTGGCGGCAGCAGCAGCCTTAGTGTCTCATGCCCGTCTCTGGGGTCCACGCTAATAGCGTCAGCTCGCACCCGTCTCTGGAGCTCCTTTAAGCAGCACTCTGAATCCCTTCTCCTGGCTCACCCAGAAACAGTGGTCTCTTGCCTCTTCGGCAGCTCCGGACTTTTTCCTGGACTCCCTCCCAGCTAGCCGTGGTGCACTGGCCCCCTTCAGGCTGTGTTCATGCTGCCAACCCCAGTCCTCTCCCTGGGATCCGACCGAAGCCCGAGCCTCAGCTCACAGCCCCGCCCACCCCGGCGGGTGAGCAGACAAGCGTCTCGGGCTGGTGAGTGCCGGTCGGCACCAATCCTCTGTGCGGGAATCTCCTTGCTTTGCCCCCCGCACCCCTGTTGCTGTGCTCTCCTCCGCGGCTCCGAAGCTTCCCCCGCCGCCACCCGCAGTCTCCGCCCGCGAAGGCGCTTCCTAGTGTGTGGAAACCTTTCCTCCTTCACGGCTCCCTCCCACTGGTGCAGGTCCCATCCCTATTCTTTTGTCTCTGTTTTTTCTTTTGCCCTACCGAGGTATGTGGAGAGTTTCTTGCCTTTTGGGAGGTCTGAGGTCTTCTGCCAGCGTTCAGTAGGTGTTCTGTAGGAGTTGTTCCACGTGTAGTTGTATTTCTGATGTATTTGTGGGGAGGAAGGTGATCTCCACGTCTTAGTCCTCCGCCATCTTGAAGGTCTCTCAGTGTCTGGTCTTCTGTCTCTTTTAGAACTGAGCACAAGGCAGGTGATCAATGAATGGTTTTTCAAAGAACGACCAAGTATACTCTGGTCTTGTAATTGCATATCTTCTTTGTTAAAAAGTTAATAAAAGCCCCACTTCTGGGGCAGCTTGTTTCAGGAAACAGGTACACTGAAGAGAAATGTGTCAACCATCATTTATTAAACACTGTGTACCAGGAAATGTAACAAGCACTTTGTAGGCAGTATATTTTTTGCTCTTCATAGTACCCCATGGATATCAGTCCCACTGTTATGTCTCTTAGCCCCCATTTTGAAGAAATTGAAAATGAGGCTCAGAGAGGTTAGTCCTACCCTTTTCCCCATGTAGGTTCCAGGTGGTAAGCGGGAGGGGAGGCTGTGATGTTCATTTGGCTCAAAAAGCTGAGCCCTTTGCCAGGTTCCTTGCTGCACCCTTGGGATCTGAGGGGTCTGGCCGTGGTCTGACACAGCCCAAGACTCTCCCTCATGTCACCTACTCCTGGACGTTTAGTGGAGACTAGTCTATTCAGGTATGTGAGCAAAAGACCAGGTAGCATGTCGGTCACTGCTCCCACTGACTGTCACTTTAAAGTGCTCTTATGGTGGGCGTCTTAAGTGTTCTCGTTATCAGTTTCTTTGCTTTTCTTTCTTTTTCTTTGGCCGCTGCCATGCGGCATGTGGGATCCTTAGTTCCCCGACCAGGGCTCGAACCCGTGTCCCCTACATCGGCAGGCGGACTCTCAACCACTGCGCCACCAGGGAAGCCCCCCCATCAGTTTCTTAATATAAATAATTTAGAAAGGGTGACAGATGATCTCAATGCGCTTGCACTTAGCAAGGGAGTCTTCTGATATCAGATCCCGGATGTATGGCCGGGCTTATGTACGGGGTCAGCACCGAGTGAGCTGGAGCTCACAGCCCTGTCCACACAGCAGGGCTTAGGCTGAGTTCACATCCTCTAGGGCCTGTGGGTAACTCAGAGTCACGTTTAACAGCATTACTTCCAAGGAGGCAGCAGATGTCAGAGGAAGATGATGTGTGGGTTCAAAGCCAAGGCTGCCTTTTCCTAGCCTGCAACGCTTGACCAGTGACTTCATTTTTCTAAGCCTCCATTTCCTCCTCTGTCAAATGGGTACCACAGTACCAACTTCCCAGGCGGGATTAAGTGAGATAATAGTGCTATATTTATCAAGTATTTATTATGTGCCAGGGGCTTTTCTGGGTAATGGGGAACCAGTGATGAAGACCAAGTTATTGACGTGATGGAGCTTACATTCCAGCAGGCCTTGACAAGAACCTTGCAAACAAGTTTAAAAAATCATCTCAAGTGGTAATAAGTCCAAAAAGGAATCATGGCAAGAGGATACAGGGACAGCAGGGTTGTTGTTGTACATGGGAGTTAAGGAGCCCTTCTGGGGAGGTGATGTTTGGGCAGAGACATGAGGTAAGTGAGCTGATTTCAGGTTGGGGGGGCAGCCAGTGCAGTGGCTGAGGGAGGAGGCCCCCCTGCTCTGATACAGGAACAGCAAGGCCAGGTGACCGGCACGGCTTGAGGGGACAGAAGGGAGAATGGGAGGGAAAGAGGTGAGACGGAGCAGGGCTGGGTTGTGGAGAGCTCCAGAGCTCTGGATGAGGTCTTGGAACTAGATTCTGCGAGACAGCTTCATGTAAAGTACCTGACATAGTAGGCGTTCACGGCCAGTTGGACAAGCGATTCCTCACCACTTACCATCTGCTGGACCCTCTGCTGGGCAAGGGGACAGAGATGGGTTAGCCATACTCCTCATTCTTCAGGCAACCTAGTTCCTTTCCCTTCCTCCATTCCCATCTTCTAGATCTTATTCTGAGACTGTCTGGAAGCTTTCCAGACTTTGAGCATTTTGCTCTGTTCTGGCATCACAGTCTAAAATGTATGTGAAGCATGTCCTAGCTGATAAAAAGTATTTATTTTCCCTAACCAGTTGCGTTAAAAAATAACAGAAAGGAGAATTTACTTCTTTATTGAACTTTCTAATCCATTTTCTTTGAGGTTGAGAACACATTTACCAGTCCTGCAGTGGAGATGCTGTCATTGCGGGGAAGTGAAGGGTCCTCAAGCATAGAGAGTAGAAACAGCCTCCCTCTCACTTTGCAGCTTCAGAAGCACTTTACCAACATCAGTGCTGGTTGCCTCTTGCAGCCCTCTTGGTGGGGGTGTATCAGGATAGCAGCTAATGTGGCAGGGACTTACCATATTATTGTTGGGTGCCCTTCTACGCCCTGGGAGAATAGAGATCCAAGGTCCCCCGCAAAGTGTTTCATCTAATCCTCACTATGCTGTGAGGTATGCATCAGATATTGCCCACATTTTGAAAACAAGGAAACCAAATCTAAGAGCAGAAAAGTGACTTGCCGAAGGTCACACAGCTCATAAGTGGTGACCAAGTGCTCCCAGTTACCCATGGGCTTGGCTTGACCAAACTTTAGTCAAGCTTACCTCCTTCCTACAAGCTCTTAAACTTTGGCTGGTCCCCAAGTTTTAAGCAGGAACCAAGGTGCAGAGCAACTCTTCCGAAAGGCTGGCTACAAAGAGATATCCTGTTATGCTTGCCAGCCTTCCCCAGAGTTCCACCCAGCTCATCACACTGCACACCTCCCACAAAAGAAAAGGCTTTTTCTTTTGGATTTTGAGATGCTTGAAGATCCAGAAGTCAAAGAATTCTTCCTACTGCAATAGTCTTTTTGAGTAAAGTCTCTCTCACCTTAAGTCCAGATTGGTTTTTCACTTGACACAGGGGAGCTGGGATTTGAACCCAGGATTCTCTGAACTCTCCAATTTATTCAGGGGTTGGAGTACTTGCAAACATTTACTTCTGTATGGAATGCTGTGACACACAGATGTGCTTTCTTCTAGAAATCAAACGAGAAGTGATATTGCTGATAGTATGATAAGATTAAAATCTGACTCTATTATGTGTATGTTGGTCTTTAAACCTAAAAAAAAAAAGAATCCTGACACCTGAAACTAACACAGTATTATAAACTAACTATTCTTCAATAGAAAAATAATATACAAAGAATCTTAAAGACATCACAGTCAGTTTTTTTCAGTTTCTAGAAAAACACATTTCTATTTGTTCATTTGTTTGTCTTTTGCCCACACAGGTCAGAAGAAGTATGATATTTTAAAGAAAGATTATGGGAAACAAGCTTAAGTGTGAGAAGATCAATATATATATATATATATATATTTGTGAAATATGGTGGAACTACCTTATTTGAATTCTGCGAGGTTAAATAAAGAAACTGGTTTCCTGAGCTCATAAAGCACGATTTCCAGGTTGGCAGAATTGTTTTAATGGGAAAGGACATGAATCAGAACCAGATGGATCTGGATTTGAGTCCAAGCTTTGCCATTAGCTGACTGTGCAGACTTAGGCAATTTCCTCAGTTCCTCTGTCTATAAAAATCCTTCCCAGTTTTTCCTTTTGTAGTGAGACAGAAGTATAATCATGCATGGGGCATGATGCATAATACTTGCTCAATAAACTTTAAAAAATATAGGAGAAGGGGTCCATCTTAGGGCAGAAGCACTGTTTGACATCAAAGAGATTTTTCAGAGCAGGGGAGACATTCTGATAAATCACAATAACCCAGGGTTTGAGTCTACCTACTTGCCTAAAAATGTGCCTTTTGTCCCAACTGTCCTATGGGTTGACTTTCCCTGCATCCGCTCTTAGCACGTGTTTACCAAACTTGTTGCCTCAGCAGATTCTCATAGGTGATTTCTGCAGCTGCATGGTCCTGGGTCACATTTACCCATCACCAGCCCCTTACCCACTGGTACAGCTAGATGCAGGCACAGAGGCCACTTGGGGCTGAGTCTTCTCTCAGTGTTGACTTAAGGAGTGTACAGGCAACCACTTGACATGTGGTCAAGAAAACCTGCTCTTGAGCAATGGGCCCTGGAGACTCTGAGGACCAGAGTCATCAAGAAGATTAGGGGGTTGCTGAGTCTGTTGTACCCCTCTGACCCACCCTTGGCACTCAGAGGGCTGCAACAATAGCTTGGGCAAGCCACCCAGGTCAGGCTGGAATGAATGAATGAGTTGAGTCTGCTTAATGAATGAATAAGCAGTTGAGTCTGTTTAACCCAACCCTCAATTTTAGCTCTTAACACTTATGATGCATTCATTTATTTATGTGGTGTGGCAGCATCACTAGGTTTCCTAGGGCTTCTGTAACAAACACCGCAAACTGGGTGGCTTAAAACAGTCATTTATTCTCTCACAGTTCTGGAGGTTAGAAGTTGGAAATCAAGCTGTCAGTAGGGTCAGGCTCCCTTCAGAGTCTCTAGGGGAGGATCCTTCCTTGTTTCTTCCAGTTTCTGCTGACTCTTGGCATTGCTTGGCTTGTGGCAGCATCACTCCAGTCTCTGCCGTCGTTGTCACATGGCTGTCTTTTCCCTTGTCTCTTTTCCTCTTATATGGACACAGGTCATACTGGATTCAGGGGCCATTAATGGGTCTCATCTTTTAATGTAATAGGTCATACTATACCAGTATGATCTCATCTCTACGAATTACATCTGCAAAGCCTCTATTTTCAAATAAGCTCACATTCACAGGTACCAAAAAGTTAGGACTTGAATATATGTTTTGTGGGAACACCATTCAACCCATTACCATGTCACTCTTGGTGGCTGAGACAACCCCCATCTGCAGTCCCCTTTCCCCAGCTACCTGACACTTAGGGGCAATCATATGGCACAGTTTTGGCCATTAAAACCTCAGGGAGGTCTGTGGGATGAGCCATCCAAGAAAGCTTTAATTTTCCTAAGTAAAAATACACTTGATCGGTAAGCCTCTTTTTCTCACTTCCTGTTTGG
This sequence comes from Delphinapterus leucas, assembly GCF_059928025.1. NCBI lineage: Eukaryota > Metazoa > Chordata > Mammalia > Artiodactyla > Monodontidae > Delphinapterus > Delphinapterus leucas. The sequence continues at coordinate 90,016,952 of NC_143139.1, read as the reverse complement.
AATATGCACGTGTCATTAGAGGTACAGCTTTCATTTGGTGGCCAGGAGGGACACATATAAGGAGGAAACTCAACCCCCTAGTGATGGCAAAGAGGAGAGAGGAGTAGTCCGAGCCCCTGAGGCATTCACGAGCCCCCACTCCATTGCCCACCCCTGGGCTCCTTGATTTGGGAGCCAAATAAACTCCTATATTTTGGTGCCTTGGTTATGAGGTTCTGCTCTTCTGTAGCTAAATTCATGCCTGATGGGTACACATGATTATCCCTCCCTGATGATGAGGATGATAGCAACATAACAAAACCCACTATTTATTGAAATACTTTTTGCAGGCATCGTACAAAACACTTTACTTAGATCACGTAATTTAATAAATACATCAACCCTATAAGGTAGAACCACGATTGTCCCCATTTAACAGATGAGGAAACTGAGTCTAATAGAGATTAAGCCACAGCCATGCTCACACAGTAAGAAAGTGGTGGGTCCAGGATTCAACAACAGGTTTACTGGCTCCCAAGCCTGTGATTGTTCCACTGTATACCATGTGGCCAGTTCCCAGGAAAACCTTGGGAAAAGAATAAAAATAAGAACTATAGCGGTGATGACAGTGGTTAGCATGTATTGAGGAAGCATTATTCGTAGTCATTTACTGAGTAGCAAGTGCCAGGCACAGTGCTAGTGCTTTACCTATAGAAGCTCATGGTGAGTTCTTCAAAGGGCAGGGGCTCAGCCCTGCCTCCACAGCCCTCAGCACAAATGACTCTGAATGGCTGAACGGTGATGGGATCATTTGAGCTGGGATTTATAGGAAGAGTAGGAGTCTGATAGATGATGAAGAAGAAACCAGTCATTTAAGAGATAAGGACCAGTAGAATCAAGGGCGCTTTGCCAAGTTTTGGTCCTCGGAAAGGTTTGGGTGTGGCTAGGACTGTCACTGCCCCCCAGTGTCCATTCTCCCCTCCTTTCTGTTAAAAGTACCACATCCCTAACTTTCACCTGAGCACTTGGCCCCCAGCTATAGATAACATTTCCCAAGCTCCCTTGCTCCCAGTTGCAGTCATCTGATTAAATTCTCATCAGTGGAATGTGTAACCTACCTGGCATTTCTTTAAAAACAAAGTGCTTACTTCCTACTTCCTGTGAACCAAAGCATGGGCAAGATAATGACCCACCCATGTTCATGGAGGGGAAGGTGGCATACTAGGGCCTGCTGTGGCAGGAATATGGGAGGAACTGGGGCCCTCCTGCAACTTTGTGGAACAGAGCTGTCCTGTCAGCTTGGACTCATCTTTGATTGTTAGGAAAGAAAGAAGTAAAGTGTTATTTTATTTAATCAGCTACAATTTGGGGCTTCTTTATTACAACAGCTTAGTCTGTACCCTAATATTTTGGATCTGAACCCAGACCACATCTGGAGGAAGAATCACCCAGTTAATTCAGTCCAACTCCCAGGAGAAGAAAGAAAATGGAGAGGTAGGGGAGGCTATCTGGGGAGCAGGAGGAAAGCTGCAGGCCCCTCAATGTGTTCATAGCAAATTAATAATTTTGTCAATTTATTAATTCACAGATACTTATTGAGCATGTGCTGGAAAATCCACCCAACCCAGGCAGCTGTGTTTTCTTCCCTGCTCTATTTTCTCCATCTCACTTATCACGATTGAAAATTACATTATCTATCTTGAGTGCAGTAGTATTTACCAGAAGGTAAATTTATGACATCGGAGAAGGGAACGTTAGCAAGTTTTGTGAGAAGAAATATTATGTGGGAAGTTAGGGAATACACTGGAACTGGTATAAATCATCATCACTGTCTGGAGAAATAGACAAAATAAGAGGGAGTTTGCAGCCCAGCAGAGGCCTGCTTTCTGATGAACACAAGGGGGACGTGAGCCCAGAACACGGGTTGGGGGTGGTAGGATGGGGTAGAAGGTACAGTGGCAGCTGGACTGGACTCATCTCTCACAACTCAGTGGCTTGGGTCTTGGGGCCCACTCGAACAGTAACAAGAAAAGCCCTGTGCAGCTGGAGTAAACAACAGTGAAGATGGATAACTCAAGGCTGGGAAGGAGGAGGGGAATGAGAAGAACCGTCCAGCAGAATGAGCATAAGATCACAGAGGATGACACTGAATCATGCAGAGAAGAGATTGACCCAGAACTTCTGGGGTCAGTTTGTACCTCTCTCTCCCACTATGTCACTCGTAGCCAATTCCAACAAGTCAAATGATTAAAATCTATGTAGTCTCTCCTGTTTAGTCTGTTGACCAGGCACCCAGGGAGGATAAGGTGTGTGTGTTTATTACCTGTTCATTGTCTGTCTCCCTCACTAGAAGGAAACCTTCATGAGGGTGGGGACCTGGTCTGTCTTCTTTACTGCTATCTCCCCAACACCTAGAACAAAATCTGACACATAATAGGAGTTCAGTAAGCAATTTTTGAGTAAATGAATAAAGTAAGCAGACAAGTAAATAAAACAACAGCCAGTTCCAATAATTCTAAAACAGAAAGATATAACTACTTTGAGATGGAGAAAACAGAAGAAGCTTTCCTTTAGGACTATGGGCAGGGAAGTAAAGTTTAAGATGAGATTCCAGGAAGAGAAAGAGTCAGCCATGCTGAGAGTAGGGAAAAAGGCATTTCAGGCAGAAGGAACAGTGTGTGTGAAGGCCTCCAGGTGGGAGAGAGTTTGGCATGTTCCAGAAACAAAGAAGAAGATTGGTCTGACTTCAGGGGGAGTGATATGAGCAGAAGTGGGAGAGGTCAACAGGGGCTGGATCCTTAGTGTTAGTAGCTGGGGTTTTATTCTAAGACGATTTATTCCTACTCTATGTCTAGGGAGACATAATCCAATTTTGCTTTGGGAAAAGTGTGTAGAAACTGAATTGGAGGCAGGCAAGAGTACTGGTGAGAGAACCAGTGAATAGGCAATGGTAGTAGTCTACAAGAGAAATGATGTTGAAATGGACTAAGTTGGTATCTATAGAATTATAAGCGAAGTGGGTAGACTTATTTAGAGCTTGCTGATGGATTGGATATGGGAGGTGAGGGAGAGAGGACTCAAGAATGCTGTATCAGCTAGCTGTTGCTCTGTAACAAATCACCCCCATATTCATGGCTTGAGAAACAATCATTTATTATGACAGCTCACGCCTCTGTGATTGGTTATCAATTGGCTGGCCTAAGAAGGGTTTCCTGTTGATCCCAGCTGGACTTGCTCATACTTCTGTGGATCAGCAGGGGTGGGAGTAATGGGTGCTCTGCTTGAATCTACGCTCATCTGGGTTAGCTAAGCTGAGGCAGCTCTGGTCCAACAGACTCTCTTCTGTTTCTTCCTGGGTGAGCAGGCATGTTCTCCTCATGGTCACAGCAGAGGCACAAAAGGCAGCAATCACACAAGGGCATTTCAAGACTCTGCATCACATTTGCTAACATTCCCTTGGCCAAAGAAAGTCCCACAGGGCCATGGAATTGTGCTTTAGCATACGGGAAGCACTACTACCCAGTTAAATGGCAAAAGGTGTGGGTACCATGAGGGGTGAGGAATTGAGCCATTATTACAACCTACCACAGATGCTTCTCATGCTTCTGGTTAAGTTTCATTATAATTTCCCTTTTGGTCCACTCCAAACAATTCTCCTTTTTTTTCCACCCACAGGACACCACTCCTATTTGTTTATTCTTGGAGCTTCCGTTAGGAAGGAGACGGCAGAACTAGAAACCTGCTTATGCAGTTTGGCCTTTCTGCAGAGGATGGGAGGGTAGGGGTACCGCACCGGGTAGATGGAAGTTTTACCCCTTGGAGTTTGGCTCTGAATCTAGGGGGCTTAGCACGGGTGTAGATTTTGGTCACAATATTGTGTGGGCTGATGTGGATCATGGGACACACAAGTGCAGGTTTACAAAAGCAACTGAGAAAGGCCCTGGCCAAAATGCAGAGAATATCTGCAGCTTAAATACTGGAACGATTATATAATTTGTGGGGCTTTGCAAGCTAATTTGTTTGCTGCCTTTTCAATTTGCCATTCCGTTTCCATGGTTTCACGGTTGGTCAGAGACGGAATATTTAAACCCAATAGACAAAGCCTGAAGTTGAAGAGCTAAAATGGCTGTGGAATTGTTTTATAGCACAAACCGGTGGAAAGACGACTGTGTAGGGAATCGAGAGAGTTAGAGTCTGGTCCTGGCGTTGCTGCCCTCATGCCAGATTCCTGCTTGGTGCCTCAATTTCTCCATCTGGGATGTGGTGTGAGATCTTAGGTGGCTCCACCCAGCTCTGTAGTAACAGTAACAATAACAGTAATAAGTAGAAGTAACAGGTGTAAAAATAGCTAATAGGGTCTATTCAGTGATTACTTTTAGCCAGACATGGTGTGAGTGTGTTATGTTCATTTTATTCTCACAATAAGCACAGGAGAGGGAGATGCTACACCTTTTTCAAAGGGTCATGAAACTGAGGCTTGCCCAGCATGACATAGCTAATAGTGCCAAAGCTGTGGTAGGAGCCACTTCTCTCTTATTTCAGATCCTGGGGTCGTATCCCCTGTATTCCCTTTCTCCAGGATCCTATTCTCTCTAGTGCTGTGTGGTGGAGCTCACTGTTGGAAATGTCCTGTGTGTGCATTATCTGATTCTGTAGCCACTGGCTGCTTGGAGCTCTTGAGCGCTTGAGATGTGACTAGTGTGACCAAGGGACAGCATTTTAAATTTTATGTCATTTTAACGTTTTAACTAGTTTTTTAGAGTCACGTGTGGCTGGCAGCCCCTGTGTTGAACAGAGCGTGAGAAAGCAGGGACTTGGCCAAATTCAGTGTAGCATGATGTTTAAGCAAAGGACTCTGGATGCATTTTCTGGGCATAAATACCCTTCCTGCCACTTACTAGTGGTGTGACCTTGGGCAAGTTATTTACCCTCTTTATGCCCCAGTCTTCACATGTTTAAAATGGGGATAATAATGGTTGAGGGTGAGAACTAAGTAGGTTAATATACTTAGAACAGTGCCTGGCACACAGAGCCATGTAAGTGGTTATCAGTATGGTTACACCCCTAGGTGAGAAGATGAAAAAAAACCTCTGATATATATTGATGCTTTTTAACTTGATTCCCTCAAAACAGTGCAAGGTAGTGTAGTGGGCAGTGCTGGCACCTGGCCCCGTCCCCTCGGATCCCTTTCATCTTTCTGTGTGCCCATCCCCAGCCACTGTGTGCTTTGTTGCTACAGCTCTCACCTGCCCCTGCCACCTTCAGAGGACTCTGCCCTGGATGCTGGAGCCTTCTTGACCACCGGGAAAGTGGACCTGCCTGGGAGTCTACCTCACCCCCGCTCCCAGCAGCTTGTAGCCAGGAGTTGACTAGTGAGGGTGTAAAACACCCAGCTTCTCTGTCCCCAGACAAACATCGTCCAAGTCTGAGGTGTTATTTACACCCCAAAGTTCCCCAGAGGATCAGGCCAAGGCTGGGACTCCTGAAATCGCACCCTCATAACCCCTTCCCCTCTCTGCCCTGCTCCCCTCCACCCCCATCTGGTTTCTCTTTACTAAAACACATGACCCCCAATCCCTGCCCCAGAGCCTGTTTCTGGGAAAACTGACCCAAACAGGTGCTCTCTATTTACGATGTCCAATACTGACTTCAACCCTGCAAGGTACTCCTCTACCCATTTTACAGATGAGGAACTTGAAACTCATGGAGGGAAGGGATATTTCTAACATCGCTTGGTAGTAAGTGAGGTGAGGGTCTACAGTGGAGAAGAGGGTGTGTCTTCCTTCAAAGGCCATGCGTTTGTATTCTGATGGCCACAGCGTGTTGCCATCCCTACGAGGGGTGGTATTTATAGTTCGTAGGCAGTGCCTGAATACGTGGCTGGTACACACTGGTTTACAGGTGGCGTCCATTCTGACTGTACCAGTTGTGAACTATTTTCAGCACGATCCCAGTTCGTATTCTGTGTCTCTACATGGCACGGCATGTAGGTGTGTATCTGCGGGGAAATGCAGACCTCCTGGAAAACCCCGGACAAACGGTGGGTAGGGCGCCTGTGCCTCCTTCCTCTCCAGAGACACAGCGTGTCCCTCTTGCTTGTCACGGCTTTCCCGCTGGCCTGTGTGCCGAGCTCTGCCTAAGGGCGGCCTTTAGCGTCAGGCTGATTTGCACAGTCATTGAAGAGTGATTGAGGGCGATGAGGAGCCAGGCCCCGGTGCTAGGTGCAGATGACACTCCAAGAGGTCAGGGAACTTGCTCAAGGTCAAGCAACCTGTACATGCAGAAATGGCGTTTGCAGGGGTATCTTCTGAGTCTTCATTCTGGATTCTCCCCGGCCCCCCTCCCCACCTCCAGAGAAGCAATGGATAAGATGAAATGTGGGAACTCCTATCCATCTTGACTTGGATGTTAACCCAGGTCTTCACTGGGCCCCCTTGCCCATTGAAGGTGTAAGTGACTAAAACCCTTGTCAACCCTTGAGTCCAGAGCTTGTCCCCTGGGTTTCTGTGGGGTCCCAGAACTGCTTGAATTTCCTGTGCCTTCTCTGTTCAGCACAGTGGGGACTGAGCCATACATCTCATTTTCTCTTTGTGTCTGCCCAGGCGAATCCACTCACACTGAGCATCCTAGACTCTTAGATTCTAGGAAAATTACTACATCCATGTTCAACAAGAGAGAGGTGGGCAAAGGTCAAGAATGGCATCAAAGTAGTAGTATGTTTAACTGAGAGATAGGAGGAGATCATATGAATGGAATGGAAGTGGAGGGTGGACTACCGTTCAATCAAATTGTACTAAAAATGATTGAGTCTTTCTTTGCTGGCCAACATTTCAGGGTTTATGCTATGGACTGAATTGTGACTCCCCCCACCCAGTTTCACATGTTAAAGCCCTAATCCTCCAATGTGACTGTATTAGGAGTTAGGGCTTTTAGGAGGTAATTAGGGTTGAATGAGGTCATAAGGGTGGGAGCCTAATACAGTAAGATTGGTGGCTTCCAAGAAGAGGAAGAGAGATTGTTTATCCACTCACCCAGAGAAGAGGTTATGACTCAGTGAGAAGGCAGTTGTCTTCAAGGCAGGAGGAGAGCCCTCACCAGAAAGTGAATTAGCCAGAATATTGATCTGGGACTTTGAGCCTCCAGAAGAGTGAGAAAATAAATTTCAGTTGTTTAAGTCACCTAGTCTATGATATTTTGTGATGGCAGCCAAAGCAGACTTGTAAATATAGTAAAAAAAGTGGTTTATAAACAAATTATGAGGGAAAGAAGAAGAAGAAAAAGGAGAGGAGGAGGAAAAAGAAGGAGGAGGAGGAGGTGGAGGGAGGGAGGAGGAGGTGGAAGAGGAAGACAGAGGAGGAGGAGGCGGAAGTGGAGGGGGAGGAGGAGGTGGAGGAGGGGGAAGGAGGAGGTGGAAGTGGAGGGGGAAGGAGGAGGAGGGGGAATGAGGAGGTGGAGGAGGAGGAGGAGGGGGAAGGAGGAGGTGGAGGAGGAGGAGGAGGGGGAAGGAGGAGATGGAGGAGGGGGAGGAGGAGGGGAAGGAGGGGGAGGAGGAGGTAGAAGTGGAGGGGGAAGGAGGAGGAGGTGGAGGAGGAGGGGGAGGAGGGGGAGGGGGAGGAGGGGGAGGGGACGAGGAGGGGGAGGGGGAAGGGGAAAGAGGAGGAGAAGAAGAAGACTTTGATAACACCAGCTATTATTAATTGAGTGCTTTTTTATCTCCAGACATAGATAATAGATATCAGGTATCTCATTTAATGCACAGTAACACTTAGAAAGAGGTACTCTTTTATGCCCATTTGACAGAAAATGAACTGACTTTGCCCAGGAAAAAGTTGGAGAGTTAAGGCTCAAGTTCATTGCTTTAAAAGAGTCTCTAAACCAATGCCCCAATCTCTGATCCCAGAAGAAGGTTATTATTAACCTCATCTATTAGATCAGGAAACTGAGGCAAAGAGAGGTCAATCCCAGCTGGTAGGTGGTGAAGCCCCGGGCCACCTTGTGTGGTTTAGATATTTTTATCTGTTCAATAATATCTGCTCAAGCAGGTTGAAATCTAGCCAGCACTCTGCTTAGCAACTCATGGGCACTAGTAATGAGGCTGTATTTGCCTGAGGAATGAACCCTTTATCTGATTTTTAAAAAGATGTAATATTTCACCAATCTGTGGATTCACTGGGGCTGCATCTGCCCAGAGGAGTTGTTTTTTCTGATTTGCACAAAGGCTTGGTATCGAATAGAGTAGCCCTTGAAGAACGAGTATCCTAGCCCTAAAGTCTGACTTCAGAGCCTGCTCTCTGAGCGCACAAAGCTGGTCAGTGTCTTTCCCCTGCCAAAGACCCCTTTTTCTAGTGTTCCCTCCACAAAGTTAGCATTTTGAGCTATTTTGCCCACTGTAAGACAGCATATAATTAAACATGATTTAAGTGACCTAAACAAATAAGGGTTTGCTTTTTCCATGTAATAAGAAGACCAGAGTTAGGTGGTTTAGAGTAGGTACAAAGCCCTCCAGGACCCAGTGTTCATCCAGCTCCCTGCTCTGCCTTTGTTATGGTGTAACTTCTGGCCTGAGAGTCACGAAGTGGCTGCTGCACATCCAACCTTCAAACCTGAGTTTCAGGTGGGAAGCATTGGGATTATAGGCAAAGGGTCAAAGGGGTGAGTTAGTAAAGTTGGTCTCTTTTTTAATCAGGGAAATTGTAGCTTTTTCAGAAGGTCCACCCTTAAATCGCATTGGTTAAAACCTATGACCTATGGCCACATCTAGGTGCAGGGGAATTTGGGAGATGAGTGTTTTTAGCCAGACACATACCACACTGGGCAAAATTGAGATCCTCTTAGTAAGGAAAAAAAAAGGAGACTAGATCCTATGTGTTCTTAGCAATGTCAGTCACATCCACCAAGTAAACTGCGTGTACAGAGCAATATTTAACCTGTTTATCCCCTTTTATGAGTCAAAGGTACAACTTCTAAAAAGAGCATTTTTTAAAATTAATTAATTAATTTGTTTTTTTTATTTTTGGCTGCGTTGGGTCTTCGTTGCTGTGCACGGGCTTTCTCTAGTTGCAGCCAGTGGAGGCTACTCTTCGTTGCAGTGCACGGGCTCTAGGCACTCAGGCTTCAGTAGCTGTGGTACATGGGCTAAGTAGTTGTGGCTTGTGGGCTCTAGAGTACAGGCTCAGTAGTTGTGGTGCGTGGGCTTTGTTGCTCTGCGGCATGTGGGATCTTCCCGGACCAAGGCTCAAACCCGTGTCCCCTGCATTGGCAGGAGGATTCTTAACCACTGCGCCACCAAGGAAGTCCCAAGAAGAGCCTTTTTAATGTTGACAAGTAATATCTAAATCCATTTCCCCTGCCATCGAGAGCCTGTGTTTCACACACAGGATGGAGATGCTGAACTACTCTTGCCCTGTGATCTTCATGATCACATATTTCAGCTTCTGCTTGGAGCCAGTGTTGCCTTCCCGCCCATACCCCTGACACCTGGTTTTGTCGACTACTGCCCTCTCCTTCCTGCCTCTTAGGCTTCCTCTGGGCTTTATAGCTCCTGACTCCTGCACACTCCCCACTGCAAGGATTCTGAGACCAGGGATCTGACCTGGAGACTCAGTCTACTGCTCACCAGTCATTGCACCCACCACATAGCCAGTCCTCCTGCCGGGTCTGAACGCAAGACCTAGTGCCCTAAGTCATTCCCCAGCCCACCTATTTGATCTTTGGCAGTGAAGAAATTAACAGCTTCTCACAGGGAGTGGCCTGTTCTAGTTTCTGCCTGAAGCAGTCCCCTGGGTGCATCAGCTAGCCTGGGCAGGCTCATTGTGGGTACATGTGCGGTTTTCATTCGGCCTTTGGGAAGACCGGAAAACTGCTCATAAGTCTTCACACTGCTTTCTAGCGCAGCGCTGCCTAATAGAACTTTCTGTGATGCTGGAAATGTCCTATATTTGCACTGTCCAATTCAGTAGCCACCAGCCGCAGGACACGACTGAGTGCTTGAAATGAGGCTAGTGCAACTGATGAACCAAATTTCTAATTTTATTTAATTTTAATTAATTTAAGTTTAAAATTAATAGCCACCTGGGTCTAGTGGCTACCGTACTGGTCAGTGCCTCTCTAGAGGTTTGCTCTGGAAGTCAGGTACACAGGTAGGATTTATTGATAATAAGGCCATATTGGTGGCCATTTGTTGAATATCTACTCTGTGCCAGAGGGTTATACATATGTTCCCATTTGATCCTTCCAGGAGTCCTGCAAGAGCTGCCGTTATCCCCATTTACAGACAAAAACAATCCCACTTTGGAGACGTTAGGTAGCTTGTCCAGGCTACATGGTGCAGCCTAGATTTGAACTCACGGCTGTCTGACTTTGAAGTTCATGCATGCTTTTTGCATTGTTCAGTCTTCCTTTCATAAGATTTTCAACGACTCACTCCACTTTTACATAGGATGTTCAACTCACTTGGTCATTGCCTTCCTCTCTTCTGGGTGACAATAACATGGAAGGTTTTACTGAACAGTTAAGGTTTTGCTATTGTCAAATCCAAGTAATAGAATTGTCATTGCCACAGAAGTTTGTTTCAGTTTACACACACACACACGTGCGCACACACACACACACACACACACACACACACACAGAGGTCCCCTTTTCTCCTTCAACCGTCCATCATAGAAGTTAAATCCAGCTTTTTTTTCCTAGCAAAAGGAATCTTGTAATAAGGGAAAAGATTCGTGGGACTTCCCTGGTGGTTCAGTGGATAAGACGCCATGCTCCTAATGCAGGGGGCCCGGGTTTGATCCCTAATCAGGGAACTAGCTCCCACGTGCTGCAACTAAGAGCCCGCATGCTGCAACGAAGATCTCGCGTGCGGCAACGAAGATCCCGTGTGCCGTAACGCACATGGGATTTATTTATCGACACAGCCAAATAAATGAATAAATAAATATTAAAAAAAATAATTCCGTTCCTAGACCAAACATAGAGAGTAATGGCCAGTGGTCTGAAACAGGCATAGATCTCCTAAATACTGCCCTTTATCCAGGTTCCTCTCCAGTTACTGCAAGTTTCCAAATGTGAAACTGACTAAGGAAACAACCAATCCTAAACCCCTGCTGACTTACAAGGTGGCCTAATGCCCACCTGAGAAGTGCTCTTTCCCTGTGTGTCAGTGGTTGGAAGGGCGTTTATGGGGCCTCTCCAGAGTATTAATGATTATTGGGTCTGTAGCTTCTGGGTCTGCAGGCTCTATAAATGGACCCTGAAGAAAACCTTTATGAAGAAGTGGTTGATGGAGTCTGGAGTCTGGGTGTTTCTGGAGTGACAGAAGCCATATCTCTGCTCTGAGCTCTCAGCTGGCTTAGGACGTGGGGAATGACTGTGCATCAATGGGTGATAAAAATATAATTGGGGATTCCAGAATGGACAGCCAGATTGCCATGATTCCAGCTTGCCTGACTGCACTCCTGCTGTGATTATATCCAGTTCTAACAAATTTATTTCATCCCCTCTTTGAGAGAGAATTTCTAGCATCATGACTCTTGCTTTCTGAAACCTCAAATGATGAGAAAGTTTACCCAAACTGTCTTTGAGGAAATAAGTCAAATGCCAGATTAGGTGTTACATTAATTAAGGTAATGGGAGTTGCTATTGATATATGCATCCAAAACTCAGTGACTTATACAGAAGTGTATTTCACCCTCACATGAAACCCCATCAAAGGAGGAATGAAGATGGGACTGGGCTCTACTCCACACAGTCATCCAGGGATCCAGGCTGATGGTGGCTCTATGGCTGCTCTGGGCACTGAGATCCAGCTGGCAGATAGGAATAGAATGAAGGTTCACCTGGTGGGTGTTTATGGGCCAAGCCTAGATGTGGCATACATCACTTCTGCCCACAACCCATTGGCAGTTCTCAGCCATATGGCCCCAACTAACAGCAGAGGAGGCTGGGAAACATAGTCTAGCTGTGGTCCCAGTGTGAAAGGAAAACAGATTTGGTGGACAGCTGGTTAGCTGTGGTGTAGACTTTAATCCCTCAGCTGTCAGATAAGATTAAAAGAGACTTGTGCTTTTGTAAAGAATCTGCTTCATGGCCAAGGGTTGGAGTGAGGTTTTTGTTTTGTTTCAGAGCATTGTGTTAGAGATCACTTAAGATGTAAGTAAAGAAAGCTACAGGAGGGAGGGTCTAGTAACATGAGTCGGGAAAGGTCTGATTCTTTTTTGTTTTGTGTGTGATACGCGGGCCTCTCACTGTTGTGGCCTCTCCCGTTGCGGAGCGCAGGCTCCGGACGCGCAGGCTCAGCGGCCATGGCTCACGGGCCCAGCCGCTCCGTGGCATGTGGGATCTTCCCGGACCGGGTCACGAACCCGCGTCCCCTGCATCGGCAGGTGGACTCTCAACCACTGCGCCACCAGGGAAGCCCAGGTCTGATTCTTTATTGGATTCTATGTGTGCTAACCAATCATGTCTGCTCAGAAAGTGAGCTGAAATGAGCCAAAAGCTGGTGTCATCAGACAAGTTGTAATTAACGTGACCTCCAAGGTCCAGAATGGTCCAATCATTAATATTTCTCCAATTTTACCTCCTGACCCTTTCTCTCTCCCACTCAGTGTTCCAGACATACTGGCCTTTTGATTCCCAGAATGCTCTGTGTCACCTCTACCACAGTGCCTTTGCACAAGCTCTTTCTATTTCCTAAAATGTACCAGACCTCCTGATGCTCCCACTCACCTCAATCAGGAGGCAGGCAACATTCCAGTTTCTTCAGATCATCTCTTCCTTGGCCCTCTTGCCTGATGGGGTGGACTTGGTTCTAGTGGTAGGAAATATTGCCTGTGGGTTAAGCTAAGATTTTATCTTTTCTATGGTGGATAAAGTGGTGTGTATGCCTACGGCCAACCTAATGCATATGCCTTGTAATAATTTTAATATGCAAATTAAAGAGCAAAAGTTGGCCAGCTTTGTGTTTTTATTAACCACAATTTCTAGGCATTATTACTTTTTATTTTATTTTATTTATTTTTAACATCTTTATTAGAGTATAATTGCTTTACAATGGTGTGTTAGTTTCTGATGTGTAACAAAGTGAATCAGCTATACATGTACATATATCCCCATATCCCCTCCCTCTTGTGTCTCCCTCCCACCCTCCCTATCCCACTCCTCTAGGTGGTCACAAAGCACCAAGCTGATCTCCCTGTGCTATGCACCTGCTTCCCACTAGCTATATATTTTACATTTGGTAGTATATATATGTGTCAATGTTACTCTCTCACTTCATCCCAGCTTACCCTTCCCCCGCTCCCCGTGTCCTCAAGCCCATTCTCTACGTCTCCGTCTTTATTCCTGTCCTGCCCCTAGGTTCATCAGAACAATTTTTTTTTTTTAGATTCCATATATATGTGTTAGCATATGGTGTTTGTTTTTCTCTTTCTGACTTACTTCACTCTGTATGACAGACTCTAGGTCCATCCACCTCACTACAAATAACTCAGTTTTGTTCCTTTTTATGGTTAATATTCCATTGTACATATGTGCCACATCTTCTTTATCCATTCATCTGTTGATGGACACTTAGGTTGCTTCCATGTCCTGGCTATTGTAAACAGTGCTGCAATGAACACTGTGGTACATGTCTCTTTTTGAATTATGGTTTTCTCAGGGAATTAGGCATTATTACTTTTTCTTTGTTTCATGCCATTATTTCCTTTTAGTGAGAAATCTGCTTAGTATATTTATTTGTTTTGGATAATAACAGGGGTTGTGTGTGCCTATGTGCCGCTTAAAAAATTGTGCCTGGGCCAGGTTGGCACTTATAGAAGTTTAAGATAAATAATGCTTTTTCTGGGCTAAATTCCCTCCATACACTGGCACATTATCATTCTCAGACCATATTCCCTGCTCCTGCTACTTTTCTGTAAAGTCACTCAGTGGTGTTTCTGGCCAGAGCTCTTTTTAGTGGAGGTGGAGCAAATTAAAAGTTTAACAAAATCAAACAAATATTTATCATACATCCACGATTTCTCTTTTAAACCCCCTTTAATCCCCGTGAGAGGCCATTATATTTCTCCCTGCGTTTTCATCTCCACTATTCCTTCTGTGCTTTCTCTTTCCATACTCTGAAGGCCCCTTCCCAGTACAAAGTAGTGGAATATTCAGTATTTCCTTGTGGCAATAATTCAGACTCTGAGTTGTGCTTTTTCCTCTGTTTCCACCCAGATCACTAAAAGTAAAGATGCCAACTTACCCAAGACTCATCCCAAAGGAGACCCTCTGGAGTGTAAGAATATCTGATTTGTGTCCCATCTTCTCTCAGAGGACGGGTCAGGCAGTCTTAAAGGTGAGAGGGGGCACTTCTGAGAGAGGTCACCATATCCGTCTCTCCCGCCTTAAGAGGGAAAGGGTTGGGGGCTACGTGTTTCCCATGATGAGTGGAGATTCCAAAGCCTGCCCTGGTGCCTGCTTCCTGTCTGGAAACTAAGTGAAAGCTGGTGGCTCACACAGAGATCCCGCGTGAGTTGGTGTAAAGCGACAGTGGAGAGGGACAGCTGAGAGGACAGCATGCAATGACGGCCCGAGTTCCCAGCGCTTGGAGGGCAGGGTTGCCATGGCAGAGGTGCACTGCCATTCCTGTATTCCATCCTGCTGTCTCCACACCCTTTACCCGGTGACATTGCAGTCCGTCCCACAGACCTGAAGCCTGAAACAGAGCTTTTCAGCTGGCCTGCAGACCTGAGTGTGATAAGAACTACTTATTGCAGTAAGCCACCCCACGAGGGTGTGTGCACGCCACTATGTGCTGTAGAACATTCCCCTGGACTCAGATGTTCCATTGTCCCCACCCCCCCATTTTGGTGCAGAAGTCCTTTTTCTGAGACTCATGGCCTCTCCGGCTCTACCACCTCCCATGTTTCCTCCTGGCTGACATCTCTCAACCTCCTGGTTCCTCTTCCACCTTCTTGAAGAACCCGACTCAGGGGTTTCCTAGCCACATCCCTTCCTACCGTTATCAGGAAGGACCTTGATGCCTATGAGGATGGCACTTCCAGTACTTTCTTCTCATGTATCCTTGACCTTTTCCAATTCAGTGATCTTCACCTTCATCAGCCTCAGCTACTCAACTCCCATTACCCAACCGTATGTGTGACTTTCCTCTCTTCATCTCCCTCCCCCATCCCCTTTCCCTCCCTCCCTTCCTTCCTTGGGTGTCAACTCTATGCCAGACCCTATACTGTGCTTTGGGGAAACAATAGTGATAAAAACACATAGTCTTGATCCTCAAGGGACCCACTTCTGACTACAGTTTTTATTCTTTCCATTCTCTCCCTCCTTTGCTCCTAAGACACCCAATCACTGATTTCTAGTTCTGAGACTCCCATCAGCCCTTGGAGTACAAAATGCATTGTCCCAATCACTCCCACATTTAGTTTTCACATTAATCCTGCAAAGCATATTCTACTACTGTTATTATGGCAAATAATAGCTAACCCTTATATTGTCAGTGATTCAGACCTGCCAGCACTACCTGAGGGTTTTCTACATACTCACTCATTAAATTCTCACAAAACCCTCTCAAGTAGACATTACTGTTATCCTCATTTTACTGACGAGAAAACTGAGGTACAAAGCACTTTTGTAATGTGCCCAAGGTCTCACCACATGACGTGATTCTGGAATGAGGGTTGAGGACAGGCAGGTGGCTGCAGTGTGGCATGGGGATTTGAGGAATGGGGAAAGGGTCTTGAGAATACAGGGTGGGGAGGGGCCAGGAAAGGAACAGGGAGTGAGCTCGGGGTGGCTCTAGCCATAAGCAAATCATTCTGGGAGAAAAGAGGGTCAGCACGGGTTAGGCGGGCTATGGGAGAAATGCAATCACTTTCCATCCCATGCTAAGCAGTAATCCACAGTTGAATAATTCTGTTGAAGAAGGCAGTTTTATCTTTCTCAGGAAGCTTGGAGACACTTAAAAACCATCTTTCATTAAGGGTCTCTGAGGCTTATCCTATTTGAATTAGAAAAGTGCATGGGGTCTCCAGCCTGTGAAATCCCAGAGGCGCCTTCTTTCTGCCCCCCAGCTCTCTGCTCCTTTCTGTAATGTGAACTACAATCATCAAAGAATACTTGGCCTTTATCTATCCAGAGAGTTCTCTTCTGTTTTTTCAAATTTCTTTCCAAGGAGCTAAAAGCTATTAATAGAGCTGATGGTGGTAATTAGGAAGGTTGAAATTTGCTTTTAATTTTTATTTGAATCATAAACTTGCGGCTTGTACTAAAGTTAAGGACAATCAGAAATAATGCCAAAGAATTTGTGAATCAAAAAAGAGATTAGTTTAAAACCTCCTTGTTATGTCCGTTGTGAAAAACGGAGGGCTAGTCACTGGTCCCTCTGTGTTCTGTGGACCAGGGTTATACATCTTCTCTCTAGCACCCAGCACAGATGTTATTGCTAGGTAGTGCCTGTATAACTATCTATACTCTGTTCCCCCCACTAGATTCTAAGTGTAATGAATCTCTCTCCCTCGTTTACTGCAATTTTCCAGTGCTTGGCATGTAGAGCTTGGTCAATAAGTATTTGTTAAATATGAGAAACGGCTGAATGGGTGAAGCCGAGTGAAGCCCAGAGCTGCCGGGGCTGGTGGTGTCCCTGCCTGCGTTAACTGTATCTCTGTTCTGGATTTCTGTGCTTGGTGTGGGGCACGATGAATAGAGCATTCTGGGAAGGAAGTGCTAATTTCTGTTTGGGTGGGCTCGGAAATCAGCACGCTGGGGTCAAGGCAGCACACGCTCCACCAATGGGAGGAGAGCTTTGGGACCAGGCAGGGTTGGAGCTGGGGAAATTGGCCTGGTCACAGAGGCTGGCTCCTGAAGGGACAGCTGGGACATCCAGGTGTAGGGTCTGGGGGCTGCATTTATCTTAGACCCAGGTTTGGTAGTGGGGTTTATTGGAGTAGCTGAACAGGTGGGCAGCAAAGAGCAGAGGGGTAAAAGGCACATGATTTTGGCGGAAGTTAGTGGTGGGTTGTACACTGGGATTGGAACTCCCTCCCTGAGGCAGGGAGGGGCAGATCTGGGACCAGAGAGGAGCAGACCAGTAAACACTAGAAATGATGTGAGGATCCCGTAAAGGGCCTAGGTGTGGTGGGTCCCAGATTTTGAGAAGCATATAATGCAGGCTACTCAGCGAACTGGAGTGTGTATCCAGGTAGAGCTAGAGTAGATCGCTAGAATGGGGGAGGGTATACTGCAGCTTGGGAACCCAAGGCCTCATGATTGCAGTGGTCAGGAATCTGAAGAATATAACCCAAATCTAAATTATAGAATTATACAGAGAGAGGGGATTATAGCTATGGGATCTCTTCTTTTTGGGTCTGGCTAAGGCTTGACCCTGAAAGTCATTTTATTGAACTAGAGAGAGCTAGTTCCCACCCATGGGAGGACAGTGAACTTCAGAGGTGCTGTGCTCCAGAGAGGAGGTTCCCAGACCTGGTCCGAGAATCATGAGTGTTAATTAAAGATAGTATAGCTTGGGGTGGGCTGGGAAGACCCTAACTCATGTTGGAGGGAATCTCAAAATCTTACATCAGGATGACAATATTGAATATCAAGTCTAAGGAGGTGATGCAAGGTGGAAATATGAGAGAAAACAATGAGCCCTAATCTTATTGGGATAAAGGACCCCCAGGCCATGAAAAATGTAAGAAGAGCAAGTAGCATAAAACCAAGTCCTTGTAAAATAAATTGATAAGATTGCTGGGCCTGGTCCATAGAAGGTGGAAGGTAAGGATAGCAATGGAATGGTTGGAGAAGCTTGCCTAGCTGGATAATGGGGCAAGAATTCTTAAGTATGAAACAATGGCGTTACTTTGGGGATGTTCTAGTTCTAGACACAAATGGAAGCCATCCCCTGTGTCCATTACACATTTACTAGTTGGCTTCTGTGGACTTGGAGGCTTCCACTAGCAGCTATGGCACTAGATTTTACCTGGTACTTGGGTAAAACAAATAGGAAATACCCTGCTTTCAGTCTCTATCTTCTTCTCTCCCCAGATAATGTCTAATCATCTCCCCCAAGACCTTCCAAGCACAATCCAATCCCATGACCTCACCTAATTTGATAATCTCTACCTTTACCACCTGAACCGCCAATTATCTTATGTAACCACATACAACCTTGAGACTACTCTCACAGACTGCTAACTTCTCGTACGATGCTCTACAACTTACAAGACAGAAACCAATTCCTCTAAGTTCCTGTACATCCTGGCCCCACTCTATTTTTCTGAGTTTATCTCCCGACACCCCCTTGTCATACTCTTCATTGGACCTGTTTCGGAAGCCACTTCAGATGCTCTCAGCCTCACCTGCCTACCTGTCTTCAGGGCCTTTTGTTGGCTGGCTGGTCTTGCAGGTCTACCAGTTAGCCCTATGCAGTTAAACAGGAAATGTTGGATAATCGTGACTTGATCTGCTAAAAGCTTTTTGGCCATGTGCATGTGATGATACACCCTTCATCTCTGAACATATAAAATGGGTGCAAGGATACCAGTAGGGCTTAAGGACCCAATGCTTAGAAGGGTCTCATGCTTGGTTTAATGCTCCACTGTAGCTGCCTTGAAAGTTTTAACAATTTTTGACCAAGGGCTCTGTGTTCTCATTTTATACCTGGTTCGTCCAGCTATGTGGACTTTGACCAAGTTCATGCAGGCACAACCTGACCACACCTCACTTAAGTCCAACACTGCCAGCCTCTTGCCTCCTGCCCTAGAGCTTTCCTGTTGAAGCTGAAGGGTCAGGCACCTTTAGAACTGGGGGTGTTGCTCACGCCCCCTTGGGAGTCAACTCTTGATGGGTTATAGGATATACGAGTCGAGGGATACATTCTCCCTTCTCTCCCCTGCCCCTGGGTGGACACTCCTGAGATGCCCTTGATATGGTTGATTGGAAGATGGCCCCGCAAGGGGGAGCAATCCATTGTCCTTAGCAGTGGCCAGCTCACACCCGCCTTGGCTTGCTCTCCTTCTCTGACTCACCCCCTTTCTTCGTTTCTCTTGCTTCTAGGCCTGCAGTCCCTAGTTGAGAAGCAGTGCCCATCAGTGATAGCTATGAGTTATTAACTAATGTTATTCAGGGTGAATCACTGATGGAAAGTCATAAGGAGACAGGTCCTGGCCGGTCTCTGTACACAGCCTTCCCCAGCACTTCGTAGGTGTGTTGACATCATAGACTGTGGTATGTAGGAGAAGGAGACTTCATCCCCACGTCACTCTGCCTGGGCTCGAGTCCCATCCCCATCACTTAGTCGTCACAATTGCATGGCTGTTGGCATGCTATTGGACCTCTTTAATCTCAGGGTCTTGTACAGACTGGCAATGATAACAGTGCCCACCTCAAGGGGTTGTTGGAAGATTCAGTGAATTTCATGAGAAAGTGCAGGTACTGGCACTTGGGAAGTTTTCATTTGCAGGTTAGCTGTTATTATTCCCACGTGCTGGGTAAGACTCTGAAGGCTGAGACTCCAGTCCTGGGCCCTGAGGCTGCTGAGTGTACAGGCTCTCTGTCTAAAGGAAGGATGTAGGGGAGGTGCTCTCTTTTATAGGCTTTGAGGATGGACAGATGTGCCTCAAAAGCCAGGTCTGCCTCATGTTGGCAAGTCGCCAATATTTGCTGTGCCTCAGCCTCCTTATATGGAAAATGGAGAGAACTTTATTTTAGGGAAGTTTTAGGGTAAAAATTCTTCTTGCCTGTCACAAAATGTATTCTTTTCAGAAGCATTGCATAAAAGGTTCAGAACTTCAAGAGATGGACATTGATTAGAAAGTTTTTAAAAAATTCAAATAGCCTTTGCTTTTTACTCAAGATGCTATCAAGTAAAAATCGCTTAACCTTGCTGGTGAAGTCTCCTCCATCTAAGCAGACCTGGAGACCTCTCCCCATGTTGGGTGGGTGGGAGTGGGGAGATGGGAGGGCAGGGAAAGATAAGCTGATAATGGGAGCTTTGTCATTAGAGAGGTGGGGCTTCCTTTATTATGTTTTTTTTTCTAAATCACTTTCTATAACTTATATAAATTATCTCCTGGGAACAAAAGGGCTTAAGCTCTCCTGGAATCCATGTGTCCATTCTGTAGATTCAGAGATGAAGGATGGCTCATCACATGCAAACAAGCAAGAAGCCTTTTAGCAGAATGAGTCAGAATTATCCAAATATCCTTTGGCGCCAAAATCTACTTAGGAGTCAAGACGGTAGCAGCAGTGAGAATAAGAATAAGAATAAACACAGCAGCAAGCAATTAATCTTTTTTGAGCATGTGTGTCGTTATTTTCACTCATTTTGTATGTTGGGCATTACCACTCTCATATTAACAAACAAGGGAACCAACTCAGAGAGGTTAAGTAATTTGCCAGAGATAGCACAGGATTTAGTAGCCACCAGCGGAGGAGGGATTTATATCTGGGTTTTATCTGACCATTCTCTTAACTTTCCCCTTTAACTATGATACCATTTTGCCTCTTTTGGTTGTGACAGGGATCCATGGAGATGCAGTCTACAAAGTGTCCGAGAAGTAGTAGTAGGATGCTAAATGTTAGTTTCCTTCCTCTCCTTTCAAGGTCATTGCCACGCAGTCCCACACTTCCCACTTTGATACAGACCTTAACTCTCCCTATGGAAACAACTTATTCTGGACTCAGCGTTTCAAAGTAAATCATTCGTTTCCCATTGCTATCTTCCCAGAGGCTCTCCAGCTCCCTCTTGCTCCAGCTCACTTTTTTGTGACCGTCACCGTTGCAGTGGTAGCCCGATCCCCTTTCCGTTGCTGGAGGCTGCCGTTCTGGTCTCTCCATCATTTCTGCTCTGCTGGGCATCAAGGGGAAAGTGGCTTCCTTCTCCAGACTTCTGGGCAAGCAAACACACATCTCACATTGGAGCATTAGGCAGCTTCCAGGGCATCTTAGGCACGGATAAGGCACTGATGCCCCCCCTGAAAGATTCCCTGGCAGCGAAGTAAGTGTTCTTCTCTGCCTGCCAGCAGCAGTGTCCACGGCTGACCTACACCCATCGTCCTGCTATGTTCAGTGACCAGGGTATAAAGTACAATCTCACAGAGCCCAGGGAAGGAGAGAGGGAGGGTGACTAATAACAATTACTTTGATGGTAATAACATTTCCTGATTGCTTGCTAGTGTTAGGCACTGTGGAATTAAGCATTTTATTTACTTGCCTTGTCTCATCAAATCCCCCCCCCAATACTATTCAGTGGGTGCTTTTATTTCTATTGTGGTCACTGTCAGTCCTGAGAACAGCGACTGACAAATAGAAGGGACGCAGCTTGTAACTGTTAAGTGTTGAATGAGTTGCCTTTTTCATTGACGTCATAGAGGTTAAGTAGGTGCTTAAGGTCACACAGCTAGTGTACATTAGAGCCCAGGGAATTGGAATCTAGAGTTTGTTCCCTCAGCCATTATTCAATATGGTTTCCTGTTAATGAGAGGCTAAATGAGAGGCAAGGAGTCTCAGTAAGCTGAGCCCAAAGCTTCCTGAATTTGAGCCTCAGCTTCGCCACTTACCAGTTTTGAACAAAGCCCTTAAACTCTCAACATCAGACCCTGTTGGCCAGTCCCCTCCTGCCTCCACTATAGAGTCAGTATCATGGGTTGAACTGTCTTCCCCTCCGTCCAGATTCATGTATTGAAGGCCTAACTCCAGCACCTCAGAATGTGACTTGACATGGGATAGAGTCTCACAGAGGTAATCAAGTGAAAATGAGGACCCTAATCTAATATAACTGGTATCCTTATAAAAGAGGGAAATCTGGACACAAAGAGATCCATACAGGGAAGATGATATAAAATGACACAGGGAGGACCTAGAGATTATCATACTAAGTGAAGTAAGTCAGAAAGAGAAAGACACATATCATATGATATCACTTATATGTGGAATCTAAAATACAGCACAAATGAATATATCTATGAGACAGAAACAGACTTACAACATAGGGAACAGACTTGGGTTGCCCAGGGGGAGGAGGGGTAAGGGAGGGATTAGCAGAGGCAAACTAGTCTGTATAGAATGGATAAACAACAAGATCCTACTGTATAGCACAGGCAACTATAGTCAATATCCTGTGATAAACCATAATGGAAAGGAATATGAAATAGAATATATATATGTATAACTGAGTCACTTTGCTATACAGCAGAAATTAACACAACATTGTAAATCAACTATACTTCAGTAAAATTAAAAAAAAAATGATACAAGTAGAAGACAGTCATCTACCGTCAAGGAGGGAAGCAGAGTCCTTGGAAGGAAGCAAACCCACTGACAACTTCGTCTTGGATTTCTAGCCTCCAGGCTGTGAGACAATGAATTTCTGTTGTGTAAGCCTCCCAGTCTGCAGTGCTTTGTTATGACAGCCCTAGAACTAATACAGGCCGGGAAAAGGACTTCTGAAGATTCCCTTGCAGCTAGGTCTGGCCACGTGACACAACTGCTAGCCAATGAAATGTGAGCCACCTGAGAGAAAAGGATGCTGGAGGGTTTCTGGGAAAGGCTTGCATTCCTGGGAGAGGCGGCTGGTATACCCATTTCCCCCTCACCTGCCTTGACTGCGGATGGGATGTCTGGACCATTTTATGACCATGAGAGAAAGTACAAGAGAATTGTAGAGATGCTGGCCCTGCTGACATTGCCTGCCCCCTGCCCCGTAACTGCCCCCTTCTAGCCTCTTCCTTCCTTAAACCACACTGGTAAGGGCTTCTGTGACTTGCAGCTGAATAAATTCCTGATACACACGCTCCTGGAATGCGTTTCCTCTTCTACAGAGTGCATCTGACCACGTTTGTGGTGTTATTACACAGAGGAAATGAGATTCTGCATAAAATGGTGCTGTGAATGGTATAACACCATGCCACTGTGAGTTATGGTCACAATAAACAAAACCCTCCCCAAAGCTATCATTTCAATTTAGAGCTTCTTCCCAGCCCCTGACTATAAAGCTCTGTGTTGGTCCCCCACCAAGGAGACAGATGGGCTGAAAGACATTTTGTATCCAGTCCTTCAGCTTGATTATTATTTAAAGCTGGAAGGAGACTTAGAGATCTTTCAGTTCAAACCGCTTCTTTTACAGATAAGGAAACTGGGGACAAGAGAGGCTGAGTGAGTTGCCAAGGTCACAGAGCAAGTCTTTGGCAGAGCCAGGCCTTGACTCTAGGAGTCCTTGGGTCCCAGAGCAGAGCTCCTCCCTTACATATGCTGAGTAGACTCTGAGACTCATGTAAGAGTCTATATCTGAGAGTTGATTAGATAAAATGGTTTTTTGACTTAGGGTCCCCTCTGAAATCATCCCTTTTCCCCTCTTGTCTGAGCAGATGTGACTTCTTTCCAGATTTCTGTATTGACCTCTTTTTTTTTTTTAATTTGTCTTAGGTTTTATTTTATTTTTTTGTTTTCTTAAATTAATTTTTATTGGAGTATAGTTGATTTACAATGGTGTGTTAGTTTCCGCTGTACAGCAAAGTAGATCAGTTACACATATACATATATCTACTCTTTTTTAGATTCTTTTCCCATGTAGGTCATTCCAGAGTATTGAGAAGAGTTCCCTGTGCTATATAGCAGGTCCTTATTAGTTATCTGTTTTATATATACTAGTGTGTATATGTCAATCCCAACTTCCCAATTTATCCCTCCCCCTCTTCCCTCTTGGTAACCATAAGTTTGTTTTCTACATCTGTGACTCTATTCCTGTTTTGTAAATAAGTTCATTTGCATCATCTTTTTAGACTCCACGTGTAAGTGATATCATATGATATTTGTCTTTCTCTGACTTACTTCACTCAGTATGACAGTCTCTAGGTCCATCCATATCACTGCAAATGGCATTATTTCATTCTTTTCTATGACTGAGTAATGTTCCATTGTATATATGTACTACATCTTCTTTATCCATTCCTCTGTTGATGGACATTTAGGCTGCTCTCATGTCCTGGCCATTGTTGTCTTGACCTCTTTTGAGCACGTACACAGTCTGGCTAGCACCACCAGATTTGTTTTCTTGTCTTTCTTCCCCTGCCACCATTAATAATGATAGTTACCATTGCTGACAATTTACCGTGTGCCAGGCACTGTGAAAGTACTTTCCAGACATTGTCTTAAGTAATAATTGCGGTAACACGATGATAGCAGTACTACTGTTCCCATTTGTAGATGTTTTTGAGCAGTGGTGAGATTAAGCCACATTAAGCCACATTCTCTGGGTCACCCAATTGATCCAGCTTTCTCCCAGCTGTGTGATAAAAGACCTTCAATTTAGTTAAAATCTGGTCAGTAAGTTTTCAGTTCTGGGTGCCCTGCTGGGCACTGGGGGTAGAAGAGTGCTGGGGTCTGAATGTTTGCATTCCCCCACCCCAAATTCATAGGTTGAAATCCTAATGCACAATGTGATGGTGTGCGGTCTTTAGGAATTGTGACCTTTGGGAAGTGTGGCCTTTCGGAAGCGATTAGGTCACGAGGGCAAAGCCCTTACGAATGAGATTAATGCCCTTATAAAAGAGGCTCCACAGGGCTAGCTCATTCCCTCTATAATGTGAGGATAAAGTGAGAAGTCTGCAACCTGGAAGAGGGCCCTCATGCAACCATGCTGGTACCTTGATCTTAGACTTCCAGTCCTCAGGACTGTGAGAAATCAATTTACGTTGTTTATAAGCCACTCAGTCTATGGTATTTCATTAGAGCTGTCTGAATGGACAAGACAAGTGAATAAGACATTGCCCCTGTCTTCAAGGAGCTAATAGTTCTTGAGAAGAGACTCATCAATTAAGAGGCTATGTGGTGCAATGGTTATGGGAATACCTTTTTTTTTTTTTTTAATTGAGTTCTAGTTGATTTACAATATTGTGTTAGTTTCAGATGTAGAGCAAAGTGATTCAATTATACACATAATATGTATATATCTATATTTTTCAATTCTTTTCCATTATAATTTATTACAAGGTATTGAATATAGTTCTGTGTGCTATACAGTAAATTATCGTCGTTTATTTTATATATGGTAGTGTGCGTCTGTTAATCCCATACTCCCAATTTATCCCTCCCCATCTTCCCCTTTGGTAACCATAAGTTTGCTTTTTATGTCTGCAAGTCTGTTTCCTTTTTGTAAATAAGTTCATTTGTACTATTTTTTAGATTCCACATATAAGTGATATCATATAATATTTGTCTTTCACTGTCTGACTTACTTCACTTAGTATGATAATCTCTAGTTCCATCCATGTTGCTGCAAATGGCATTATTTCATTCTTTTTTATGGCTGAGTAATATTCCATTGTATATATGTACCACAGCTTCTTTATCCATTCATCTGTCAGTGGACACTTAGGTTGCTGCCATGTCTTGGTTATTGCAAATAGTGCCACAATGAACATTGTGGTGCATGTATCTTTTTGAATTAGATCTTTCATCTTTTCTGGTTATACAGGTTATGGACATAACTCGTGGAGCCAGAGAGGCTGGGCTTGAATCCTGGCAATGCCACTTATTGGCTGTATGACTTTGGGTGAACTGCTTTGTCTCTGCGTGCCTTGGTTTTCTCATCTGTAAACTAGGGATAATAATACTTCCCTCATAGATTATGGTGAGGATTAAAGTAGTTAATACATGCCAGCTGTTGAGAACTCAACACATTTTAGCTATTGGAATTATCGTTTTTATTTTATTTACTCTGCACCTATGTATTCCTCTACCCATCTTAGATATCTTCCTCTAAGAATTTGTTGGCTGGTCTGTCAGTTTCAGGGCTGGTTTGTCACCTTGCATGGAAGTCAGTCTTGACTCTATTCAACTGGACTTTATTGAACAGTTCTAGAAGTGAGGCCAGTAGAAGTGTGTTGCCTACTTTTGGTAGGGCAGAAAGAGGGCTGGTCTTGAACCTCAGGGGTCTGTGGCTCTCTCCAGCACTGTACAAGGTGTCATGGGGCTTTGGTAAAGTCCTTGCCCTTTTCTCCACTCAGCTCCTCAGCAGGGACTTGAAAACGTCTGCCTGATGAACTCTTGGTGGCCCCTCTGGCTTGAATGCCTGATTGATGTTGCAATTGAAAGACAAGATACAAAAGAGACAACCAGAGAAAATGTTAAGACAAGTAGATAGTCCTCACATGTATGGTATACACAATAACAGCTACAACCAAACCCCCCCATGCAAGTGGGTGTGGAGGGATGGGACAGCATGGGCTGGCATTTTCAGGAAGCTTCTCAGTTTAACCCTCTGTAAATTAAGAGAGTAGACTATTTCATCACTAAGGTTCGTTACACTACTAGGATTTCTGCAGCCCTATGGTTTTATGAGAAGAACCTTATCTGGGCATCAGAAGGTAAGCTGAACCTGGGTTGTTGGAGAAAAGTTAAGGATGCCAAGAGGAAGGAGAATTTGTCCTGGTCACAGCCTTCTCTGAACCCCTGGAGGAAAAGGCACCATGCTTGGTGGGAAAAATAGGCAATGGGAAGACAGGGTCTGCCTTCCAGAATCTCTGGACTAGGCTCTTGGGGAGGCTGCAATGAGTCTGGAACTTTGGTGAGAAGTGAAGGACTGGTTGGGGAAATAAATAAGAACTCAAGAGCCTCATTCTTGAATTAGAGGCTCTGCCTTTCGGTGGAGCCAGACAGTGGTAATTTCCACCCCTCTTTTTTCCATGTTCTAGCCATACGGGGGGTGGTGAAATGATTTTAAATCTCTGAGCCTTAACTTCCTATGGTGAAAATGAGGATAAGATACACCCCACAGGGCTATTGTGAGAATTCAATAACATGTGCTGACTACAGAGTAGAGATTTAATAAATGACTGTCTTTGTGATTCACAAAAATGATTTTGGATGCTACCTGAGTTTTCCTGAATTTGTTCTGTCAGAATTATTTACTGGGAAAAATGGGTGCCTTGACTTACCGTGTAACCATAGATATGTTAGTTCACCTCTCCGTGTCTCAGCTTCTTCTTCTGAAAAATGGGATAACAATACTTACCTCACAGGATAGCTAAGAAGATTCGATATCTTAATGCATGTAGGATGCGTATAATGGGGCCAACATACAGTCAGGGCTCAATATAGGGCAGATTTTATCGTTAATATTGCTATAATTCTGTTACTTTTCAGCAGGAGATTACAATGAAGTTCCTCACAGCAGGGTCTCAGATACTAAAAAGTCCAGATACTGAGGGAGAAATCTTTGCCAACTTAGCTGAGAATAGAGATATTGAATAACCTGGGAAGATAGATGGAATGAAAATGATACTGCTTTTGCAGATTTTTGTAGCTGGAGGACTAATGGAAGAAAGGTGCTTGCTGCTAAGAATTAAATTTGTAGCTCTCCTCTGTTCCCCATCTTTCTGAGGTCACCTAGCTTCCACGTGATCCATGTGATCCCTACTCAGTTCAGGTGTGTCCAGGCTACCATTTCACCTGTTGTCATAATCTGACTCTTCCCAGGAACCCACCCTGAGAGCCTTAGCCACGAAAGAACCAATGGGATTCTTAGGCACAGGTAGCATGGTGAAGAGCAGGGCCCGTACAAATGGGTCTCGTGGGCTCATTCTGTTGGTCTGCTCAGTGATTTAAGAAGCAGGAGGCTTTCTTTATAAAGGTCTGCATTTCAGCAGCCCGTGAAGAGTCCGTACGATCTGCCAGCAATCAGCTACTTCTCCTTATTGTCTTTCTCCTGGCCCACATCACCTTTGTCCAAGACCTGCCTGGTTCTGGAGGCATTTATGTTCCCTCTCCATCTTCTGTCACCTCCAGGAGAACACCCTGGCCTGAGTCAGCCTCCCTGATGAGGTATATTCCCCATTGGTGTTGGGTTTGGCCATGCGACTTTTTTGGAAATGGGAAGTTAGCAGCTATGGACGTAAGAAAAGCTTGAAGTGTGCTTGTGCCGTGGAGCTCTCTGTGGCTGCCATTTCTGCCATCCTTGGTCAGCATGCCCTAGCTAACTTACAGATCAGTGCATGTGAATACACGATGGAGGTTTTAAGCTGCTGAGATTTGTGGATGTTTGTTACACAGCGGTAGCTGATAAATACTCTGGGTTCTAATACAAGATTTGTCTCTAACTTTCTGTGTGACTTTGTTCAAGTTATTTTACTTTCCTGGACATCAGTTTTCTCCCACCTCTAAAATGGGAAGAATTAGACACATTTTTTGTTTTCAAAGTACCCATATTTTTGTGATCATTGATTCCCAAAATGAGGACCAAAGTTTTAGGAAATGAAAACTCTGTGAATCTTCATCTCCCTTACATTCTCTTTAAATTTGGTTGTTGGATATCGCCCTGAATATAAGTATATATAGGTTGACCATTTATTCCTCATTCTAGAAGGAATATGTTAAAGAGAAGGAGGAGAGGGTCCTAACATGTATTAAGCACCTGCTTTGCATTGGGTGCTTTACAAGTGACATTTGCTATAATCCTCAGGACAACCCTGAGGCAGGTAGATTATCCTCGTTTTATGAATGAGGGGCTTCGAGAGGTCACGGGACTCACCTGAGGCCACCCAGCTAGTGAGTTAGATGCCGGGACTTAGACCTAGGTTTGCCTATGCGCCATAACCTAAATAGTACCTATGTTTTATATTCCTGTATTTGTTCTGTTTTATTTTGTTACAGAAAGTGGTCTAGGTGCCTGTGGTCCAGAGAGTGGAGTAGGTCTCTGAGGAAATCTGAAGGGACTCTGGGAGCTGTAGATTCAGAATATCCCATTATACGTGCTACAGCCTTTGCTGCTAAACTGTTGGGTGCCATGATGAAGAGGGCTGTTTCCTGCCCCAACCTCCTCTGGCTCCTCCCATGAGCCTATGAGCATTTAACAGCCTTGGTCCACCCATATGTTGGGGTGTTAGCACGAGACACACATGATCTGGAAGCTCTGAAGGAGATTGACCCTACCCCTGCGGAACCCTGTAAGGATTCCAAGGAGGTAATGCACACCAAGGGCTTGGCACAGGGCTCAGTATGTAACAAAACCAATCTCCTTCTTCTGTTTCCCAGTCAACCAAGGAGGTTCGTAGGCATTTATATTTTAAACACTTATATGAATATTTACATATAGTTATATTGCACAGTAGTTCCATGAGGTTGATATTATCTTCCTCCCTTTTTGCCCTAATAATCCATCTGAACCCCACAGACTTTTAAAAATTTTTTGAAACATCTTTATTGGAGTATAAATGCTTTACAATGGTGTGTTAGTTTCTGCTGTATAACAAAGTGAATCAGTTATACATATACATATGTTCCCATATCTCTTCCCTTTTGCATCTCCCTCCCTCCCACCCTCCCTATCCCACCCCTCTAGGTGGTCACAAAGCACCCAGCTGATCTCCCTGTGCTATGCGGCTGCTTCCCACTAGCTATCTATTTTACATTTGGTAATGTATATATGGCCATGCCACTCTCTCACTTCGTCCCAGCTTATGCTTCCCCCTCCCCGTGTCCTCAAGTCCATTCTCTATGTCTGCGTCTCTATTCCTGTCCTGCCCATAGGTTCTTCAGAACCTTTTTTTTTTTTTAGATTCCATATATATGTGTTAGCATATGGCATTTGTTTTTCTCTTTCTGACTTACTTCACTCTGTATGACAGACTCTAGGTCCATCCACCTCACTACAAAGAACTCAATTTCATTTCTTTTTATGCCTGAGTAATACTCCATTGTATATATGTGCCACATCTTCTTTATCCATCCATCTGTCGATGGACACTTTGAACCTCATAGACTTTAGGTAAATAATGTGAACCCAGTTCTCTTTGGTTTCAAAGCCTTGGTTGACAATCACTCCAATGAACGACTGGGTTCCTGCAGATACCCACTTTTGGCTTCTTCTGAGTTGCAAAAGCCAGGAACTATTAGAGCACCATAACTGATGCCTTTTTATGTATGTGCACATGCATGTATTTCTATCCACAAATACAAACAATGAGCCCTTGAGGGCATGCATGTGGATGGCATGTTCTTTATTCCCTAGGATCCATGCAGAAATGTCACCAGGACAACAAATCTTAACATATTTGCAAGGGACTAGGCCACAGCCTGATTGGAGGGGACTGTTTTTTCATTTTTTTTAATGGTTACATTAATACTGTATTTTACAGTTTGAACAGCTCTTTTTTGCCCATGATTTCACTTGGTTCTCACAATAGCTGATAAGCCGACAGGGCAGGCATCACTTTTACTTTTCAAGCAAAGAAACTAAGACCCAAAGAGGCAGAGTGACTTGGCCTAAGTTTGCACAGGATCTGCCTGGTCCAAAAGAGGCACAGCTACTTTTGGGAAGTATTGCTAATGAAATAAAAGCTCCCAGCCAGTCTGGAGTACTCCTCCAGAGCAAAAAGTGTCTTCAAGTCAGGGTTGGGAAGCAAGAATTCTTTGTTTGGTAAAAGGGTGCTTTCTTTTTCTTATGGACTTCACTCATCTCTCTCAAATTTCCCAAGGATTTCTCTCCATCTTCTCTTCCAAATACCTCATTTTAGTTAAATGACCAGCAGGGTTCACTGGCTGGGTAGGAGCCTGGAGATGGAGGGTGCTGAGTCACGATGATATTGATGATGATGGTGATGATGACAACGACCAACCTGTGACCCTGTAAAATCTGTTAAGTCTCCTCCAGGGTTCAGTCTCTCATCAGGAAAACAAGGCCAGTGACAGAGACCACTCATCAGGGTGCCCGAGATTACGCCACAGAAGGCAGGGACCGGCCATAGAGGTTTAGCCTGAGACAAATGAGTAGAACAAGAAAGGAAACACCTTGCTCCCTGTGGCTGGAACCTCTTTATATAATAAGAGCTCACATTTACTAAGTGCTTTATATGTTTTAATTTCCAATTTGAATTGTTCATTGCTTGTATCTAGGAAAACAATTGACTTTTGTATATTAACCTTGTACCTGCAACCTTGCTGTAATTTGCTTATTAGTTCCAGGAGATTTTTGGTTGATTCTTTGAGATTTTCTATGTAGACAATCATATCATCTCTCTCTCTGTATATAATACATATAAGGGCAGTGCTTATATGTATTAACTTATTTAACCTTCATAAACAACGCTAAGAGGTTGGTTTAATTATTATTCTTATTTTATGACTGAGGTCATTGAAGTACAGAACAGTTTATAATTTGACCAAAGAAATGCAGCTTAAAGGTGGCAAACCTGCAAGTTGAACCCAGCAGTCTCATCCCAGACTCACACTATTAATCCACATGGCCTTGCTTTGTAAGATTCACGTTTGTTCCCATTTTAAAGGCATAAGGGGATATAACATGGCAGTTTCATGGCCCCAGTACTTCACTCCTCCCCGGATCCATGCCTTTGCTATGTAACTTTGCAGAGCCCTCCACTGCAGGCAAAAGGTACTTCTCCATCCTTTGATTCTGGGCTCGGTCATGAGACTTACCTTGGTCGACAGAAAAAGACAGAAGCAACGGTGTGCCAGTTCTGAGCCCAGGCCTTAAGACAACTTGCAGGTCTCTGCTTGTTCGCCTGTGCCTCCACCATTGTTAGGAGAAGGGCGTACCTGGGCTAGTCTGCTGTTCCTCGAGGTGAGGAAGATGACAGACACGTGGAGCTGAGCTCTCCCGCTTAGGCTGCTCCCGCTAAGGACAGTAAGAGTGGATTTACTGCTCCCCTCAATCCCAATTGGCCACAGATGGATGAGTGACGCAGCTGAGATCAGCTAGCATGACTTAGATCAGCCAAACTCCAGGTGACTCCCCAGAGTAGTAACAGATAAATGTTGAGGTTTTGTGGTGGTTTATTAATTCAGCAAACTAACTGATACCCATGGTGATTGTGGAAAGACCAGAGTTTCAGAGTTAAACATTCATTCAAGTCACACCTGTACCAGTTATTAGCTGAGAGATCCTGGGCATGTTCCTCAAACTCTTTGAACTTTAATTTCCTCATCCTAATGGGGATAAATATGCCTAGAGACACTGTGTTAATGGGATTAGTGGAAGCATCTAGTATGGTGCCTGCTCAGATGTGTGCTTAATAAGTATGAGTTTCTTCATTCTCCCAATTGTTCTTTCACTCTGGTAAGCATTTAGTGAGTCTGTGTTCACAGGCCCTGGGATGGGCTCTGCACGCAGTGGTTGAAGTTAATACCCACTATCAAGGAACTTGGTGGTAGTGGCGCAGAGAAGAAATGTGTCTGGAAAGTCTCAGCAAGAGGCACTAGGAGAGGATCTGGTCAGGCAGATGAGAAGACCAAAGCACAGCACCACTGTTCAGACCAAGGTCAGACCCAAGTTTACCTGGAAACTAGAACGTGGGGTTGCATTCTGGGCAGAGACTTAGATGATTTGGTAGAAAAGACAGTCATGGGAACTGGAGTATCAATATCTATTGTCACAATAATGCTGTGTAACAGTTACCCTAAAAGTTTGTGGCTTGAACCAAGCATTCATTATTGCCCATGAATCTGCTGGTCAGGTGGGTGCTTCTTCAGGCCTTGGTTAGGCTCATATAGTTTCTGCAGTCAGCTGTGGGCTTGGTAGGAGTCCGTGGATCTTACACAGGCTCTCTGTCTTAGTGGGCTTAGGGTGGATTTTCATTCTGTTGCAGGCTAGCTTGGACTCGGTCTCAGGCTACCCTTGAGGGTATGCATGTGGATGAGCCCTTGAGGGTATGCATGTGGATGAGCCCTTGAGGGTATGCATGTGGCATGTTTTTATGGCATGGCAGAGATGTGGGAGAAAGAAGGAGGGAGGGAAGGAGAGAGAGACAGAGACAGAGAGAGATGAAAAACAAAGCCAGACTTAAACCTGGCACCTTGTCAGTTCTGCCACATTTTGATTGGCCAGAGCAGTTCACCAGGTCAGCCCAGATTTAAGGAGGTGAGGACCTAGATACCATCTTTAGATGTGTGTGTATATGCGGCGGTGGGAGGATTTCAAAATTCCATTGCAAGGGGCACTGGTATAGGGAAGACATTAATTTGGGCCATGGGTATAGTCAATCTACCATAGTTCCTAATTAGAATGGCCCCATTACTAGGTGTAGGGATCGAGGTCAGGACAGGAATAGCAGCCAGGGCCCAGGCTTATATATTTCTCCTGATCAGGTCTAGGATTGGGGTAGAGCTGGCATATTCAGATCCAAGTAGAGCAGGTACCACAATGAAATAAAGCATCAGTGATGATGTGTAGGCAGCCAGGGGACAGCTCTTGTGTGATGAGAATTTCTGCCCACAAAGCTTTGTGGTTGTCTATGGGATAACATCAAAATCCCCCCATCTCACTGTGCCAATTTACGTGCAACATAATCTTTGCAAGAGGCAGATTTTCTTTTAAGAATATGAAAGTAATACATGAGAATTAAGTAAAATTGGTATAATTCATAAAAATGGAAAAATAAAGTAAAACAAATCACCCAGTTTGATCACCCAAAGACAATCACTGCTAACTCCTAATATATTTCTCTAGCCACCTTTTCCCTCCTGTGTATATGTGTGTTTTAATATATTACACAAATAAATATATATTATATTTATTTTTAAAGTAAGCATTTTAAAAACCACAGTCTGTAAGGAGAACTGCTTTTATGTTCTGTTTGTTTTTGTCAATTTATGGAACATAATATTGACTCCAATAATTCAAACTGTCTCTATCTATCTATCTATCTATCTATTGATCATCTATCTATCTAATCTGAATATCTAGGATTTTTTCCTCTTTTTTATTGAAGTATAGTTAATTTACAATGTTGTGTTGTGGTTTTTTTTTTGAAAGAAAAAGACAAAACTATTTATATGTAGGCAATATACTTGAAAAACCGAAAAGAATTAACAGTGAAAAACTATTACAAAAAATAAGAGAACTTAATAGGTAACAGGATATAAAATTGATAAACAGAATCAAAAATTTTCATATATACCTAAAAAAACCCAGAAGATAAGAAAGACCCCATTTACAATAAAAAGATACTTAGGAATAAACAGGGAAATCTTTAAAATAGTCAAGGAGAAAAAAGCACACTTTAACAAATGAAAATAAAAACGATGTTTTTAGATTATTTCAGATTCATAAGGATGTCAATTTTCCCAAGTTAATGCATAAATTTAATGGGATCCTAATAAATTCTTTTTCAGATTCATTTCCATTATAGGTAATTACAAGATATTGAGTATAGTTCCCTGGGTTATACAGTAGGTCCTTGTTGTTTACCTATTTTATATAGAGCAGTATGTATATGTTAATCCCAAACTCCTAATTTATCTCCCTCCCCCCCCACGAATATTTAAAACTTGAAAGGCTTTGCTTTCTTTTTTTCAAAGGTAAAAATAACAAAATGACTCAAATTGTAGAGTAGAAGATACATAAAATTTACTCATAACATTCACAGCATAGACAAACACCAGAGAGTGGATTCCACTATGGTTTCTGGTTCCCCACACTGAGGAACTGGGGTGAGCTCTTGCCCGGAATAGGATGGGTGGGAACCCAGTGCTGTTCAGGTGTGGTTGGCGTCCTGTGTCTTCAGGCAGGCGCTGGCTTTCTCCTGGGAGTTCTGAGTTGCCCAGTACTGGAGCATCTGGCTCAAGTTCTCAGACCTTCTAACTTATGTGAGATCATTCTGAGTTTGTGCTTGGGTACTTGCTCCCAGTTCTTCTTTGGTGCAGTTGTTAGAGGAGAACTTAGCAGAAGATCTACCCTCTTATCAAATGTTTAAGTATACGGTACAGTGTTGTTAGTGATGAGCACTGAGAACTGTTCATCTCGTATACCTGAGACTTTGTACCTTTTGGCTGGTTCCTCCCGGTTTCCTCCTCCCTCCCCATAACCCCGGCCTCTGGCAACCCAACCCCCATTCCACTCTCCGCTCCTATGAGTCTGACCCTTAGATACCTCATATATGTGGGATCCTGTAAGCATTGTCCTTCTGGGCCTGGTTTATTTCACTCAGTATATCGTTTTCCGGGTTCATACGCTTATCTCCAAAGGCATCAGTTGTACACATTAAATATGCACAGCTTTTTAAAAGAGAGTCGAATGTTCATCGCCGATTTCTGTGGGTGATGTGCTGCCTCTGTGAGTTCCCCTGTCATCGGCAATGCTTTTGTGTTGCTACAGTTCTGTTTCTCTCTGCCTCTCAGTCTTTGCTTCTTTCCAGGTCTTAGGTGACCCGAGCCTGTATTCTCCGTGTGGGGGGAAGGGAGGGGAGGGGGAGACAAGCTGCACCAGTGGAATCGGGCATTTAAAACGCCCAACTGAGAGCGACTTTCAGTTTGGGTTTCCAAAGAGCACTGACCCATTCCTTTCAAATGGCCCCAGTGCTTCCTGTGTATCACCAATAAACACCCCCGCTGCCCCAAGATGCAGCAGTATAGCATATGGCAGTCTTCCTAACCATTTTCAGCTTCTGTCACAAGATGGCCAAGGCAGAGAGGTTTTTTTTTTGCATAGTTACGATCATATTGCCCGTAACTCTTTTTTCCCCCAAGATATTGTATTTTATTGGATCAACTCAAAGTAAAATTTTTAGCATAAACAATAGGATATCAAACATACTTGGAACGTAAGAAGAACTGTGGCAATAGAAATAATAATATGCATGAATTGCCAAACAATAGCTCATTTAATCTTGACAACAATAGGTAGATACTATTATCATTAGCATTTTATAAGGAGGAAGTGAAACCTTAAAGAGGTTGAATAATTTTCACACAGTCACACATCTAATAATAATAACTGGTAGTGTCAGGATTCAAATCCAAGACTGTCTGATAAACCTCTTGGTGACAATGCTGTATTACTGCTTAAATTCAGAACCTCAGATAATTGTGTGAAAAGATTTATTGGAAAGGAGTGGGGTAACAAGTACTTGCTTTGGCCTGAGGATATTGCCCATTATTCTTGAAAGCTTATCTCACTTAATGTTATTTTAGCAATATTTCCCTGAGCTCTGACATATTCTAAGGAAACGCCCTTCAAAATGGTTACACACTATTCCATCACGTGGAAAAATTTAAAACATTTATTCTCTTATAATTGAACGTTTCGGTTGTTCTTAACATTGCTAGTATATATAGTGAACATCTACACATAAAGCTTTTTTTTTTCCCCTTCCAAATTTAGGATCTCTTCCTTGGGCTAGATTTCCCAAAGTGGGATGATTTAGAATAATAAAGCCATGGTCATTTAAAAAAGACTTCTGAAACCGTTTTCTAAATTACTGTCCCAAAGGGTACACCAATATAACCTCCCACCAGTCATGGATCAGAGAGCTCATTTACTGCCAAGAGGTAAGGCTTTTCAGGAGTTACTTTGAACAGTGGAAGAGAGCTGGCCCAGTGAGCTTCAAAGGTGTTTCAGATGAAAGGCATGGTTTGAAAGGGGATGTCAAGGAGACAGGGGACAATTGGCAGGCCTGGTGGCTGGAGGAGGTTTAGCTGGGGGAGCAGAGTGCCAATAAGCACAGGGACAGAACTTGGGGACGTCACAGAGTCTCCAGGTTCTACTCCGCTGGGTCCCACGTGCTTCCTGGGAATTCCTTCTCAGCCGCCAAGACCCTGCTCCAGTGCCCCCTCCTCTGTGAAGCTCTCTTGGGCTCCAAGGTAGAGGTAGGGGGATGACTCCTGCTGGTGTGCCCCATTAGACTCTGAAGGTTACCTGTATCCTGGTACTTACAACACAGGACCCCAGCACTGCCTGTGTTCCTAGAGCCCAGGAGCTTACCTAAGGCAGGGACCACCTTTTACTCACTTCTGCGTCACTATCCCTTAGTGCGTTGCTCATGGTAGGGGTCGTTGGAGGTTGTGGGCAGGATGATGCCATCAGACGGGCACTCTGTCACCTTGACCTGCTCCATCTTAGCGGCTGTGCCTGTCATGGTGCACACATAGCTTTCCCAGGGCAGGGACTTTGCAATATGCACTTGAACTTTCCTGCTCACATCTTCCCTGGCTTCTGGTCTCCATGTCCTGCTTCTGCCCACGCTCACCTGTGGGCTCAGAGCTACCTCAGACCCCCGGGCACCTCCTGATTGTTGATTAAGTTGCTCGTTTGACAAATACTTGCCGAGCACCACCGAGGTGCCAGGCATTGTTCTAGGTACTGGAGGAGTTGTCGTGAGCCAGACAAGCCCCGTCCCTGCTTCTGTAGAGCTCTTCTTCTCGTCGGGGTGGGAGCACGATCAGTCCTGGCGGTTTGCAGGGCAACGAAGGGGGTTGGGATGAGGTGGCATGGCGTGGTTATGAGACAGGCTGGGACCTGGGACCCTTTGCTGCAGGGCTTGCACCTGGACAAATGTCATCTCAAGCAACAAAATTCAAAGAAACTATAAGGGACTGAAAATAACTGCGTGCATGAGCAGTTGGGGCAAATTACGAAGAGCTGGAAGCAAAAGCAGGGCACTGCGCATGCCCCCTGCACACAACGTCACCAGAGGGGTGGGCGGACCACCTAAACCACCCTTCCTGCTGGAGCGCTGGACCTGTGTCCCTACTGTAACCCCAGGTAAGGACCCAGCTCATCCCCGCTGAGGGAGCTAGCAAGCGAGGGGACCTGTTGTTTGCGCTGGCTCCCCCCTGCTGCAGCAGGGACCCCACTAAAGCCTTGCCTCAATTCCTTGTCTGGCCTCTGATTAGTTTCTATTGATTAAGCAGCCCAAGAACCCTGGTCGGTAACAGTTAGGGGAGGTCTTACACTTAAGCTGAGGTCTGAATGACGAGGAGGCACCAATCCCGGAAAAAAACTGGAGAGCAGAGAGGGAACAGCCCATGCAAAGGGTTACCAAGCAGTAAAGACAGAAAGAAGAGCAATGTAGATAAATCACAGGGCATGAGAAGAAAGGGTGTGGAAGACGAGGTTAGCAGAGCCCAGATGACTCGGGTGTCATGGGTTAGAGGAAGAAGTTTGCATTTAATTCCAATGGTGACAGAAAGCCAGTGGGAAATTTTAAGTAGGAGAGGGTGTGATTAGACGTACATTAAAAAAAAAAAAAAATCACTCTGCTTGTCACGTGGAGAATGGGTAGCAGGAAGAAAGAGGAAGCTCCGGGGAGGTAGGTGAGGAAGGTCTTGCCCATGTCCT
The DNA here is from genome assembly GCF_059928025.1 of Delphinapterus leucas. NCBI lineage: Eukaryota > Metazoa > Chordata > Mammalia > Artiodactyla > Monodontidae > Delphinapterus > Delphinapterus leucas. Next base: position 89,978,908 of record NC_143139.1, on the reverse strand, counting down.
AGGCATGAGGTGCTGGTGGTCTGGCCCAGGTGGCTGCCATGGAGGAGATGGAGAGAGGTAGCTGGATTCCAGCCATGTCTTGGCAGTGGAATTCTGGGTGCAAGGGCAATGCAGGACTCTACGATAGTTCTAAGGTATTCAGTCTGCATGTCCAGGTGAACTGTGGTGTCTTATAAAACACCGGGGGAGGAACTAAGATTTTTCTTTCTTTCTTTCTTTTTTCCCCGGGAAAAGGGTAGGAAAGAGCTAGGAATCAGGAGTCCTCCCCTGTGTGCTAGACCCTCCAGGTCTGGGCTTCTGACTTGCTCTTTCCAGTCTGGTCCAGAGACCAGGATCTTGTGTTTGAATCCTAGCCTAAGGAGATTTGGGGTACATGCTCCAGGTACATGCTCTGCTGGTATACACCTGTCTTTTTTGACCCCATCCCCATTTGTGCTCTCTTCTGGCTGCCATCCTACCTAGACTTCTTCCTTTTCTCTATAGCTTGCTCTGCTCCTACACCCTGTGTTGCCCCCTCCCAGCCTGCCCCTAGCTCCCAGTGTCTGGTCCATTCCACAAGGCAGAGTCTGCAGGTGATGGCCGTAGCAGACCAGGTCTCAAGACAGAAATAGTCCTGGCTAACAGATGTAATACCCATGATATGCCAGGTACGTATCTTGGCTCAACTAGTCATCACAACAGTCCTATTCAGTTGCTACTATTATTATCCCCATGGAACAGAGGTAAGTGAGGCCAAGAGTATTTATGTAACTTGCCTAAGATCACACAGATGCCAAGTAGGGGAGCTGGGATATGCACTCAAGGTAGAACTACTAAGCTCTGATACCAAATCAAAATTTGGTATCAGTGTGTCTGGCTGGTATATCAGCCAACCCAACATGCTGAGGGGTCGCCGGTGTTAAAACTGTGCTTAGCAGAGGCTGTTGCATTTTCTCTACCTTCTCAAATACCATTTCACCACGGATGATGGAAAACTAGAGAGGATCCAACAAAGAATCAGATTACTAATGAACAATCCCTGTTGAGGCATTTATTCATTGGACACGTTTTTGTTGAGTGTCAACCATGTGCCACCATGTGGGACAGTAACAAGACAGCACGTTTCCCGCATGTATGGAATGTATGTTCTCCTTCCTATGATTCCACCTTCCATGGCACAGGCAAATGCCCCCACTTTTCTGTCCCCCCTACCTCAATTCAGGTGCTGGGAACGCCTTGTTTATGACGTTACCCATTCTGTAACTATCCTTCTGGGCTGTGCATGGTCTGTTCTACTCTCTGCTCCCTTTATAGGGTTTTTTCTCTAGTTTATTACCTTCTACCCACAGTCACCAAACCCCCTCATTTCAGGCACCTCTTATCCTCTTCCCTGTGTGGGCAGCTACCAGCTATATATGATGATGAACATCTGATATCCTGAGTAGAGAAGCAGAGGAAGGTAGGTGGGACCTCTTTCTAAAACTGTGGATCAGTGGAGGCCAGCGAGTCTATAACCCAGTGAGCAGGCTGCAATAATTGGATGAAGAAATCAGGATTGGAGGATTGGAAAATCAAATAAAACTAAGATTATTGTGTAAAATGCCTGCTACAAGGTCCTGTAAACTTAAACTTGCTAGGTGTTGGTTGAATATCGGTGTTGAGCTCCCTAGCAGCCAAAATAAAAAGAGAAATCACAATTGGTTTGTAAGATTTTCATGGTCCATAGGTTGAAAACAAAATAATTTGTCAGTGGAACTCTAAGTTTTCCTTCTACACAGAACAGAAAGAATTGACTCCTTTGTGTACTCATCCAGAGGACCCTGTCTGGTGTAGTGGGAAGTATCTTTAACAAAAATTATTAAAATGCACTGAAATGTGCTTGCTTTGTAAGTCATTTTGTATTCATGGGAAGTAGCCTTGGGAATGGCTGTCTCTTCAAGGTCAGCCTCCACTTTCCTTTTCGCCTGGGTCTCCTTTGGCACCTAGACTGGTCTTCTGTGCATAGTAGGTTCTCTGTCAATGCAGTCGCCTGATTTACCCTTAATTGGGTGCCTACAGAATCCCACTGCCCTGTGTCTTGTACCCCACTGTATCTAAGAAACATCCTCTGACTTAAAAATTGCTGGTGGGAAATAACTGAGAGGAAGAATAATTACTGAGGAAAATAGAAGCAGTGCTTCCTAAACTTATGGGCATTCTGACAGAGATATCTTTTAGGAAGTAAGAATTACCATAAATCCCAAGGGTGAACCACAGCACTAGATGTAAAAACAAAGAAGCCAAGAGTCAGCAGAAACCTTCTGCACTTTGTTTTCTGGAAGACAAAAGGAGCTGCCATCAAGTTGGTTTTAAGGGTCAGCTAGTTGCCCCCTTTCTATCCCGCTTCTCCCAAACCCCATCCTGCCATTTGCAGAATGTGAGGTGGGATCTTCCTGAGGATGTTCCAGAATAGAAGCTGCTCATTTCCAAGAGTGATTAACATCCCCATTAGTTACTTCTGACTGCTTGGCTGGAAAGGGGAGGATTTTTTTTTTTTCAGAATTGCAGCACCAAAAGTGCACAAACAAGCCAGATCAGGTTGGCTGTTGGGGGAGGCACTTAGCTCCTGCTGCATGCAGAGGGGATCCATTGGAGTAATGCCCCAGGGCCCTCTCTCTCTCTCACCTCCCTTATTCTTCCTCTCGGAGAGCAGAGACTCGCCTGATTGGTTAGTTTGGAGAAGGAACTGGGCATCCCTGACTTGGCCCCTTCCTGTTTTTCTCTTCGTTCTCCCCGCCTGCAGAAAGCAAGCCCTCTCTACTCCTCCATGCTGTAGGGTTTTTTCGGGGACAGGCTCCATGGGGGAGCCTACAGGGGTTCAGCACTGTTTGTGACTAGGGAGGCAAGTCTGCCCGGTTCTGGGGTGTGGCATCAGGAAGCCAGTTGTTGCCATTCCCTTAAGCCTTGTTGTCTGACAGCCATATCAATGGTGAAAGTGACATTTCAAATCCTCCCTGCCTGTCTCCTTGGCTTATTTCGCCTTTGGTCTCGTACCAGAGTAAGGAAGGGGTGTCCTGGATTTGGACCCCGTCAACCCAAACATTGACCATAACAGAGTTCATAGGAGGACTGAGGATGGCTGGTGGGTCTCCTCAGAGTATAAGGAGGGGCCATCCACAAATTGCTGTTGATGAAAGCAGGTGGTAGGTATTGGTGGAAGCCCAGGTCTCCAGGTGAGGGTTTAGAAGCAAGCAGGGCAGGAAAACCAGGTGGGGAACCTGTAAATGACATGTGTATATTTGTCTGTTCAGCATCCTCCCCGCCTCTTCTGGTAACTGTGCCCAACTTCCAATGGGAAGCTACTTGTCATGTGGGGTTCCTCCTACCTTTCTCTAAGGGTGGGTATCAGGCCAATGAATTGCAATTTGGGGACATTTATGGAACTATTGGGAAGGAGAAGCTCTGCATTGGGACTGGTAGGTTGGAAGGATGCAAGTCTGAGGTTACCGGTGGACATCTTGCCACCAAGGGGGAGATGAATACATCATAGGTACATATATACAAATACATAAACATCATATATACATATGTAAACATACATATACACACATACATATACATCAGATACATCAATATGAAAACCAACACAGAGGAAAGCAGAGGCAAGAGGTAGATACTGCACCTGTATCCAGCTATGCCAGAAGCTAGCCACCTGGACTTCTTAATTGAAGATACTTTCCCTCATTACTTAAACCTGTTTAAATCAGTTTTTTCCCACTAAAACTAAAATAATAACAATTAATAAATAAACAAGGGTTATGATTTGTTTGGAAGGAAATGGAAGCCGTGCATTTATTCTTTCTCTCAACTGCATAAATATTCAGTGAGCAGTTGCAGTGAGCCAGGTTCTGTGCTGCGTCCTGGCAATACAGAGATGAATAAAGCACCATCCTTGACCTTAGAAGTTCAGGTTAGCTGGAGAGAGACAGGTGAGCAAGTGACCATAATCTGATATAGTACATAAGCTAGGAGAGGCATGTGGAGAGTGCCATGCTAGCCCAGGGGAATGGAGGGAACCATTCCTGAGAGGGAACAGTGGATTGGCACTTAAGGATGAACAGGATTTAGAAAAGTAGAGAATGAAGTGGTATCCATGACAACATGGAGATGAGAGGTCAGGATGAGGCAGGAGGCTAGTATGTAATAACAATGAAGAGGAGGAGAAGTATTTTATCTAGTTAACGTTTAATGAGTGTTTATTATACACAAGGCATTATTCCTAGTACATTAAAATTTTTTACTTTTTAGGCTGCACCGTGAGGTATGTGAGATCTTAATTCTCTGGCCAGGGATCGAACCTGTGCCCCCTGTACTGGGAGAGTGAAGTCCCAACCACTGGACTGCCAGGGAAGTCCCATATTCCTAGTACTTTAAATACACAGTCTCATTTAATCCTCCTTATGATTCCATGCAGTAGGTGTCTGTTTTATAGGTAAGAAAGTTAAGGAACTTGCTAGAAGCTAGTTCCCAGGGCTGCTGGGATATAAGGTAAAATATATGGAGTGAGGGTAGATGAAATTCTTGTGACTTTGAGTAAGGCCCAGATTGCGAATGGTTTTGAATATAATGCAAAGGGTTTAATGAAGAGAGCAGAAGGGCATTGCAATTCGCTGAGTGCCCACTGTATGCCAGGCAAATACCTGATCTCATCAAATCCTTATAATTCCCCTACTTAATGAACATTATAAGCCACAGTCTTACTAACAAAACTCAGATATATTTCCATTTCCCTTAAATCGTTCTACTAGTAAGTGGCAAAAGGAAAAAAAAACCCTTCCCCTTTACCTATTTTCTATCTAATGTATTCTTCCCCACTCTTTCTTTATGACAATTATTTTATTTTTTTATTGAAGTATAGTTGAGTTACAATGTTGTGTTAGTTTTAGGGGTGTGTGTGTGTGTGTGTGTGTGTGTGTGTGTGTGTGTGTGTGTATTTATTTATTTATTTATTATTTTTCAGTTTCTTTTCCATTATAGGCTATTACAAGATACTGAATATAGTTCCCTGTGCTATGCAGTAGGTCCTTTTTTCTTTTTTAACGTCTTTATTGGGGTATAATTGCTTTACAATGGTGTGTTAGTTTCTGCTTTATAACAAAGTGAATCAGTTATACATATACATATGTTCCCATATGTCTTCCCTCTTGCGTCTCCCTCCCTCCCACTCTCCCTATCCCACCCCTCCAGGCTGTCACAAAGCACCGAGCTAATATCCCTGTGCCATGCGGCTGCTTCCCACTAGCTATCTACCTTACTACATTTGTTAGTGTGTATATGTCCATAACTCTCTCTCGCCCTGTCAAAGCTCACCCTTCCCCCTCCTCATATCCTCAAGCCCGTTCTCCAGTAGGTCTGCGTCTTTATTCCTGTCTTACCCCTAGGTTCTTCATGACATTTTTTTTTCTTAAATTCCATATATATGTGTTAGCATACGGTATTTGTCTTTTTCTTTCTGACTTACTTCACTCTGTATGACAGACTCTAGGTCTATCCATCTCATTACAAATAGCTCAATTTCGTTTCTTTTTAAGGCTGAGTAATATTCCATTGTATATATGTGCCACATCTTCTTTATCCATTCATCCGATGATGGGCACTTAGGTTGTTTCCATCTCCGGGCTATTGTAAATAGAGCTGCAATGAACATTTTGGTACATGACTCTTTTTGAATTTTGGTTTTCTCAGGGTATATGCCCAGTAGTGGGATTGCTGGGTCATATGGTAATTCTATTTGTAGTTTTTTAAGGAACCTCCATACTGTTCTCCATAGTGGCTGTATCAACTTACATTCCCACCAACAGTGCAAGAGGGTTCCCTTTTCTCCACACCCTCTCCAGCATTAATTGTTTGTAGATTTTTTGATGATGGCCATTCTGACCGGTGTGAGATGATATCTCATTGTAGTTTTGATTTGCATTTCTCTAATGATTAATGATGTTGAGTATTCTTTCATGTGTTTGTTGGCAATCTGTGTATCTTCTTTGGAGAAATGTCTCTTTAGGTCTTCTGCCCATTTTTGGATTGGGTTGTTTGTTTTTTTGATATTGAGCTGCATGAGTTGCAGGATACAAAATTAATGCACAGAAATCTCTTGCATTCCTATACACTAATGATGAAAAATCTGAAAGTGAAATTAAGAAAACACTCCCATTTACCACTGCAACAAAAAGAATAAAATATCTAGGAATAAACCTACCTAAGGAGACAAAAGACCTGTATGCAGAAAATTATAAGACACTGATGGAAGAAATTAAAGATGATACAAATAGATGGAGAGATATACCATGTTCTTGGATTGGAAGAATCAACATTGTGAAAATGACTCTACTACCCAAAGCAATCTATAGATTCAATGCAACCCCTATCAAACTACCAATGGCATTTTTCACAGAACGAGAACAAAAAATTTCACAATTTGTATGGAAACACAAAAGACCCCGAATAGCCAAAGCAATCTTGAGAAAGAAAAACAGAACTGGAGGAATCAGGTTCCCAGACTTCAGACTATACTACAAAGCTACAGTAATCAAGCCAGTATAGTACTGGCACAAAAACAGAAATATAGATCAATGGAACAGGATAGAAAGCCCAGAGATAAACCCACACACATATGGTCACCTTATCTTTGATAAAGGAGGCAAGAATATACAGTGGAGAAAAGACACCATCTTCAATAAGTGGTGCTGGGAAAACTGGACAGCTACATGTAAAAGAATGAAATTAGAACACTTCCTAACACCATACACAAAAGTAAACTCAAAATGGATTAAAGACCTAAATGCAAGTCCAGGCACTATCAAACTCTTAGAGGAAAATATAGACAGAACACTCCATGACATAAATCACAGCAAGATCCTTTTTGACCCCCCTCCTAGAGAAATGGAAATAAAAACAAAAATAAACAAATGGGACCTAATGAAACTTAAAAGCTTTTGCACAGCAATGGAAACCATAAACAAGACCAAAAGACAACCCTCAGAATGGGAGAAAATATTTGCAAATGAAGCAACTGACAAAGGATTAATCTCCAAAACAGACAGCTGGTCTCTTTAAGTGCCAACAGTCTGAGCCATCTGTCTATCACCTAGATCACCCAGCCCGGGGATGTACACATAGTAGGTGTATAACAGATGTATAATAGGTGCATAGTAAGTGCTTATTCAGTTGAACTGAAAAGTCTTCAAGACTCAATGATTTCCAGTTGTAATGGTGAACAAGAAGCACTGGAACCCATGCTTCAAGTGTTTCCCTCTCGGATCTGATGAGACGGGTAACTGTCTTGGACATACCAAACTGAAGGTTTATTACTGAAGTATCAGTCTGTACAGAGCTCTGCCAGAGGGATGAGATGAGCAAGCTCAGGAAATGAAGCCAAAGATGGGAAAATGGGAAGGTGACCAGGTGGTACATCAAGATAAAGGAGCGAGGCTAAAGTCAGGGGTTTGGAGAAAGGGAGGGAGTCGGGGTGAAAGGTGAGGGAAACAGAACAATTCAGGCTGGAGTTGAGAACCTTCATCATGTTCTGGGAAATGTATCACCTGCCTCTGAATGAAGCCCACTGGGAGGAACAGGTGTGATGGAAGGAAAATGGAGCTATTCACTTCCCTCTTGATAAACATAATTTTAGACAGTCTGGTGGTAATAAAAGACTTTCACGGGTGAGATGCAGCTCCTTCAACTAAAAAGACATTCCTGCTGACTCAGAGCAGCTACTTAGGATCTCCATGGGCAGATTTTGTTGTAAAAGCTCCAGAGAAAGCCAGGGACTGTTCCCCAGGTCAGTGCCTGGACGAGCAGAAACAAAGGGTCCATCTGTAGGATCCGCTGCACTGTGCAATTAGGACCTGCTGAGAAATGGCAGGTGAGGTCAGAAGAACACATGTAGCTAAGAAAATGCACCCTGACATGGAATTTTTATTACAAACAAATATAGTACATGTCAGGGATGCGTCTGGGGAGGGGAAAGATCATTGTGAGGTCCAAATTCATAGGCAGAAGCCTTTGCCTGGGGGTGCCCTCCTCACCCTGTTTGGGAGCAGCTCCCAGGAAGCAGGGATGAGTCGTTCCTTTCAGCCTCCCCTTCCACCACCCTGACTGCCCTCTGTTCATCCCCTGGAGTCTAAATCAAGTCCCAGCTCCGTGCTCAGCAGAGTTGCCCACTGGTTTGACTTAATTCTGTGATTCACCTTCTAGTGAAGGGAATTTCTTTGATAAGCCCATCAAGACTGAAAACTTAAACCTCCAAAATTTTCTTAGTAAAAAGCTTAAGATTTCTCCCAAACTTGCCTGACAGATGCAAACTGCTCCCAGCAACCAGGGTAGATGGCCTTGAGCCCACTGTTGCTGTGAGACCCCCAACGCTCAGAGCATGGCTCCAGGGCCGTGGATGTTAGAAGTTCCAGCAGGGACATGCTCCAAATACAGTCTGAGGCATTCTCCACTGGGGTTGCCCACCAAGCGCCCATCTCTGTGGTTGCTTAGGAGTCAGGTGGGCCGAATTGGAAAGATCTGCCTCTGCTCCTTGCCAGCTGTGTGATATTAGGCAACTTACCTGCTCTCTGTGACCCGGCTTCTCGTCTGTAAAATAGAGATTATAATACGCACGTCCAAGAGCGATGGGGGTTCCAAACGGGATGATGGATGCAAAGCACTTAAAGAAGTGCCTTGTTCAGGGTAGCACGCATACGTGCGTTTGTGATTGTTTTCATAGATATTTAAATTGTCACCTACGTGCCTGTCTCCTGTCATTTGCTTCTGAGCTGGGTCTCTGATGGAGAAAGACTTGGCCGAGATCCCCTAAAATCCATTACCACCCCAATATGGCAGAGGACCGTTGAGCCAATGGCTGCCGTTGCTTTCTCGCTGGGTGTTGGCCTCAGATTACTGGGGTGAGCTGCGCAGGATCAGGTGTGAGTGGTGAGGCCCTGAACCTGCTTTTGTTAGAGGGCAGAGCGGGCTATTCTGGGGGCTTAGATTTGCCTCTTTCCCCTGGACTCCTAGTTTTTCTAGTTTGTCCTTCAAGGATGGGAGGTGCTGGTCATGTTTCTCCTTAGTTCCTCTCTCCTTGAGAGAGTAGCTCCAAGAGGGTAAAACAATCCCCAAAGCCACAACAAGGAGAATATTCCAGCAAAAGAGGAGCTTTCAGGCTCTCTTGAATCCCCTCCCAGAGCTCCATTCTCCAGCGCTGGGTCCAATCCTGTCCTTCCTCCTGGTCTCGTATCTGACCAATACACTGAGTGTACCTGTAGGCAGAGGTCCCTCACCCTGGCTGCACTTGGAAATCACTTTGGGAGCCTTAAGAAGATACTATGTGAGCCTCACCCTGGATCAATCAAGTAGGAGGCTCTGGGAGTTGGCTAGGGGAACCTGTATTTCAAAGATCTTTCTAGGTGACTCCAGTCTGCAGCCACAGTCAAGAGGCTCAGGGGTGGAGAGTGTGCAGACTCTGAATCCATTCTCTGCTCCGTGACTGCAGCTTATTTCCAGCTTGGGCCTGTGATCAGCCTGTCTGACACACCTCTGTGCCCTGTCTTGACTGTGCAGGTTTCAGGAGACCCCGCAGGGGCTCTTGCCATGGTTTAGCTCTAAGGCTCTAGACATAGAGGGACTAAATCTGGCTGTCACTGGTCTCAGTTTCAAAATCTCTGCAACATTTGCATGCTTGGCTATTGTTTAAGGTTTACACATAAAAGAACAATTGTGCTCCATGTCTCTTCCTCCCCGCTGCTTGCATTCTGATCCTATTGGTTTTTTCTTGGTTTAATAAATAAAATCTCAGTGTTGGAGAGGGGATGACAAGTAGCTTATCCCCCTTTGGTGATAACGACGACAATCATGCCTGCCATTTATTCAGCCCTAACTACACATCAGGCATCATTTCGGGCGCTTTGATTCCATTAACTAATTTATTTCCCCTAATAACCCTATGAGGTTGGGCCTTTTGTTATTCTCATTTTAGAGCTGAGAAAATGGAGATCACTCAGTGGGTATGTGGTTGAGGCTGGAGCCCTGTCTTTTTCTGTGGACCTTGAGCCAGTGTTCTTCATCATTGCTATGAACTTACTGAATAGAAGGGAGGCATCTCTTGTTCTTGAACTGTGGTCTCACTGCCCTAGGAGGCTGCAGGGTTTTCCTCGGTGCCCATGGCATGCGCATTCCTCGTGAAGCAGTCCTCAAGTCTCCTTACCCATCTGCTGAAGTGGGATAGAATCCTGAGATGGGTGGAGCAGTAAGAACAGAGCCCCTCCTTGGCTCTACCCTCATCAGAAGAGGTGAGTACCCTCGCTCTGGCTGGGACCCTGCCCAGGCCAGCTGCAAGGCTTGAGAAGGACTTCTCAGGCTTGAACTCCACATGGAAACCTGTCTCTTCCACTGGGATGATTTTTCCCTAGGAAGGGTCAGCATTTGAGCAATTTGGATATTTCCCTGAGAAGCAGAAAGACAATCCACTTCTGGCAGTTCCATTTCTCCAGGCATTACCTGGACCCAGTGCCTCCGCCCTAAAGGAGCTGTTTAACCTGAGATCAGCTCCCGCCACATCCAGAGCTGGGTGACATTAAGGTTCAAACTCATTCAGCACCAGGGCATGTTATTTTTTCCATCCTTCACCAGGGCCCTAATATGAATTACTTTTTGGGAAAAAAACCATTTGCAGACCTGGCCTTTCAAATGCCAATGTGTTTGCTTATCAGATTGACTGGAAGGGGGCATGCTAGCTTTTTGGCATAGGTTTTCCTAGGGAAAAATGAGCTGCATGACTACTGGAAAATTAAAAAAAAGATTAAGTAAATAGGCAAAAAGCCATGCACTAATCAGTAAATCCAGAAACTTCCACAGAGTTCTTGTGGACTCTTCTCCTTAACCAGACCTTGTCCACTGAAATCCATTTGCTGATAATTGTGAAAGACAGCTATAAGCTTTGCCTGCCTGATCAACATTATGTCTTCTGGTTACAGCACCCAGATTTCATTGTGGGAAATGTTCTCTTGTCTCTCGAATGCAGTCTTGGTAGGGCTGTCAGTCAATATGCCCCAACCCCAGCCAAGGGGTGGGCATGAGACAAGACTCAAGCTCAGCCAATCAAATACTCTCTCTCCCTGGAATTTGAATCTTAACACAAAAACAACACAGTGGCATCCATTCATTCCAACAGTTGCCGAAAGAGAACATCCATTTGTTCCTGACTCTCAGATCCCCAGCATTGTCCTAGTTTCCATTCTTTCTAAGACCCCGTTCTCCAGCTTTTCATCTGACTCTGGGAGTTACCCATACTGTGACAATAATTCATTTTTGTGGAAGTGAGAGTTGCTGTTTGTTGCTCACAACCAGAGGCCCAGTGGCCACTGTGATCCTCACCATGGAAACGTTGTCGGCGACACCCTCTGTAGGAAGTGGCTGTGTATTGTACAGTGGCGTCAGAGTTACTGGATATGCCCTTGTCTGTTTTTAACTGAAACTGTTCTTGCCTTGGTCTGAAGGCAGCTAGCCTAGGATAGAGATGGCTACTCTAGGATAGAGTGGAACAGGTATAGTTCATCCTCCAGCCCCACAGGAGATGACCCGGTGGGCTCAACCAAGCAGGTACAATTGTAATTAGGTAAGTCAGTCTGACTGGCTTCTTCTGAATTTGGAAGAGGGAATATGTAAAAGAGTGACCCTGTGATAACAGGAGGACACAGCAGTGGGCACACAGGGAGAAGCAGAGCTCTGACACTGTCCTTCTCATTGCTCTTTTGATCTTCTGGGACAAGGCCTAAAGTGAGGACACACCCTCTGCTTAATTCCTGCTTCTCTTGCAGATCTCATCTTAAATGTCACCTCTTCAGAGAAGTCTTCCCTGACTGCCCCCTCAAAAATTGTCATTCCTAACCGCCTTATATGATGCTTGTTCTCTGCAAACACTACCCATGTTTTCTTGCTTATGTATTTGTTAGTTAACAATACCCCCAAACCACCTCTAGAATGTAAGCTCCTTGAAAGCAAATATCTCATCGGTTTTGTTTGTCTCTGTGTCTCTTGGATCTAGAACAGTGCTTGTCTCATAACAGGTACTAAACAAGTATTTTTAAAAGCAAAGTATCCCCCTTTTACTTAAGTTGTCTGTTGTAAGATGAATAGTGTCTCCCCAAAAAGTTTGTTCAAGTCATAATCCCTGGTACTCGTCGTGTATGTGACTTTATTTGGAAATAGAATCTTTGCAGATGTAATTAATAAAGATGAGCAAATACTGAAGTAGGGTGAACCTTAATCCAATGAATGGTGTCCTTATAGGAAGAGGGAAGTTTGGACACACACAGAGGGAGAACATGGTGTGGAGACTGGGGCAGCGGTTGGAATGATGTGCCTACAAGCTAAGGACCACCAGAGATGACTGGAAATCACTGGAAGCTGGGAGAAAAGCATGGAACAGACTCTCCCTCAGAGCCTCCAGGAGGATTCAACCCTGCTGACACCTTGATTTCAAACTTCTACCCTCCAGAACTGTAAGAGAATATTTTCTTAGCATTGTAAAGAATTTGTAAGCTATCTTCTCCTTTTCCTAAGTTGGGAACAATTCCGTATCATTCGAAGCTTGATAAAATACCACTTCATTCATTCATCATTCATTAAAACATTAGTTGATTGTTTACTACAAGCCAACCAATGAGATATAAAGATAAATAGGGCTTTTTTGGTAAAATGACTCCCAGCCAATTAGCTGTATTCTCCTCGGTGCTATACCACATAGCACTTTGCAAAGCCCTTTAGTGTAGCCCTTATCACATCACATTTTGGTGAGTTTTTTTTAACTTCTTGATCACACAGGCCCTACACTTTTTAATGCCTAGTATACCATGCCTAGTACAAAGAAAATATTCAATAAATCCAATGAGTGAATGAGAAAATGGTGGATTAAAGATTATAGTCATAAGACAAACAGATGAATATTACTATGATACCAAAAGTATTGTTGGAAACACTCTACTTATCTTTCTCCTGTGTCTGTCCTAGGGTGAGGGAGCCAGCACGGTGAGCAGGGAATGGAAATCAGGCAGTTCTTGTACTGGCTTTGCTCCTGGAGGGGATCTCCTCACTGTGGCTTGAACATGGATGGCCAGAGTAAATGGGCAGAATTGAAGGACAGAGAGCGAGAGAAGGAGAGAGAGAGATTGATTCCAGCTCAACTTCCCAGCAGTCAGAGGTAAACAAAGGTAAACTGAGCTGGCTTGGGATGTGATGAGTTCCGTCCTGCGTTAGGTGTTCAAGCAGATGCCAAGATAAATGATGCTTGACAGGAATCCTGTAGATTGAGGATACTCATGGAGTGGGTGGTAATTAGATTAGATGGTTCTTTAATTTCTGTTCCAACTTAGGCAAATTGTAAGTCACCTGGGTGACTTGGGCCAAGCTACCCCCTCTCTGGGCCCCAGATTCTCATCATCTGAGGGAATTGACTCTAAAAGTCCCCTAGAGTGGGAGTTCTGCAAGTCTAATGGAACTAAATATGTCAGAAGTATAGACAGCTGGACAATTATGATGGGAAGCAGTGGGCTTCCCACTGCAGTGGGATGCATTGGAAGTGTGATGCATAGGAAGCAGTGTGATGCATAGGAAGCAAATCTTGTTGTTTCAGGAAAATGTGAGCGAAATTTCTCTGCCAGCTGTAAACAGACATTCACGTAGGGTCTTTTGTCCTTGAAGTAAGGATTACTAAAAGGCAGGGGGGTTCAGTGGCATAGGCAGGATTTGGATGTCTGACTATGAACCCATGACCTGGGCTATCTGTCAAACTGGAGTTCAACGACCAGGCCATGGAGTCGTCTAACAGTTTGCTGTCCTAGGTTCTTTCATAATGATCTCTTGGCGGTAGACATGTGATTACCTCGTGTTGCTTTCTCACTTATGTAACTCATTTTGTAAAATCTGCTTTTCCTAACAATTAATTTTCAAAGAAAATTAAGTTTGCAGTAACAAATTAGCAAGATTCGTTAATTGCAAGGAAACCACGGGGTACAAAATAATGGACAAAGGAGTACCAAAGAGAATCACCCCAAAACAGATATGCCCAAGAGGGCCCAGTCATGGAGGAGGGTGGTGGGATGGGAGAGTAGGGACATAAAAAATGGGGAAGAGGTTCTCTTTAACTTATATGGAGATTTATTGAAATGGACTTTTAATGAGATTAAAGGTAAGTGACTACACTAACCTATGGGCCTCCCAGGTTCTGATCACCTCTTTACTCTTTATTATTACCTGTGTAGCTCTTTACTGTTTTGCAAAGTGCCATTATAGCTGTGATTTATTTAGATCTTCATAAGAACCTTGCACATTAAGATACTGTTATCTCTATTTTGCCAGTTAGGAAAACGAAACTAAGTGAAGAGTTAAGCTCAAGGTTGTGTGATCATCCTGAATCTTTCAGCCCCAAGCCCAGCATCTCCTCAAGCCCAGCATCCAATATTCCACTGCATGCCAACCCTGTGGTACCCTGAAAACTCTCACTTGGCATCAGATGCTTTGTTCCAAAGGAAAGACGATGGCTGATCACACTTGATAGCTCTTCTGGTTTTGTGACTAAGGGCTCAAGCTCTAGGTTTTATCACCTGTTTTCAAATGGCGATTCATTTACTTTTTTGACTCTTGATTTCAGTAGAGACAATAATTCGTGTTTCACAAATTTCGTAGTGTCAGTTTATACATTCATTTCGTTCATTTATTCATTCAAGGAATGTTTCCTGAGCACTTAGCCTTTGTCATGTGCTAGCGTTGGGTGTGTGGAGCTCAAGACTATGTTCAAAACCAAAGACATATATCCATTTTTATAACTGTATCACTTAGCTGTACACCTGAAACTAACACAACATTGTAAATCAACGATACTCCAATAATAATAATAAAAAAAGACAAGAAAACTCAAAGGAAACAAAAAAGTTGAGGTAATGATATGACATAGCTCAATGAGGTCATAAATATAAAATGTTTAATTTCATCTGGTATATAGTGAGAATGACATAAGCATTAGCTATTATCATTATTAATAAACTGATAGCAAAAACCATATTATTATATAAAATTATCCTGAAAAATACTTGACAAAATTCAGCATTTCTGATAAATTCCATGTAGGCAAAATAGGAATAATAGGTACACCCTAAATGTTATAAAATATTTATCAGAAACATCAGACATATGGGATCATATTAAATGCTGAAATACTAAACACTCTCCTTCGGAAATCTGTATCAAGACAGGATATTCATTATTATTTAACGTTAATTCCTGGAGGTTCCAACTAATGCAATGTGAGTAAAACCAAAAAAAAAAAGCAGAATAATTACCAGGAGAAAATAAAATATACTAATTTTTTCAGTTGATAGAAAGTTACAGAATTTACTTAGAACATGTGATAGACTCTTCAAAAGCAAGTTTTATAAAGTTGAAGGATACAAAATAAATATATAGAACTCAATAGCTTTTTCAATTTATACTAGTGAAAACCAGCTAGAAAATAAAGTATAAAGATTCCAGTCACGCTTGCATTAAAAACTATAAAATACATAGGAATAAGTTTTGTAAAAATGACATAATAATACAAAAAGAACAAAGACATAGTGGGAGTGAAAGTGTTTCACAAACTCTAAGTTGCTAACTAAATGCAAACTGCACTATTATTACCCCTTCTGGAATATTTGTATCTTAAATGACAATGGCTGGCAGACAGCCAAGCATAACTCGAAAGATGACTTCCTAATGGTGGAATTTTAGGCATTCTGGTGTGTGTGTGTGTGTGTGTGTGTACTTGTGGTAGGGAGTGGTTGACAGTAAATGGGGGAGGAAGTTGGAAGGAGGGAGCATTTTTTACTTAGGGGAAATTTCCATTAAATCTCCCCATGGAAGGACAATATGGCAGGCCTGCTCTAGAGGTGGGGGCAGAGAAGAAGAGCTCCACCTTCTCTGCGGAGCCCCAAGGATAAGCTTGTACCATTGTTTGCTACTCAGTCATTAGGAGAATCAGAGTTTCCAGTCTCTGATGAACTTTCCTTGTTTCTAAATACTGTCTTTGCTGACTCTGCCTGAACTTCAAAGCTGATAATGAATATATTTTAACTTCCCTCAAAGGGAAAGAGGTTGCCCCTTTATTGAAAACATCCATTCTCCTCAGAAGCCACACCATCACTGATCACACTTCTTAAGACTGGAGGACTGGAGGGCTCGGTGAAAACCTGGGCTGGATTTTAGTCCATTCTAGGAAAGACCTTTTTCCTTTTCCGAAGATCTCGTGGAGAGCTCCTGTCTCGGCTGTCACACCTTCCATGAGGACCTGGTGTTTGAGTTTTAAGTCTTTCAAATGCCAGTGCATTCACGTATGCTAAATATCGTCTGTTTCTGGCTATGCATTAGGTCCTGGGATCTCATACTTACTGTGTTTAGCCCCATTCTGAGCCCTGCACACAGTAGCTGAGTGCTTGGGACAGATACTACGTGCTTTAGGAATTGTCTCCATCCTGGGTCCTGCCTGGGTCTCATTGCTGCTCCCGCAACATCCGACTCTCTTTACTAAGTTTGTGACTTGGGTGATGCTTCATCCCCATCATCCTCAACCTGAGAAGCCCCCTCCACTATCACCTCCTCTTTGAGCTTTCTCTAATAATGGCTGCCATCACACCTGGCACTGTGTTTAGTGCCTAGCAAACATTATCTCCACTCTTCATAACAACTCCAAGATGAGGCTTAGAGGTCAAATGGTTTGCCTGAGGTCACACACTTGTCAAGTGGCAGGGCTGGAATTTAAAGAGCTACTCAGTCCCCGTCTATGAGACCCTTGTGACTCTTCTTAGATTCTTGGAGTTACTCCAGTAGTTTTACATAAGCATCTATGAATGAAGGACAGTGAGAGGTAAAGCCTCAATAAATTGCGGGTGTTATTATGAGGGTGGCACATACTGGGTTTCCTGAGCACCTGTAACCCAACTCTGGTGTGTGTGAGTCCCTAGAGGTGGAAAGAATCTCCTGTCATTCAAAACCATTCATTCATTCATTTATCAAATATTTGTAAAATGCCTCCATATACCAGTACTATTTCAGGCACCAGGAATACAAAAGCCAGGCAGACCTCTGCTCTCCAGGTGTGTAATGGCTCACTGGGCTCATTGGGATAGATAGAATTAATTAATCAATCAGTCAATCTTTTGTCAGGCAGAGATAAATACAGAGAAAAACGAAGGCAGTAAGAGGGTGGGGAGTCTTCTGGAGAGGTTGGGGAGATGAATTTTTGGTTCATGTGGAGTGGTCAGTGAGACAGTGACATTTGGACAGAGACCTGAAGGCAATGAAGACATGAATTTTAGGCAGAGAGAGCAGCAAATGCAAATGTCCTGAGGCAGAATCCTTGCTTGGTCTATTTGAGAAACATCAAGAGCGCCAGTGCACGACAGATGAATGGATAAAGAAGATGTAGTACATATATACAATGGAATATTACTCAGCCATTAAAAAGAATGAAACAATGCCATCTGCAGCAACATGGATGGACCTGGAGATGATCCTACTAAGTAAGTCAGATAGAGAAAGACAAATATCATATGATATAGCTTATATGAGGAATATTAAAAAAATGATACAAAGGAACTTATTTACAAAACAGAAACAGACTCACAGACTTAGAAAACAAACTTATGGTTACCAAAGGGGAAAGGGGTAGGGGAGGGATAAATTAGGAGCTTGGGATTAACATACACACACGAGTATATACAAAATAGATAACCAACAAGGACTTACTATATAGCATAGGAAACTCTGCTCAATATTCTGTAATAATCTAAATGGAAAAAGAATTTGAAAAAGAATAGATATAGGTATATGTATAACTGAACCACTTTGCTGTACACCTGAAATTAACACGACATTGTAAATCAACTATAGTTCAAAATAAAATAAAAATTAAAAAAAAAAGAAGGCCAGGGCTTCCCTGGTGGCGCAGTGGTTGAGAGTCCGCCTGCCGATGCAGGGGGCACGGGTTCGTGCCCCAGTCCAGGAAGATCCCACATGCCACGGAGCGGCTGGGCCCATGAGCCATGCAACAGGAGAGGCCACAGCAGTGAGAGGCCCGCGTATGGCAAAAAAAAAAAAAAAAAAAAAAAAAGAAGACCAGTGCAGCTTGATTGAAGAGAGTGACGGGGAGAGTAGGCTGGGCTGGTCAGGCATTATAAGTTTCCTTTACTTTGCATGAGGGAGGAAGCCACTGAGGGTTTTGAGAAGAGGTGTGACATGATCCAGCTTATATTTTGACAGATCATTCTATTTCTAAAACACTCTGAAAAAGCGAAAGACAGAGGCAGGGTGAGCAGTTAGGAAGCTTCAGTAATCATCCAGGAGAGGAAGATGGTGGCTTGGACCGCGCTTGTTGCAGTGGAGGTGGAGAGCCATGCTCAGACTCTGGATAGATTTTGAAGATTGAATTGACAGGACATACTGATGGGTTCTGAGGGAAAGAGATGAGTCCAGGATGAGTCATGTTTGCTATTTCCTGGGAATATAAGTTCCCTCTATTAGGATGTAAATTCCACGTGGGCAGAGATCTTCATCTGTTTTATCCAATCACAAGTGCCTAGAACAGTACCTGACACATAGAAGATGCTCAATATTTTTTTCTTTTTTATTGACGAAAGTATAGTTGATTCACAATATTGTGTTAGTTTCAGGTGTACAGCAAAGCGATTTGGATATATATATTTATATATGTATGTATATGTATATACGTACATATATATTATTTTTTTGATCAATAATTCTTTCTTTAAATAAATATGAGAGAAACTGTCTTAGGAGTGGACTTAGTAGTATCTGATATGCCGTTTATAAGCACATTCTCCCAGTCCACAGCTTGTTTTTTCATTCTCTTAAGAGTGTATTTTGAAAAGCAATGTGCTTCATTGCTCTACTCAGTATTCTCTAATAATCTATATGCGAAAAGAATCTGAAAAAGAATGGATATATGTGTATGTATAACTGAATCATTTTGCTGTATACCTGAAATTAACACAATATTGTAAATCAACTCTACTCCAATATGAAATAAAATTGAATTTAAAAAAGAAAAGCAATGTGCTTAATTTTGATAAGGTCCGGTTCTTCATTTGAAAAGCGTATCATGCTTTGGGCATCATAGCTAAGAAATCTTTGCCTATTCAAGGTCGCAAAGATTTTTTCCTATATTTTCTTCTAGAGTTTTTATATCTTTATGTTTCCCATTTAGGCCTGTGATCATAATCTTTTTAATAACGCGTGAGGTATGGATTGAAGTTCTCTTTTTGCCTATGGATGTTCAGTTGTTGCAGAACAATTTGTTGATCTGAGTTGGTTTTGGGGAATAAGTCGAAGGTCAGCAGCTGGACAAGTAAAGGGAGGGCAGGCAGAGGAGCCAGCAGGTGCAAAATCATGGTGGTGAGAAGAAGGAGAGGATGCATTCATGGGACTGTATGGGTTTTGTCTTTGGCTGGGACACAACATGTGAAAGGAGAGTGGTGGGATTTAAGGAGGCAAAGTCCAGACCATGAAAAGTTTAGCACATCCTTGCATTTTCCTGGACTGTTAGAGGTGGAAGTGTTCTTGGAGATTACCAGTTTCCTCCCCATTTTACACATGGACAGATGAAAGTCCAAGAAAGTGACATGACTTAATTTTAGAGTTTGATTACTGCTCTGCCTTTACATGTTTTACTAACCAGAATTACCTTAGATGAAAGGAAAAGATTAAACAGCAGCCATGAGAACAACAACAGTGAAGCCAGGGTCTTAAAGAGAAAGTGAATCGTATGCTATTTTTGTCCAAGACTGATGCCTACTGAGAGGGTACCGATTAGTAGATCCATGCCATCTTGGAGAGGGGACTCTAATGGCACGCTGCCCTGTCTGACCTGATAATTTTATTAGTGCCTGCGATGAAGTTAGGGGAGACACTGTCATCAAATGTGTGGAAGACTGGAAGCTGGGAGTGGGGAAGATGTATTGAGTGAGAAAGTCAGGATCCCAGAAGATGCAACAGCTTAGAATTCTAGACCGAATTTAATGAGAAGACATTAAAAAAGGCAAATGGTAGTTTTATGCTTGGATTCACAAATCAGCTGAACAAACAAAGGGTTGGGGATTCAAGGCTTCACAAGTCACAGTGAGAACCTTATCAGGGGATGGGTGTCTAAATGGATAAAATCCCTTTTGAGGAAAAAGAGTATAATCTTGAGCTGCATCCGGAGAAGGTGAGGGTTCTGATCTGCTATTCAGCTTAGATCAGACAATGCCTGAAAAGCGTTCAGTTTGGGGCACCACAATTTAAGATAGATGTGGCTACCAAATGTGGACTCTGGAACTAGACTGTGGAGGCTCAAGTTCTGGCTCTGTCTCCTATTGTCTGTGTGACTTTGGGCAAGTTGCTTAACCTCTCTGTGCATCAGTTGCCTCATCTGTAATAACAATGTCACGGCTTGTTGTGAAGTGCAAGTGAGTTATGCATAAAGTGCTTAGTCGGTGCTATGTTGGGATTAGCTATCATTGTTATTTTGTTGTCATTTACTGAACACATAATCACAGCGGATTACATGCTACATGTTCTTTATACATCACCTCATGAAATCTACATAATAATCTTACAAGGTGGGTAGTTTATGCATATTCTGTCGTTGAGGATGTTGAAGTTCAAAGGGTTAAGCATAAAGCCAACTCACAGATACCCTTGATATGATACTCCTAGAACTGAACTCCAGGCGGCCTGACTCACAAGCTGATACTTTCTACTATTACATGGCACTGTCCCTTGAAGCTGATTTCAAGGAGAATGACTAAGATGGTGAAGGGCTCAGAGCTGTGTCCTGAGGTTTGACTGGAGGAGTGGGGATGGGGTTGATGACTAACTCTGAAGAACAGATGCCACATGTAGGAGGAATCAAACTTTTCTGGGGTAGAAGTAGTCTTTATCTACAGGAGATAAATTTTGGATCCTTCAAACAATCACTAGAGATGGAATAGGTGGCTTCATGAAGTAATGAGTTCCCATTACTGGAGGCATTCAAAAGGAACTAGGTAGAATTCAAGCAACCAGAGAGGTGGTTGGAGTAGACGTCTTTTAAAGCTTCTTATAATGCTGTGATTATCTATTGCCATGTATCTTTGTTCCCGAAGTAATTTTAATGATATTTATGTCTTCCCAATTCTAAAGGGCATTGTGAGGGTTAAGAAAAAAGTGTTCGCCAAGCATGCCAAGATCCAGAGAGGAAATGCGCTATTTTAAGATAAACTATTATTATAACACTATATGTAATTGCCAAGTGGATAATGGAACCAAGAATTTGCTAAACACATGCACATAACAGACTGTGGTAATTTCTTAGAACCAAATGTGTTTAATTGCATGTGCCTAAGTATTGTAGTTGATAATTGCTATTACGTCCTATTCCTTAGCCCTAGTAAATTCTCATCAATTATTTGAAGGTTTCAAAAATGAAATGTAACCAAAACAAAAGCAATTTTGCTATGCATTTGGAACCTCCTGCCCCCAGAATGTCCTAAAAGTATAAATGCTGAAATTCCTAGTGATGAGGTTTTTAATTTAATTACGAGATCTGGAAAGGGGATCAAGTTGTGGTCTCATGGGGATTGGTGATGCTCGTTTTTGGTGTTTAGGTTTGGGAGAGTGGACCACGGCCCTTGTCCATTTCCAGTTTGCTTCTCTAGCCAATGACATTGGCATATTTTTGTCCAGTTGGGCCAATGAGGCTTAATTGCCTGCTAATTTTGTACTGCATTGAATTAATTTCAAGACCAAATTAATTAAAACAGATGAAGCTTCCTTCATCAATTATTCATGAACTTGTTGGAGCAGGAGGGAGCACATCAACTGCATTAAGGATATTACATTGTTTAAATGAACTTCTTTTTGGTGCCCATTAATGGGACTTTGGGGATCCCAACATGGCTTATCCGATCTGTGACTTTGTTCTGGTTTGCTCTGGTAAATAACACATATACGTAGAAATAGCTATTTTGAAAGGCGCGGAGGGCAGAGGACAGAATTACACACCAAAGGAAATATCTCCATTGCAAATCAAACTCTCCAGCTGTCCTGTTTCTATGTGTAGTAGGAAAATTACTAAACAGTGTGTAGAGATAGTGGCAGAGGAGGGGAGCAAGAAATGGATGAGGTTAGTGAGAGGGAGAAGGTTTGGTGTATTAAATTCACCAGTTTAATGTTTCTTACAAGCATAATTCTTGAATGGCATTCCATAAATGCTGACAGGTAAGAACTTGATTAAGGCAGTATCCTAATGACGGGTGTGGTCCATTGTGGCTACCAGAATCTTGCTTCTAAGAGGTAGGCCCCACCTTGTTGAGATAGTTACTTACAAATTCACCCAGAGATGGTCTTCTTAAAGTCAGATTTTAATGAAAACAAAATAAAAGAGTGTATTAAGAATGATTGAATGCATACTCTGTAATGAGGGCACTATGGGGTGGGCTGCGGAGTTAATATTTGTAGGCTTCTATGCCACAGACTCTAAATGCAGTCCTGTTGGACTCTATTACTCTTCACTGAGGATGTAGCAAAGATACTTTGCAGGGGACCTGTGGTTGACAAGGGGTGGGGGAGGGATGGGTTGGGAGTATGGGATTAGCAGATGTAAACTATTACATATAGAATGGATAAACAAGGTCCTACTATACAGCACAGGGAACTATATTCAATATCCTTTGATAAACCCTAATGGAAAAGAATACAAGGAAGAATATACATATACATATTGAATATATATGTATAACTGAATCACTTTGCCGTACAGCAGAAATTAACAAAACGTTGTGAATTAACTATACTTCAATTAAAAAAATAGATGCGTTCCAGGGAATGTCTCTGTCCTAGGAGACAATAACACGGCCCAACTGCTGAGTTTGGAGAGTGAAGATCCCTTCTAGCTAACTGTGGAGGTACCAGTCAATCTTGGGCTGGTTCTGAGAAGACCTTTTTTGAGCATTTGGTATCTGTCAGGCACTGGACCAGGTACAAAGTTGAGCATGACATGGTTCGTCCCCTTGAAGATTGCAGTCTCACCCAAGAACCTTTCTGAGAGTTGGTGGGGGGAGAGGAGGCAGGGAGAGTGGTTGAGCACTGACGCAGGAAGGATGCTGCATCCCGTTACTGGTGGAAGCTATAGATGGGTGACAGCACAGGTTCTGCCGAAGAGTCCCAGTTTTAGACATTCTGTTCCTTTGTCAGGCATAACTACTGACTTATGTTTTAGAGAAGACCCCTACAGTAAGAGGAATGGGAACCAACATTTGCTGAGTATCTACTATGTGCCAAACATCATACTTGTCACTTTACACATCTAATCTCATTTCATCCTCATGACTGCCATGTGAGGAGCTAGTTCTATTTTTCCAGCATTCTGCGTCACAGATGAGCAAATGGGGTTCAGTGAGGGTAAGTAACATGGCTAAGATCACTCGTGTACCTTGTCCATGTTGGTCTGGAATTCTGAAGTTAGACGCAGCAGGAAGGAATAGATGATGTAGAGGTAAAATGGGGCAAGAAAATGGGAAGGAGAGGAGGGAAGATGGAGAGGAGTGTCAGTGTGTGTCTTTGGTGGAGGTGGGAAAATGGTGCTCTAGATTTTGAAACGGGAGTGATATTTCTGTCCTATTACAGGGGAGTAGAGAGCCTTCAGGAAAGGAAGTGACTAATTGGCAAAGGCGTGGGAAGTTAGGAAGGAGAGAGAGAAGGGAGAAAGATGAGACACTGGAACGATTTGGAAGGTGTACATCCCACACCCACTGGTTGGACAGATTTAGTTGCTAAGCGGATTCCTGGGAGGGGGGAGGGGAGAGAAGAAGGGCAGAAACAGGGGCACAGGAGGAGAGACAAGGAGGCAAGGAAGATGGAACCCTGAGTAAGCATGGGGTCAGGATCCCAAGATGTTATAAGGGCTTGGCTGCTGTCTGCCCTTGGGCTTTAGGAAGATTTTAACAATAGTTTGAGGAAAGGTTTCCATAGTGCTCTCTGCATGTTTAGAAAAATTGTCCTTTGCTCTTGACATCTCGATGCATTCCTATAATAACCATGATAGCTAACACTTGTGGAGCACTTACTGTCTGCCAGGCACACTCTCATTTAATTTTTTCAAAACCTTGTGGCATAACTATTATTATTTTTGTTGTTATTATTATCCCCCTTTTATAGAATTTGAAGCCAAGGCCCAGTGATAACACAGAGAGCAACTCTAGGCTCTTGCTGTAACCACTGGGCATTACTATCTTCCTTCTGGTACCTATTTATTCTCCTTATTCTGATTGGCCCATGAACCTGCCAAACCAAGAAGTTATAGTGATTGAAAAACCCCCAAAGGAGTATCTTCCTTCCTCCGTCCCTCCATCCCTCCCTCCCTTCCTTCCTCCCTCCCTCCCCACTCCTCCCCTCTCCCTTCCTTCCTTCCTCCTTCCCTTCCCTTTCCTTTCCTTTCCTTCCCCCCCTTCTTTCCTTCTTTCCTTTCTTTCTTTCTTTCTTCTTTCTCTTTCCTGTCTCCTTCCCTCCCCCTTCTTTCCACCCTCTCTCCCTCCCTTCCTTCCTTCTTTCCTTTCTTTTCTTTTCCTTCCCTTCCCTTCCCTTTCCTTTCTTCTCTCTCTCCCTTCTCTCTCTCCCTTCTTTCTTTTCTTTCTTTCTTTCTTTCTTTCTTTCTTTCTTTCTTTCTTTCTTTCTTTCTTTCTTTCTTTCTTTCTTTCTTTCCTCTCTCCCTCCTTCCCCTTCTCTCTCTTTCCACTCTCTCTCTCTTTCTTTCATCAGGAAATATTCATTACAGTCCTTCTGTGTGCCAGGTAGAGTGTTAGGCTTGGAAAGTACAGTGATCAGCAAAAGATTCATGGTTGCTGCCCTCAAATAGCTTACAACTTAATGGAAGAGGCAGACATTAAGCAAATGATCATGGACAAAAACACATGTAGCTCATTCTGCTACATAGAATGAGCAGATGTACTGGGGACACTCATTCAGGCAGGGATTCAGGGAAGATGTCCCTGAGATGGTGACACTGAACTGAGGGCTGAAGGTTGAATGGGAATTTTCTAGGTCATGGGGAGTTGAGGGAAGATTGGGAGGGCGTGATGATGGCTCCAGGTAGAAAGGACAGCAAGGATGGTGACTTGAGTCAGGAAGAAGCGGCACACGTGGTGAAGACTACAGAAGGGTTCCTGTAGCCTCAGAGTGGACTGTGGATATAAGAATGGTGAGAAATGTAGTGATGGGGAGAAGGGCCAGCTCACCTGGCCTCTGGTGCCAAGACATTTGCCTTTATTCTCAGCATGGAAAGCCAGTGGAGGGCTGTAAACAGAGGCAAGATGGAGATGTTCTGCCTGCTTGTGGGGAGTGAAAGGGGAAGGGAGCAAAGGGGCTGGGGGTGACGGTGAGGAGGGACTGTTGAGCCCAGGTTCCAGATGGTGGCATCTTGAATTAGAGTGGTGGTGGTGGTACGAAGGGCAGGGGATGATCCAACAGATGTGGGCTCTGTAGATGCCTGGTGGTAACCTTAGGCCATCCTGTAATTCAGGGTCCATAAGAGGGGGTTGTGCAGAATGTTATACATACAGCCGTCGTGCTCCCTATTGGATGGAATGTGAACTCAGACCCATTAGCCTTAAAGTACATACTTGAAAGTATTTTAGTCACACAGAAGTGCACGTTGTTTGGCATTAGAAGGAATTTCAAGAAAATGGATCATTTCCAGAGAGGGATAAAGGAAAAACACTTGAAGTACTTCAGTATTTTCCTTTGGTCCTCTGATTACCTCCATTTCCTTTGGAAAATGAAGGGGACATCAGAGAACAGAAACAGTCGAATGACACGAGAGACCTTGCTTCCATTATAATCTGCCAGTAAGTGGCAGAAGTCACTGGGTGGCCTTGGCATGTCACAGCCCATCTCTTGCTCTCTGCAGGTCCCTCTGTGGTGTGATGGAGGCTGATTAGGTGACCCCCAATAAACCTCACGTCTTCAACAGTCAGAGTTATCCTAACATACCCATAATCTCTACCAACATACGTTATGTGCCCCAGAGTCACGGATAGCCTCACCCTTGAGTCTGGGCTTGGAGGAGACACTGAATCAATAACGCATAGATAACATCTCTATTTTAAGAGGCTGGCTTTCTAAGGTCAAGAGGAAAATATTCACTCCAAAGAAAAAGCATCATGCACCACGCATCATGTTTAATCCAATTCTGTGCACTGTGGTGCAAAATGGAACAAAACAAAACAAAAATGACACACCACACAGAAAAATACACCCTGAGAAGTGAGCGTAAGCAGCAGGGAAGAATGAATAGCTTCTGCTAAGAATGACTTAGAGTTTAAAAAGAACATCAACCTCTCTGAGTTTTGATTTCTCCAACTATAAAATTGGGATGAGAATTTTTACCTCACAGGTTGCTGCTCAGATTACATGAGGTAATGGGAAGAAAGTGCTTAATTCAGAGCCTGGCCTATGGTATGACCCAGGGAAGTCATCCTTTGCACGATTCTTTGTGGAGCACGTGAATTTGGAACCATCTAGACCTTGAGCCTATGAACAGAGGTGGACCTTGTTCTCACGGAGCTTCCATGTTAAGTGGGGAGAGAGAAAGATTGAACAACACACCAGGACACTTCAGCGAATAGAACCATGCTAGGAAGAGAATAAAGCAAAGGGCTGAGGCTCTTTTAAATTGGGTGGTCATCTCTGAGGATTAAATATTTAAGTTGAAACTCTAGGGACAAGAACTGATATATCACATGGGTGTGAAGGGTGGACATTCCAGGCAGTCAGAAAAGCCAAGCCTCAGGCCCTGTGGCTGGGCAAGGCGGGCCTCTTAAAGGGGCAGAGGGAAGTTGGCAAGGCTGAGTGAGGGAGCAGGCAGGAGGGATGGAGAGAAGAGGACAGAGTGCCCCTTGTAGGCCAAGGCAGGAGAGCTGGGTCTTATTCTGAGAGCAGTGGGAACCATCAAGGATTTTAGGTAAGGGTGTGACCCAATCTCATTTGTATTTTATTTATTTATTTATTTACATCTTTATTGGAATATAATTGCTTTACAATGGTGTGTTAGTTCCTGCTGTATAACAAAGTGAATCCGCTGCACATATACATATATCCCCATATCTCCTCCCTCTTGCGTCTCCCTCCCACCCTCCCTATCCCACCCCTTTAGGTGGTCACAAAGCACCAAGCTGATCTCCCTGTGCTATGTGGCTGCTTCCCACTAGCTATCTATTTTACATTTGGTAGTATATGTAAGTCCATGCCACTCTCTCACTTCGTCCCAGCTCACCCTTCCCCCTCCTGTGTCCTCAAGTCCATTCTCTACATCTGCATCTTTATTCCTGTCCTGCTCATTTGTATTTTAGAAAGTTCACTCTGGCTTCTGTCCGGGACCTAGACTGGAGTTGCAGTGAAGGGAGAATGGGGAGACCAGTGAAGAGGCTGTGGTCAGTTGTTTGCACAAATAGGTGTGATTGGTCCCCTCTCAGTCTCCACTCTTCTTATGTGTGACTTTTCAGCTCTTTCCATCGAGATGTGGAGTCTGTATCGCCACTGCTCACATCTTGTTGGCCTTGTGACTTGCTTTGTTTATGGAATGGGGTGGAAGTCACAGTATGCTCCAGCTTAGGCCTCAGGAAACCAGGCATGCCTTCTTGGAACCTGAGCCAATGGTCGTGTGAATGAGGCCAGGCTGACCTGCTGGAGGATGGACAGCCATGTGGAGCAGAGAGGAGCTATCCCAGCTGAGGCCATCCTAGACCAGCTGGTCCCCAGCCAAATCTACCAGCTTACTGCAGATGCATGGGTGAGCCCCGAAGAGAACCTTGCAGCTGAGCCCAGCTCAAATATTGCTGACCCACAGGTCTGTCAGATAGATTATTGATTTTAAGCCACTAAGTTTTGGGTGGTTTGTTACACAGCAAAAGCTAACAGATACAGAGGCTACTGAGGTTGTCCAGGCCAAAAATTATGGTGACTTGGACCTGGATAGTAGTGACTCTGGGGAGGTATAACATGATATGGAATGTTTTGGAGTTAGTATTGACAAGTATTGATGATTCATTGACTCAGAGTGAGGGAGAGAGAGGAAGAGGGACAGTACTAATGAAAAGAGCAGTAACCAATGATGATAATATAGTCTTTGGGTTAAGAGCTAGAGATGTCATTCCTCAATGGTTTTCTAATTTGCTGATTTTCCATAGGCATGAATCAAGACAGAATGTTCAAATTCAAACATATCCACTAAGCACCTACCATGTGCTAGGGTCTGAGGATAATAATAATAATAACAATAATAATGGTCAATATTTATATAACATATTCCATGCACTAGGCACTGTAATAAGAAATTTACATTGAAGTCATTTAGTACTCTTAGCAAGCTTGTGAGGTGGGCCCCATCATTGCTCCCATTTTATTGATGGGGAAACAGAGGACTGGAGAGGTTAAGTAACTTGCTCAATATCGCACAGCTGGTAAGTAACGAAGCCCGAATACCACCAACTCAACTAGTCTGACTTCAGAGTCAGACCATTAACCACCATGCTCTGGTGAACAATGGATAAGCCGAGATCATCAACCCAAGAATGTTACCGTCTGTCCAGGGATGGATGTATAAAGGAAGTGATTCGATCCACAGGCCTTTAGAACAGGGGTGAGCAAACTTTTCCCACAAAGGGCTAGACTTTAGGCTTTGCCAGACATATGGTCTCTGTGGCAACCACTCGACTCACTGTTATAGCCTGAAGGCAGCTAGACAATGTCGAAACGAATGGGTGAGGCTGCATTCCAGCAAAGCTTTATATATAGAAACAGATGGCAGGCTGGATTTGGCAACAGATCACACTTTAGCGCAAAGAAAAGAGACCCAACCCAGACTAAGGGGAAGGGGTGAGGTCAGAGAAGGTGCCCCCTGAGTTTTGGCTCAAAAGGCAAGTGATAGGTAAGAGAGGAGTGGGAAGGGAGGCCACCAGGAGGCAGGTGCAGCACACAGCAGAGCGGATAGGGCAGTAGGGCTGGAGCCTTGAGGGTCAAGTGGAATGCCTGCCTGGGACTTGAGTCTGTAGGAGGGGGTGGGGCCCAGTTCTCAGACCACCTGGCGAACTTGGAGAGGAGCCGGGGGTGCTTGCCCTGCACCAGGAGAATGCTGTACTCTGGTTTGCATTCCTGAGAGGTTCCATCAGTAATATGGACTGTGGATGGGCATGGGGCCAGAGGGGAGACAGGAAGACCGGGACCACCTGCAGGGATGGAAGGAACCAGGTGTGTGGGCCAGTGAAGGATTTGAGGATTTGAGGGGGGGGAAGGATTTGAGGAAGGGGTGTGACATCACATAATACAAGAGAAAATGTCACCAAACCAAACTGGGGTCCGCTTGCCCGGGGGGAGTAAAGCCAATCTACTGACACCGGGTTGTGGTGAAGAAAAGTGCAGTATTTATTGTAAAGGTGCCAGACAAGAGTGCAGGGGTAGCTAGTGCTCAGAAAGCCTGAACTAAGTCCTGTCCACTAAGTTTTGGGTGGTTTGTTACACAGCAAAAGCTAACTGATACAGAGGCTACTACTGTATCAGAGGCTAGCCGAAGGGCTTCAGCAGAGCATTTTTAAAGGCCAGGTGAGGGTGGGGAATTCCAGGGTGTGTGATCAGCTCGTGCACAATTCTCTGATTGGTTGATGGTGATGTAACAGGGTGGTGTCACAGGGGTTAACATTATCAACTCTTAGGCTCCAGTAGGCCTGGGGGCTACATGCTGCTGGTCATCAAGTAGTTAATTTCTTCCCTTTGGTGGGCGTTTTAGCATCTGAAAACAATTCTGGAAGTGTGCATCAGATACTGTTACCTAGGTCCTTCAGAGAGGAGCTACAGCAGTGGAGGATATGGGGGAGCGGTCTGTCCCAGGAAGGCCCCGTAGGGTCTTGCTCAGATACAAAAGGAGGCAACAGGGGAAATAGAGAGGAAGATAATGCAAATCAGAACCCAGCCCTCTCCCTCTCCCTCTCCCTCTCCGCCGCTCTCTCTGCGTGCACAGTCGGTGCTGCTGGGCAAAAGCATTTGCAGGAAGAGAAAGGTCCAATTATAAAGGGGTCCTGATGCACCTGCAATAACGTTTGGTTTTACTCCTTCTGTGGGTGGAAAAGCAAATACCCGGGCCCTCCTGGGGCCTGAAGAAGCAAGAGAGGAAAACTCTCCGTGGGCAATGAGAGCTGGAGGAGCACGCAAGGGCCCCTGCGCAGGCCTGCTTTGTTCTGAGTGAGGAAGCTGGAGGGGCCTCTCACATCTGCTGCCCAAGTGCATCATTATCACCAATATTTTAATTTGCCTGCGTGGGAAGTAACATTGTCAGCAGCCATGTCTCAGCTGTGAAGGACAACAGTGGCTATATATATCTACATATCAAAGTAACGCCAACAGACTCATAAAAAGTAACCAGGCATCCTGGTTTTAACAGCCCCTGCAGAGCTCTTTGTGGGGAAGGACCTCAGTGGCTGCGGACTGTGTCTGGCAGGAAAGCGCACACATACCCCCGGACACCCACCATCATTTTTTAATCACTTGCGTTATTTGATACCCTGCCGATTGCCTCCTATTTGCCAGAAACCCCATACAACTTGGGTCAGGAAAAGAAAATATTTTATTGATTTCTTTTTCCCTCAAAGGTCCTAGATCTGGTGAAAGGCTTATGCGTGCAGAAGAAAAAGCAACAACTTCTTTTCTCCTTGGTCTGGCATTTGTTTTTGGACACTTGATTTCAGTCTGTGAGTTCTGGGATGGACAAACCCCATAGCAGAAATGAACGTGTGGTGTTTACGGGGTTTGGCTTCTGATCCACTGGGCGTTGAAGGAAGAGATACCAGCTGCCTTCCAATTTACCGATGAGCCTCTTTTGCACTAGATACTGAGGCTGCAGAGGTTTGGGGTAGCAGGTCACTTGGCATTTCTTTAGCTCATCAGGAATCTGTTGGCTCTGGGTGGAAAAGAAAAGATTGAGTATTGTAGCAGCATTTACATTACCCAAAGCACTAATGTTATACTTCTAGAAGGTCCCAGAGCTCCAGTGATAAAATTCAGAAAGGAAAAGCTCTTATTCTGCTGAGTTCCACAACCTTCTTGTAATAGGCAAGGAGTGGGTAAGGAGCACAGGTCTCTCTGGGCCTGGTAGCATCCCCTCTGGAACTAAGTGCTGGCCCAGAAGGGAATCAGGAAGTCCTCTGAGCTGGCCAGGGCAGGCTCTGGGCTCCACCTTGGCATGCAGCCTTTGCAGCTCCCATGAGGATCTCAGGAGCTCTAAGGAGGTGGCTGGAGTGAGCAAGCATTGAGCCCACCAATGTTTTCTAGAGATTTATTGGGTGCTGGTTGATTTTACTCTTTTATTTGTTCAGTCTTGTAGACTCATCTTGGGGGCAGCTATTAATCCCATTGTAGAGGTGAAGAACTGAGGCTCAGAGAAGGCAAATGGCTTGCTCAATAATGCTGAAGAGAAGAGAAACTCTTTTATAGGTTGTTTATGGAGAAGAAGGAATGTGGTCTGTATTTTGAGCCCATCTTTGACTAAATCCTGCCCTCAGCCAAGACTGGCACTTGGAACTAGTTCCTGCACCAGGTGCCCGAGGGAGGTTCAGAACAGTCATTACCAACTGTGGAGTCCTAGCCACGTGCTTGTCCCTCTATAATACTACGCACATTAGCCCATTTAACGAGGGAGGTATTACAATACCCATTCTATAGCTGAGGAGACCAAGCTCACAAATGTTAGATACATTGTTCAGCAGTTCTTGGTAAGGGTCAGAGCTAAAGTACAAATCTGTGGCTGTTTGACCCCAAAGCCAAATATTTTCCAGAGCTGTATTATATTGTAAGGGGTTCTTCTTTCAATGTGGGGAGAGATGAAGATCCAATGCTGTATCCTGAGGGTTACATGTGGAGGCAGGTGAATTATTACTAGTACCAGTAGCAGCAGTATTGTTATTACTAGTATCAGTAGCAGTAGTACTGTTATTAATAGTTTCATCATTCATTCAAGAATATTTATTGAGTGCCTACTACATGTAAGCACTGTTGTAGGCCCTGGAGGTTGGGTAGAGGAAGAATAGACAAAAATCCCTACCTTCACTGAATTTTTATTCTAGTTGGAGCAGACAATAAATAAACAATAAAAAGAAGCAAAATATGTGGTATACGAGAGGTTAATAAGCTAGAGAGGAAAATAAACCAGGAGAAAAGATTTGTTAGAGGTGAGGTTGCAGGCTTAGATATGATGGTCAGAAAAAGCATCACTGAGAAGATGAACCTTGAACAGGGACCTGATGCAAGTGAGTCCTGTGGGAATCTGGGGGAACAGCATTTCAGGCAGAGGGAACAGCACATGTAAAAAACATATAACCACAATAATACTGCTTAGCTACCCTGGGCCAGATCAGTGGTTCTCAAAATATGGCCAGATCAGTAGCATAGGCAACACTCGGGAACTTCTGAGAAATGCAAATTCTCAAGACCCATCCCAGAACTTCTCCGAGGGTGAAGCTCGTAAAGTGTATGTCTCTCTCTCTGTATATGCATTATATATATTTTTTTATTACAGTGTAATTTACATACTGCAAAATTCAACCCTTTAGTGTGTGTGTATATATGTTATGTATATAAATATTATGTTTTTTAATAGTATAATTTACATACTGCAAAATTCAACACTTTTAGTATACATTCCTGTATTAAATAAACTTATACCATCATATAACCATCACTATGATTAAGATAGAGACCAATTCTGTCTCTCCATAAAATTTACCCCACCTCTTCTTCCCAGGCCTTGGTGACCACCCCTGATCTGTTTTCTGTGCCTCTGATTTTGCTTCACAATTTGTGTTTTCGCAAGCATGCCAGGTGATTCAGATTTACTCTTAAGTTTAAGAACTATGGTATTATTCTAAATCCTCAAGTGAATTTACAAGGCATTTATGATACCCATTTTACACGTAAGGATTTCTCCTAGCGCTCTCTCACGAATTCCAAATTGCCCTTATTCAGGGCAGTGTCACGTCCTACTTAAAGGCTTGCGTGAGGGTTGGTGCAATGGGATTCATCTTCTATCCCCAGTACATACTAACACATTTTTCTAAATACAGAAAAGTGTATGGTCTCAAAAGAATGCTGGTAAATAAATACTTTCCCCCTTCATTATGGTTAAAACGTAACCTGTGGATTATATAAATGCAAAAGCCTTTATTACCAAGACTTTATCTTAAAAAACTAAATAACACATACGTTTGAAGAATAAAAGTTTGTTCCCCTATATCTGGTCCTCCCTGACTTCCCATTGACTTCTCTCAGAATAATCACTGAGAGGCTGGCATGTCGATTTTTAGACATATATATGTACATACACAAACAGATAAGACTATATAGATTATTTTGTTTTTTTTTTAAAGAAAAGCTAATAGGTGCTATATTTACTAAGTAATTTTATATTTGATATTGTTCGCCCTAGAACTTACATTTCTAGCAATTTAATAATTTAGAAAAATCGAAATAAATTTGAAATGCAAGTCATTTAGTGTATTGGATTAAATATATCAGACATAGTTTTCAAGGCATTGTTGAGTTGAAAAGAATATAAAGGACATTTCTGGGGTCAAAAAGAAGAGGAAACTGAAAACTACAGTGAGGAGCAGTCTTCTTTTTCGTTTTTGGTTTCCATTGCTAAGAGGATTGGGTTTAACAGCCATGTAGAGATAGAATATGTGCCTTTGGCTCCCTGAGAGGGTTGATTGGAGATGAGACAGCCACTAAAGCCAGGACTCTCAAATAGCTACATCCTCAGTGACAGTGTGTATTAGAAGACTTTGCCCACCAGCCTAAGGAGATAAGAGGGGAAACTGTCTGGCTTCTACTCTCAGTGTGGAAAGTCTCCCTTAAGAAGTTGTGAGGTGGGAGGGGGAAGCTGGGGTGAAGTGAGAGTAGCATCGACATACATAACACTACCGAATGTAAAACAGTTGGCTGGTGGGAAGCAGCCGCACAGCACAGGGAGATCGGCAAGGTGCTTTACGATGACCTAGAGGGGTGGACGAGGGAGGATGGGAGGGAGGCTCAAGAGGGAGGGGATATGGGGACATGTGTGTGCATATGGCTGATTCGCTTTGTTGTGCAACAGAAACTAACACAGTATTGTGACGTAATTATACTCCGATAAAGATCTATTAAAAAAAAAAGCTAAACATAGAATTACCATATGGTCCAGCAATTCCACTCCTAGGTATATATCTAAAGAAATTGAAAGCAAGCATTCAAACAGATACTTGTGTGGTGATGTGTATAGCAGCATTATTCATAATAGCCAAAACGTGGGAACAACCCAAATGTTTGTCCATGAACAAATAAAATGTGGTACATACATTGGAATATTATCCAACCATAAAAAGGAATGAAGTACTGATACCTGTTACAACATGGATGAACATTATGCTTAAGTGAAATAAACCAGATACAAAAGGAAAAAAAAAAAAAAAAAGAAGTTGTAATCATAGACCTACTCTCATGTAGGGGTAGGATTAACATTTGCACTACCTTTGTGCTCCTGGAATGGCCAAACTGAGTTTGAGTGATAATTTGGCCATACATGAGGAAATTAGTTTGGTAACGAAAGCCCTCTAGCCAGATAGCATAGGATTACCACAGATAAAGACCCAATGAAGATGAGTTCACAATAAAAAGTTATATATCACAAAGCAACACTACACTAAATCAGAGCAAGTCAGCAGACACAACAAACAGCACAATCAGGACATCTCACACTTTATATAATTAATCTCTTGGATGGCAATTATAAAAGAAATAATTTTAAAATGATCAAAGCTGTAAAAGAAAGAGTTAGAAAACAGCTCTTAGTAGATTTGAAAAAGAAAATAACAGAACTTTTAAACATGAAAAAAATATGATAGATTAAAAAAAAAAACAGTGGTTGAATTAATCAGCAGATTAAGACCCAATTAAAGAGAGGATTGGTGAACTGGAGCTAGTTCTGAGGAAATTATCCAGAGCGCAGTTATTACAAAGAAAAAAGATAAAATATGTTAAATAGAAATTAAGGAGCATAAAGCTAGAGTGAGAAGGGTCAGTGGGTATCTAACAGGAAAGGATAGAGATAATAAAAGAGAAGCAACATTTGATGAATTAATGGTTGAGACTTTGCCAGAATTTATAAAAGACATGAATTCTCAGTTCAAAAAGCACAAATGTTGAGCATGAAAATAAAAAAAATTATATTATGCTAAGGCATACTATCACTGCAGAATAATAAAGAGAAAGAGGCTTTTAAAGAATATTTGTCTTTTGCTTTTACACTTGAATGGCAATTTGGTAATGTAAATATTATTCTTGGGCCATATTTTCTTTTTCTCAAGATTTTGCTGATATTGTTCTATTTCTTCACATATTGAATATTCTGTGGAAAAGTCTTAAGTCAGCCTGTTCTTTCATTCCTTTGACTTGCCATTTCTCCTACCACTGACTGGGTTCAGGAATTGACAACTGGAGCATCCTTCATAAACTTTCCTGTCATCCTTTGATGATCATTGGTTAGAGCCATTAATGGTATGCAGTTTTAAAATTTATTCTTAAAATTATCATACAGTTAAATTGATCTTTTGGGGGGGTACATTTCTATGGCTTTTAATACATGTATAGACTTGTATAATCATCCCCACAACCAGAATATAGAACAGATATACCATCCCCAAACCTCCCATCTGCTATCCCTTTATAGTCACACCTTTGCCCATCTCTGTAGTAAAATTTGTCAACCACAGATCCATTCTCCGTAAGTATAATTTGGCTTTTCAAGAATGTCATATATATGAAATCATAGTTTGTAATCTTTTGAGACTGACTTCTATTATTCAGCATAATACTTTTGGGATTCATCTAAATTGTATGTATTAGTAGGTCTTTCCTTTTCATTCCTGAGTAGGGTTCTATTGCATGAATGATCTACATTGTGTTTATTCATTTACTCATTGAATGACATTTGGATTGTTTCTAGTTTGGGGCTGTTATGAAGAGAAGCTATAAATATTTGTGTATAGTTTTTGTGTGAGCATACATTTTTATTTCTTCAGGGTATATACTGAGGAGTGGGATTACTGGGGCATATATTAATATATCTTTAAGTTTATAAGAAACTTCCAAACAATTTTTCAGAATGGTTGTACCGCTTTGCATTTTCATCAGTAATGTGTGAAATGCCTAGTTTCTCTGCATCATCACCAGTACTTGGTATTGTTGGTAATTTTTTTTTTTAGCTGTTATAATAGATGTGTGGTAGTATCACATTGTGGTTTTTGCACTTTCCTTGTGACTAATAACATCTTAATGAAGTGTCTGCTTTAGTCTTTTGCTCACTTTTAAATTGGGTTGTTTGTTTTCTTATTGTAGAGCTTTGAGAGTTCTTTATGTGTTCTGTGTGCAAATTTGTTGGATATGTGATTTGAAAATATTTTACCCCAGCCTATAGCTGTCTTTTCAATCTTTTAGCAGTGTCTTTTGCAAGGTAAATGTTTTAAATTTTGATGAAGTTCAATTTACCTTTTTTTTTTCTCTAAAAGATCATGATTTTGGTGTCATATTTAAGAACACTTTGCCTAACTCAGCTCACAAAGATTTTTTTCTACTTTTTTTTCCCTAAAATTTTTAGTTTTGTCTTTATCTTTAAGTCTGTGATCCAGTCTGAGTTAATTTTTACATATGGTATAAGGTATGGATCTGAGTTCCTTTTCACATATGGATTTTCGTTAGAGCATCATTGAATTGCTTTGGTATGTTTGTTGAAAATCTGTTTGCTATATTTATGGAGTTCTATTTCTCAACCATATTCTATTCCATTGATCTATGTGTCTATTCCTCCACCAATACCATGCTGTCTTAATTACCATAGCTTTATAAGAAGTCATAAAATTGAGTGGTATAATTCCTCAACCTTGTTCTTCTTTTTAAAAATTGTTTTAACCATTCTTGTTCAACTGTCTTTTCCTATGGATTTTTGAATCAGCTTATCTATCTATAAAAATTCCTGATGGCATTTCGATTGGATTTTTGCTAAATCTGTAGATCAATTTCAAGAGGACTGACATCTTCACTATGTTGAGTCTTCTGGTCCATGAACACGATATGTCTCTCCATTTATTTAGGCTTTCTTTGATTTCTTCCATCAGCCTATTTTAGTTTTCGTACAGATCCTATATGTACTTTGTTAGATATATAATTATATGCATTTTAGTTTTACTAGGTAGGGCCCCCAAAGAGTGTATTAATTTATCCATGTACTGGTGGTTGAGAGTATCCATTTCCCAACATTCTTACCCACAGTTGATATTGTCAATTTTTAAAATCATTTTTCTTATTATATATGTTTATTTTAAAGTGATTTATTTTGTAGTTAGACAAAGTCATCTTCCTCCAACTCTCTTTAGACCTATCCTGTTGAATTTAGAATGTGTGTCCTGAACACAGGGCATTGCAGATTTAATGTATGTACCACATTGCACAGGTAACTCTTACTTCTTGCCACCTCAAAAGAAAGGCTGCTGTGAGACTCCCTTAACATCTCTTCAACTTTCTAAAGAATGAACCTGACCAGTTTCCAGAAGAGCGTTTTGGATCTGAGATTCCCTGAGACAGTTCAGAGTAAATGAGGTGTGGATTGGTTGCTGGAGACCCAAGTTGAATTTCCAGCTCTGCCACTGACTTGAGCTGCGGATTAGGGAAACCACCTTGCTGTCCTGTCGTCAGTTCCCTGTAAGTTTAATGAGACTGAAGGTGCAAAGATTGTTCTAGTTCTGTGCTTCTGGTTTATAGAAATGATCAATTGTACTTCTCAAGTAGGAAATAAAGAAATAGAGGAATGGAGAAAAGAAAAAATTAAGGAG
Organism: Delphinapterus leucas; assembly: GCF_059928025.1. Classification (NCBI taxonomy): domain Eukaryota; kingdom Metazoa; phylum Chordata; class Mammalia; order Artiodactyla; family Monodontidae; genus Delphinapterus; species Delphinapterus leucas. The sequence goes on along the minus strand of NC_143139.1, from coordinate 89,940,944 downwards.
AGGAAAAAAAGAACCAAAAGGAGAAAAAGAAACCAGGGTCTGATTGCTGCCTCACTAGGGGTTGACTAAGTCCAAATCACCAGTCACTCCAAGAGAGCTTTCCCAAGAGGGAGTGGATGATGTCAGTCACCTCTAGAATAAGTCCCAGTGTCTGACCTCCTGATTGGGGGTCAGAAATTCCATTTGCACACTCTAAGACAGCTATTGTTAAAATCTTCCTTTGCTGTTTTTCAGTATTGTTATTATACTTCCTTTGTGCAGTAGACCAATAAATGTGTTAATCTTGCCGATTTCCTATGGAAATGTGGCTTTTGAAAATGTCAATTTCTTGGAGGCAACAGGTGGTAAACAGAAAAGAGAAAAACAATGATTTTTCAATAGAAGGAATGGAGATTCATAGAGATCAAGATACTCAATTCCACAGTTATTTATTGAGTGCCAGATGCTGTGCTGGGTGCTAAGGATTCAGAGGTGAGCCATTAGTGACACTTAGAGGAATTGTCCAAAGAGATAACCAGTAAGTGGTGAAACCTGAGTGCACATCCTGGTTTGTCAGGCTCTAACATCAGTTTAGAGAACACTAAACCATGCTGCTTTCAGTATCTGTGAGACATGTGGCTGAACACTCTGATTTACCATTCTGCATCGAGTTAACTTCAATATTTCCTAACTCGGTAGAAAAGTACCTTTGCCATTTACATTGCTGACTAGGCATTTGATCATAATAACGCTACTGTTATAATAACAATGCATTTATTGAAGGCTTCTCACATACTAGAAAAAAGATATTGATTGTTGATAGCCTTTTTTTAACTTTCATTTTGAATAATTATAAATCACAGGAAGTTGCAAAGATAGTAGAGGTCCCTGTATCCTTCACCCAGTTTCATAACTATTATATATAACTATGTATATAACTATATAACTATATATATACACAAAGTATATAGCTATATATATACACACATTGTATATACATATATACATATAATATACATATATATTATATAATATATAATGTATATACATATATATAATGTATAATGTATATACAATGTATTATAGATCTCTCTCTCTCTCTCTCTCTCTCTCTCTCTCTATATATATATATATATATATATAGTTACATTACATTACCAAAGCCAGGAATTGGCATTTATGATGTGTGTGTGTAGTTCTGTGCCATTTTATCACATATGTAGATTTGTATAATCACCACTGCAATCAAGATACACCACTGTTCCATTACCACAAAAATCTCCCTCTGCTACCCCTTTATAGCCACTCTTATCCCCTTTCCACTATGACCCCTAGCTCCTAGAAACAACTAATCTGTTTTTCATCTCTATAATTTTGTCATTTTGAGAATGTTATATGAATGGAATCACCCAATATGTGACATTTTGAGGTTGGCTTTTTTCCTTAAGCTTATTGCACTTGAGATCCATCCAAGTTGTTGTGTGTATCAATAGTTTGTTTTACTGTATTTCTGAGTAGTTTCCATGGTATGGTTGTACCACAGTTTGTTTAACTGTTTTCCTATTGAGGGACATTTTGATTGTTTCTGTTTTTGGCTATTATAACTGTTATGAATATTTTTGTGTGGACACATACTTTCATTTATTCTGGGATAGACTTTCCATGAATGTAATTGCTAGATTGTATGATAAGTGTGTGTTTAGTTTTTTTTAAAGAAACTGTCAAACTCTTTCCCTAAGTGTCCACACCATTTTACATTCCCACCCAATATCTAGTTTGTCCACATCTTTGTCAGCATTTGGTACTATCACTATTTATTTTAGCTGTGCTAATAGGTGTTAGTGCTATCATGTCCTGGTTTTAATTTGCATTTCCCTAATGACCAGTGATGTGGTACTTCTTTTCATGTGATTATTTACCATTCATATATCCTCTTTGGTAAAATGTTCATTCATGTCTTTTGCTTGCTTTCTAATTGGATTATTTTTTTTACTGTTGAGTTTTTTTAAAAAGTCTAGACACTAGTCCTTTGTCAGATGTGTAGTTTGCAAATATTTTCTCCCACTCTGTAGATTATCTTTTCAGCCCTTTAACAGGTCTATCTCCAAGTGAAAGTTTTAAATTTTGATGAGGTCTAATTTGTCATTTTTCCTTTTATGGACTGTGCTTTTGATGTTGTGTTTAAGAAATCTTAACCAAGTCCAGTATCGTAAAGATTTTCTCCTATATTTTCTTCTCAGAGTTTTATAGTTTTGTAGTTTATGTTTAAACATATGATCAGTTTTGAGTTCATCTTTGTATAAGATGTGAGGTTTAGATTGAGGGTCAATTTATTTTGTTGCCATTGAATTGCTTTTGCACCTTTGTCAAAAATCAGCTGGCCATACTGCTGTGGGGCTATTTCTAGGTTCTTTAATATAGTCCATTGATCTGCATGTCTCCCTCTGCCAGGACCACACAACCTTGATTACTGTACCTATATAATATGTCTTGTATTGGGTAAAGTGAATCCTCCCACTTTATTCTTCCTTTCTTAGTTATTTTGGCTCCTTTGTCTTTCCAAGTCAATGGAAGGATGATGGTTTTTTTCAACAAATGGTGCTAAAACAATTGGATAACCAGAGACAAGAAAATGAACCTAGACTTAAACCCTCACACCTTATACAAAAGTTAACTCAAAATGGATTGTAGACTTCAACATAAAATGCAAAATGATAAAACTCTGAGAAGAAAACAGGAGAAAATCTCATAGCCTAGGCATGGTGAAGAATTTTTACACCTGGTACCAAAAGCATGATCCATAAAGGGAAAAAATGGAAATATTGGACCTCATCAAAATGAAAAAGTTTTGCCCTGGGTGAGATCTGTTAAGAGGATGAAAAGACAAGTTACAGAGTAGGAGAAAATGATGGCAAACCACATATCTGACAAAGGGATATCTAGAATATAGGAAGAACTCTCAAAACTCAATAGTAAAACAATTATAAGAAAATGGGCAAAAGCTATGAACAGGCATTTCAACAAAGAGGATATATGAAAGGCAAATAAGCCCATGAAAAGATGTTCAGCATTGTTAGCCACTAGGGAAATGCAAATTAAAACCACTGTAAGATATTATTACACACTGTGATGTCAAATGCTGGTGAGGATACAGAGAAACTGAATCACACATACACTGATGATGTAAACTGGTATAGTCGTGCTGGAAAATATATTGGCAGTTTCTTACAAAACTAAACATGGAAGTCTCATGTTTTGCATGTTAACCTTATAACTACCAATGTTGCTGAACTCTAGTTAGCTCTAATAATATGTCTATGAGTTATCTTGGCTTTTCTTTGTAGAAAATTATTTCTTTGAGTCATTATCCTTTGTTTATTCCTTTTCAATTCTTGTATCTGTTACTTACTTTTCTGTTCTTACTGTGTTGGCTAAGACCTCTAGGATAATATCTTATTCCAGACTTTAAAGATAATCTAATGTTTCATTATCAGATTAGAGGTTTGCTATAGGATTTGTGTATACCCTTTATGAGTTAAAGGAAGTCCTCTTCTAATCCTAGTTTTCCAGTACTTTTTTTTTCTTCAAAAATTGGTATTGAATGTAGCAATTTAAAAAATCCATCTATTGTTATGATCAAATTGTTTTTTCCTTGAATTTGTTAATGTGGTAAAATAAATCGCTAGATTTGGTTGTGTCTTTGCTTTGTTTAGTACTTTGATGGGAAAACCTTGTGTCCTGGGGTATGAAGGTATCCTTATAGAATGGTCTTCTGTTTCGTCTGAGACTCAGAGGTTTTACTATTTCTGGACTAGTCTTCACATTAATTTCCTGCTCTGAGATTCTCATACTGTGTGAGTAGCGTAAATTCTGACCACATATCCACCTGTGGAGTAAACTTGGACTTTGACTTTTCATGAGAGATACTTCATTTCTCTACTTAGATCCTTAGGCAGAAGACACTCTTCTTTGCTGCTTCCCTGGGCTTATATTTTTCAGAAGGTCAAGCCTTTTAGGATTCTGAGCCTTATTCTCCTAATCCTTGGGTGTTTATTTCTCAAGCCTCTAGCCATTTGTCCTCTTTCTGGGCTGGATGCTTCCAAACTGCTGTGACATAAATGAAAACTCTTGAAGGTTGGACTTTGAGCTCTTTGTTTCTGAAATCTGGGAATTTCTTTTCTCCTCCCAGGATCAATATATATTAAATAATTTTTATTATAATATTTCATCTGAATCCAAATCTGGCCTCTGTACCTCGACACTGAATTAAATCTTGGAGATAGAGTTTTGTGTGAAGTAGAAAAGAATAGCTTTATTACTTTGCCAGGCAGAGGGGGCCACAGCAGTCTAATGTCCTCAAAACTGTGTGCCCCGACCTGGAGGGGGTAGTGAGGAGTTTTATAGTAATGGTTCAAAGAGGGCGTGATCAGCTAGTGGACATTCTTCTGATTGGTTGGTGGTGAGGTAAGTGGGAGTCGGCATCATCAACCTTCTGGTTCCAACCGGTCTGGGGTCTACGTGCTTGTGGGCAGCACACAGTTAACCTCTCCCACCAGGTGAGGGGTTTCAGTATCTGCAAAACAGCTCAAAGATATTGTTCTGTGTATCCCTTGAGGGGGGGGAACCAGGACCCTGCCCCAAGGCTGCACTATTATTTCTTGACTGTTCCTCCCTTGTCTCCACATCCCCTCCCTTCCTTAATTAGCATCTGTTGAACCTACCTGGTGGAACTCAGCGAAGGTCATGGAGGCCGAATGAAGCCTGTTTCCTGGGGGGACACAGAACAGCTTTTGTGCCCAGGAGCTCCACAGGGTCCTGCTTGGTATCACATCTAACATATCTATAATTGGGGGGTTGGAGGAAGAGTTAAAGTAGCTTAGTCTACCATTTTTCTAAAATTTTTCTCCTTTTATAATATTTTTTTCCAGGAAGGAATATTTTTAGATTTCCAAACTGCTGTGATATTATAAGGAAATATAATGTAACTATAAAGTGAATCTCTACCAGCCAGCTGCATCATTGGGATATTAGTGCCTACCTCATGGGGTGATTGGAGTGATTAAATGAAATAATGCCAGATAGTAAGTTTATTCCAGTTTCCAGGCCATGCTAATACTCAGTAATTGTTAACTATTATTAAAATGATTCAAATTATCCACTATCTAGAGACACTTACTGCTCTGTTAGGGTAACTTTTTAAATTTAAATAAACTTTATTTTAGAGTACTTGTAGATTAAAGAAAAGATGTATAGAGAGTTCCCAAATACTCCTCACCCAGTTTCTCCCACTGTTAGCACCTCACATGACCATTGTACATTTGTCACCAGTGAGGGACCCCATTGGTACATTTCTATTAACTAAACTGCACACTTTATTTGGACTTGATTAGCTGTTACCTAATGCCCTTTTTCTGTTCCAGGATCCCATCCATGATACCATATTACATTTAATTGTCATGTTTCCTTAGGCTCCTCTGATCTGGGAGAATTTCTCAGATTTTTCTTGTTCTTGATGACCTTGATGGCTTGGAGAAGTATTGGAAGGACTTTTTAGAATGTCCCTCAATGTGGGATTGTCTGATGTTTTTGTCATGATGGAACTGTGTAGAGTTACATTTTAAAAGTGAAGAACTGTCAGGATGGAATGTGTTAGCTGTTCACTTTCTGCTGAGGTAAGAAGGAAGGGAAAGTTTGTTGAATTTCACCCCCAGGGTAATTGCATAGGGTATCATCTGGTGACTCATCCAGGGACAAAAGTGTCCATAGCCACCTCACAAACACCTAATGTGTTATGTATGTGATACATATCTAATCTGTACCTGTGTTTATATCTGTATCTATACCATTTTTTTAAATTTCTTTTTTATTTTATTTTTGGCTGCGTTGTATCTTCATTGCTGTGCGCAGGCTTTCTCTAGTTGCGGTGACTGGGGGCTACTCTTTGTTGCGGTGTGTGGGCTTCTCATTGCGGTGGCTTCTCTTGTTGTGGAGCATGGGTTCTGGTTGCATGGGCTTTAGTAGTTGCAGCATGTGGGCTCAGTAGTTGCAGTGTGTGGGCTCTAGGGCACAGGCTCAGTAGTTGTGGCACATGGGCTTAGTTGCCCTGAGGCATGTGGGATCTTCCCGGACCAGGGATCCAACCTGTATCTCCTGCACTGGCAGGTGGATTCTTAGCCACTGTGAGATCAGGGAAGTCCAGTATCTATACCATTTCTATCTCTCTATATATACACATACACGTGTGTGTGTGTGTGTGTGTAATGGATTATAATCTTAAATCCTAAAAATGACTCATCCTGGCAGGTTCTATTTTCTTTATCTTACAAAAGAGAAAACGAGGTTCAGAAGCCTTAAGTGACTTGCTGGAGGCTGCCTACTAACAGGTGCTGGAGTTGGCGTTTAAACCCCATCCAGCTGTCCCCAGAGCTGGAACTTCTAGTTCTACGCTCCTCTGCCCCCGACTAGCTATATCCTTGGGTCACATTTGACCAAGAACCACAGTGGTAAGAATGCCCATAAGATTTATTAAACCTTTGTCCTTTCCCCAAGTTTGTTACTTTTTTTCTTACCTTCTGTTTTCCCTTTGAGGGTCAGCTGTAAAACTCTTAAAACAAAAAGGGCTTCTGCGATTGCTTTCAGGGAGAGTCTGGAAGAAGCACGCTGGGGGAAGCTACCTCCCAGTCTGCAACCAGACCTTAGGACAGCAACTCCCTTGGGAAAAGAGTGCGGGACAGCAGCTTTAAAAGTAGAAGGAAAATAGCTGAACCCCCTAGAGACCAGCAGGAACCAAGCATGAGACTGAAGAGACCCTGGAACCTCAGGTCCAAGTTGTTTTGGAGTACAGCTGCTCATGAGTGTGGGATTTTAAAATAATAGTGACACTGCTAATTGTAACAGTGAAAATAATTTTCAGCGCATCGCTTCTCATCCTGTTCCCCTTTCCTTTCTTTATCTTCATTGGGTTTGCTCCCCATTCAGACACTCCCCTTACTAGCAGTCCCTGCTCATCTGGGGGTGGAAGGAAGGCTGTGCATGACCGGAACATTCATGATTATCCATTTATTGATCAGCTTCCATAAAATTCCCTCTCAGTCCTCTCAAGTTGCCTGCAATCTGATGTCCTGATTACTCCCTTATTAGGTTTTGCTTTGGATGGAATTACTAAGCCAAATTGAAATTCATGGTTGTTATGAACCATTTCCAAGACATCGCTCAAAAGCAAGTCAAGAGATGCCTCTTGCCTGCTTCTGCCCATTAGATTTTGGATCAAGATTCACATCCCATGCCATGCCCATTAATGTGAGGTTGTTGCTTTATTTATGACCTTTACTCGGCATATTGCAGTTTACTTCTGTTGTCTCATTTTCACGAACTTATATCAAATTCTGACTCTCACCTTGCAAGGCTGCAGAAGCTGCATGTCTGCATTACTTTATTTAGCAGATGCCTGGACCAATTTTAATTCCTTTGCCTTTTCTTCCTCTCCCCTTTCCTTGGACAAGGTGGAGGAGAGTGCTAAAACCAGGACTTTCTCTATGTTTATTTTTAAACACAGCCTCTTTAAAACTTAAAAGATATCATCTCCTTCCTCAGGAAGCTGGCAGCTGTCTGGCCCAGGGCCACAATTACAGCTTTGTCATTAAGATTGGAAGTCACCCATCAGTACCTCCTCTCCTCTGTTCAGCGCAGGCTGATGGAAATTCATTTACTAGATCAGCATGGAGGACAGCATGACCTCTTAGGAGTTCTGAGAAATGGGAGGTCAGAAGTGCACTCGTGTCAATGGGGGACCACCCTACATTGCTTTCCCCAGAAGTTCCTGGATTTTTCTCTTGCTTGTCACCTGCCCAGCAGGTCTCTTGAGGTCACTCAATAGACGCTTAGTTGGGTGGGTGTCAGGTGATGTGGCTTCAGGGCAATGAGGGGGCAGTTCTCTAGAGTGGAACCAACACAGGGGTTGAAGTCAGATAGTCCTCATTTCTAGTTCCAGCACCATCACTTATGCCCTTAGCTGTGAACTTGGGCAAATTTACACCATATCCTGAAAATGCCATTTTCTCACCTATAGACTGGGAGTTAAAATACTTAATCCATAGTGTTCGGGTGAGCAACAAGCATGTCAGTAAGTGAAATATACCTAGTATTCCTGCTTACAGCCTGCCCCGTAGTGACCTCAAAATAATTTTCTAGAAAACTGTAAAGCTTTGGGCTAGACTGAAGCACAGGCTCTTGGGGAAAGGGCTTGGACCTTGGAATGAGATAGACCTGCATTCAAAATCTGGTTCTACCACTTATTACTTTTATGACCTTGAACAAATCACAAAGATTTTAAGACTCAGAATTCTTACTTGTAATACAAGAAGAATTATGTGGAGTACATAACATGTGTGCAAAAACCATTAGTGGTTTCCTTTTCCTTCAACTTCGACCTTGACCTTGACCATCGTTTGTTTGGGTTATTTCACTTCACATGGCTGAAGTTTGGTCATCTGAGAAGGTGGTCATGTGGATTGATAATCTTAAGATGACCAAGAGCCTGGAGAAATTTTTCCTGTTCTAAGTTGTGTGTGTATATGTGTGTGTCTGTGCTTTTCCTTTTTCTTCCCGCACATTTTTATCTCTTTTTTTCTCCCCACCTGTGATCTACAGGCTAAATCTCAGGCCTTCTATTGACCTCTGGGTTAGCCACACCATTTGTACCTTTGAAACCTGCCATCTAATGTGGAGACAGGGTGGGCTGAGGTTGGAGTGTGCTCCTGTCCACTGTCCCTGCAAAGACCCCAGCTCTGGGGATTATGAAATCCCTACTTCTTGCCTCCTAATGACCACAGGGATGGAAATTTAACCTTCACAACTCTTGTGCAAGGATATAAGAGAAAAACTCAACTTCCTCTGATTGCTTATTCTCCAAAAACCTCTCTTCCATGAACTTTTACTGCTTCTACCTCCCAGCCCTGATGAACCTGGCTCAGTCATTGCCACAATGGGTCTCAATGCCCCTATCTGCAGCATGGGGATTATATGGCCTCTTACCCCATATGGGGATGTCAGGGATGCTAAAACAGGTGTTATAGACAAAAAGGCTTGCAGAACCTCTGTCCTTTGTGAAGTGTGAAGATGAAGTGACTCCTTCCTGCTCCCTCAATTCCTCTGGTTTTCCAAGAACCTTCAGAGTTAAACCAAAGATTGTTTTGTTTTGTGGCTCTTCTGTACTAAGCACTTTTGTTACCGAGTCTAAGCTCACTGTGTTCCCTGCACAACAGGCCAATAAATCGGGAGACAAATTGTTGGGGCAAGGAAGAGTGGCTTTATTTGGAAAGCCAGATGTGTGAGAAGACGGTGTACTAGTGTCCTAGAGTACCATCTTATCGGGGTCTGGATGCTAGTTTCTTTTATAGAACAGAGAGGGAGAGGAGGTGAGGAAGTAAAGTAAAAAGGCCGTAAGTCTTGCAAACTATCTCCTGGTTTTGGCCAGCCTCGGGGATAGGATGGGTTAATTTCTTCTTTTTTGCAGCCATTCACAGATGGGCAGGGTCAGGGTGTTTCCCTGTGAGCTGAACAAAGGCACTTTAGTTTAACATTCAGGCAGAGGAGCAGGGTTCCCCGAGGCAGACCATTATGTATGCATATAGCTATAGGCAGAACAAAAGCAATGGAAAGCAAAGGTCAAAGTAAAAGAAACAGATCCAACATGGAATCAGATTTTCTTCCGTTACACTTTTCCACCATGGGGCCTTCCATAGCAGCAGTGGGAGGCAGGTATTAACCTTCCAGTGTCAAGATGAGGAAACTGAGGCTTAGTTGTGCTACTCACCCAAAGTCACTCAGTTACTGAGTTGCAGAACTGATCCCCCCATTAGGTACTCTGAGCACAGAGCCTGGAGTGTACACTCTTTTTAAGAGCCTTCAAAAATATTTGCGGCCTGAAAAATGATGATTAGCTCAAACATAGTAAAAGAACACTATACAGTCAAAATGAATATTCATTTAATTAAATATTTACAGAATATGACAGGTAAACTTGCCCTGTGCAACTTTTCGCTTATATAGTTATATGTAAATTATATCACCGTGGAAAGTGGGTGTATTTTACTGGTTTATAAGCTGTGAGATATATGAGATAGGGCCTACAAAAGCAAAGGAGAGGAGATTGGTTCAAGATGGCAGAGTAGAAGGACACAGGCTCACTCCCTCTTGCGAGAGCACCAGAATCACAACTAACTGCTGAACAGTCATCGACAGGAAGACACTGGAACTCACCAAAAAAGATACCCCACATCCAAAGACAAAGGAGAAGCCACAGTGATATGGTAGGAGGGGCACAATCACAATACAATCAAATCCCATAACCCGTGGGTGGGTGACTCACAAACAGGAGAACAATTATACCATAGAAGTCCACCCACTGGAGTGAAGGTTCTGAGCCCCACGTCAGGCTTCCCAACCTGGGGGTCTGGCAATGGGAGGAGGAATTCCCAGAGAATCAGACTTTGAAGGCTGGTGGGATTTGATTGCAGGACTTCAACAGGAATGGGGGGAAAAGAGAGTCCACTCTTGGAGGGCACACACAAAGTAGTGTGCTCATCAAGACCCAGGGGGAAGGTCTGAACCAGACCTACCTGCTAGCGTTGGAGGGTCTCCTGTAGAAGTGGGGGCTGGCCGTGGTTCACCATGGGGATAAGGACACTGGCAGCTGAAATTCTGGGAATTACTCCTTGGCATGAGCCCTCCCAGAGTCTGCCATTAGCCAGAGAGCCTGTAGCCTCCAGGGCTGGGTCGCCTCAAGGAAAACAACCAACAGGGAGGGGACTCAGCTCCACCCATCAGCAGACAAGCAGATTAAAGTTTTACTGAGCTCTGCCCACCAGAGCAACACCCAGCTCTACCCACTAGCAGTACCTCCCATCAGGAAGCTTGCACAAGCCGCTTAGATAGCCTCATCCACCAGAGGGCAGACAGCAGAATCAAGAAGAACTACAATCCTGCAGCCTGTGGAACGAAAAACCACATTCACAGAAAGATAGACAAAATGAAAAGGCAGAGGACTATGTACCAGATGAAGGAAGAAGATAAAACCCCAGAAAAATAAGTAACTGAAGTGGAGATAGGCAACCTTCCAGAAAAAGAATTCAGAATAATGATAGTGAAGATGATGCAGGACCTTGGAAAAAAGAATGGAGGCAAGGATGGAGAAGATGCAAGAAATGTTTAACAAAGACCTAGAAGAATTAAAGAACAAACAAACAGAGATGAACAATACAATAACTGAAATGAAAAACACATGAGAAGGAATCCATAGCAGAATAACTGAGGCAGAAGAACGGATAAGTGACCTGGAAAGCAGAATGGTGGAATTCCCTGCCACGGAACAGAATAAAGAAAAAAGAATGAAAAGAAATGAAGACGGCCTAAGAGACCTCTGGGACAGCATTAAACACACCAATATTTTCATTATATGGGTACCAGAAGGAGAACAGAGAGGGAAAGGACCTGAGAAAATATTTGAAGAGATTATAGTCAAAAACTTCCCTAACATGGGAAAGGAAATAGCCACACAAGGCCAGGAAGCACAGAGAGTCCCAGGCAGGATAAACCCAAGGAGAAACACACCGAGACACACAGTAATCAAATTGGAAAAAATTAAAGACAAAGAAAAATTATTGAAAACAACAAGGGAAAAACGACAAATAACATACAAGGGAACTCCCATAAGGTTAATAGCTGATTTCTCAGCAAAAACTCTACAAGCCAGAAGAGAGTAGCATGATATACTTACAGTGATGAAAAGGAAGAACCTACAACCAAGATCACTCTACCCGGCAAGGACCTCACTCAGATTCAACAGAGAAATCAAAAGCTTTACAGACAAGCAAAAGCTAAGAGAATTCAGCACCACTAAACCAGCTCTACAACAAATGCTAAACAAAATTCTCTAAGTAAGAAACACAAGAGAAGAAAAGGACCTACAAAAACAAACCCAAAACAATTAAGAAAATGGTAATAGGAACATACATATTGATACTCACCTTAAATGTGAATGGATTAAACGCTCCAACCAAAAGACATACACTGGCTCAATGGATGCAAAAACAAGACCTATATTTATACTGTCTACGAGAGACCCACTTCAGACCTAGGAACACATACAGACTGAAAGTGAGCGGATGGAAAAAAGATATTCCATGCAAATGGAAATCAAAAGAAAGCTGGAGTAGCAATACTCATATCAGATAAAATAGACTTTAAAATAAAGAATGTTACAAGAGACAAAGAAGGACACTACCACTATCAATCAAGGGATCAATACAAGGAGAAGATATAATAATTATAAATATATATGCACCCAACATAGGAGCACCTCAATACATAAGGCAAACGCTAACAGCTATAAAAGAGGAAATCGACAGTAACACAGCAATAGTGAGGGACTTTAACACCTCACTTACACCAATGGACAGATCATCCAGACAGAAAAATAATAAGGAAACACAAGCTTTAAATGACACAATAGACCAGATAGATTTAATTGATATTTATAGGACATTCCATCAAAAAACAGCAGATTACACTTTCTTCTCGAGTGCACATGGAAACATTCTCCAGGATAGATCACATCTTGGGTCACAAATCAAGCCGTGGTAAATTTAAGAAAATTGGAATTATATCAAGCATCTTTTCTGACCACAACACTATGAGATTAGAAATAAATTACAGGGAAAAAAATGTAAAAAACACAAACACATGGAGGCTAAACAATACGTTTCAAAATATCCAAAAGATCACTGAATAAATCAAAGAGGAAATCAAAAAATATCTAGAGACAAATGACAACAAAAACACGATGATCCAAAACCAATGGGATGCAGCAAAAGCAGTTCTAAGAGGGAGGTTCATAACAATACAATTGTACATCAAGAAACAAGAAAAATCTCAAAAAACCTATCTAACCTTACACCTAAAGGAACTAGAGAAAGAAGAGCAAACAAAACCCAAAGTTAGTAGAAGGAAAGAAATCATAAAGATCAGAGCAGAAATATATGAAATAGAAACAAAGAAAACAATAGCAAAGATCAATAAAACTAAAAGCTGGTTCTTTGAGAAGATAAACAAAATTGATAACCTTTAGCCAGACTCGTTAAGAAAAAGAGTGAGAGGACTCAAATCAATAAAATTAGAAATGAAAAGGAGAAGTTACGATGGACACTGCAGAAATACAAAACATCCTAAGAGACTACTACAAGCAACTCTATGCCAATAAAATGGACAACCTGGAAGAAATGGACAAATTCTTAGAAAGGTATAACCCTCCAAGACTGAACCAGGAAGAAATAGAAAATATGAACAGACCAATCACAAGTAATGAAATTGAAACTGTGATTTAAAATCTTCCAACAAATAGAAGTCCAGGACCAGATGGCTTCACAGATGAATTCTACCAAACATTTAGAGAAGAGCTAACACCCATCCTTCTCAAACGCTTCCTAAAAATTGCAGAGGGAGGAACGTTCCCAAACTCATTCTACGAGGCCACAATCAGCCTGATACCAAAACCAAAGACACTACACAAAAAGAAAATTACAGACCGATATCACCAATGAATATAGATGCAGAAATCCTCAATAAAATACTAGCAAACGGAATCCAACAACACATTAAAAGAATCATACACCATGATCAAGTGGGATTTATCCCAGGGATGTAAGGATTCTTCAATATGCACAAATCAATCAATGTGATATACCATATTAACAAATTGAAGAATAAAAACCATATGATTATCTCAATAGATGCGGAAAACGTTTTGTCAAAATTCAGCAACCATTATGGTAAAAACTCTCCAGAAAGTGGGCATAGAGGAAAACTACCTCAACATAATAAAGCCATATATGAGAAGCCCACAGCACCCATCATTCTCAATGGTGAAAAACTGAAAACATTTCCTCTAAGATCAGGAAGAAGACAAGGTTGTCCACTCTATCCACCAGTATTCAACATAGTTTTGCAAGCCCTAGCCATGGCAATCAGAGAAGAAAAAGAAATAAAAGCAATACAAGTTGGAAAAGAAGAAGTAAAACTGTCACTGTTTGCAGATGACAGTAAACTATACATAGAGAATCCTAAAGATGCCACCAGAAAACTACTAGAGCTGATCAATGAATTTGTTAATATTGCAGGATACAAAATTAATGCACAGAAATCTCTTGCACTTCTATACACTAACAACAAAAGATCAGAAAAAGAAATTAAGGAAACAATCCCATTCACCATTGGAACAAAAAGAATGAAATACCTAGGAATAAACCTACCTAAGGAGGTAAAATACCTGTACTCAAAAAACTATAAGACAGTGATGAAGGAAATCAAAGTTGACACAAACAGATGAGAGATATACCATGTTCTTGGATTGGAAGAATCAATATTGTGAAAATGCCTATACTACCCAAAGCAATCTACAGATTCACTGCAGTCCCTATCAAATTCCCAATGGCATGTTTTACAGAACTAGAACAAAAATTCTTAAAATTTGTATGGAAACACAAAAGACCCTGAATTTCCAAAGCAATATTGAGGGAAAAAAATGGAGCTGAAGGAATCAGACTCCCTGGCTTCAGACTATACTACAAAGCTACAGTAATCAAGACAATATGGTACTGGCACAAAAACAGAAATATAGATCAATGGAACAGGATTGAAAGCCCAGAGATAAACCCATGCACCTATGGTCAACTAATCTATGACAAAGGAGGCAAGGATATACAATGGAGAAAAGGCCATCTCTTCAATAAGTGGTGCTGGGAAAACTGGACAGCTACCTGTTAAAGAATGAAATTAGAGCATTCCCTAACACCATGCACAAAAATAAACACCAAATGGATTAAAGACCTAAATGTAAGACCAGACATTATAAAACTCTTAGAGGAAAACATAGGCAGAACACTCTTTGACATGAATCACGGCAAGATCTTTTTTGACTCCTAGAGAAATTGAAATAAAACCAACAATAAACAAATGAGACCTAATGAAACTTAAAAGATTTTTCACAGCAAAGGAATCTATAAACAAGACGAAAAGACAACCCTCAGAATGGGAGAAAATATTTGCAAACGAGTCAACGGACAAAGGATTAATCTGCAAAATATATAAACAGCTCAAGCAGCTCAATATTAAAAAAACCAAACAACTCAATTAAAAAATGGGCAGGGGGTCTTCCCTGGTGGCGCAGTGGTTGAGAGTCCACCTGCCGATGCAGGGGACATGGGTTTGTGCCCCGGTCCGGGAAGATCCCACATGCCGTGGAGCCACTGGGCCCGTGAGCCATGGCCACTGAGCCTGCGCGTCCGGAGCCTGTGCTCCGCAACGGGAGAGGCCACAACAGTGAGAGACCCGCGTACCGCAAAAAAAAAAAAAAAAAATGGGCAGGAGACCTAGATAGACATTTCTCCAAAGAAGATATACAGATGGCCAAGAGGCACATAAAAAGATGCTGAACATCACTAATTATTAGAGAAATGCAAATCAAAACTAAAATGAGGTATCACCTCACACCAGTTAGAATGGGCATCATCAGAAAATCTGTAAACAACAAATGCTGGAGAGGGTGTGGAGAAAAGGGAACCCTCTTGCACTGTTGGTGGGAATGTAAATCGGTACAGCCACTATGGAGAACAGTATGGAGGTTCCTTAAAAAACTAAAAATACAATTACCATATGACCCAGCAATCCCACTACTGGGCATATACCCTGAGAAAACCATAATTCAAAAAGACACATGCACCCCAATGTTCATTGCAGCACTATTTGCAATAGCCAGGTCATGGAAGCAACCTAAATGCCCATCGACAGACGAATGGATAAAGAAGATGTGGTAGATATACAATGGAATGTTACTCAGCCATAAAAAGGACCGAAGTTGGGTCATTTGTAGGGACATGGATGGACCTAGAGACTGTCATACAGAGTGAAGTAAGTCAGAAAGAGAAAAATATTGTATATTAATATTGTATATCAACGCATATATGTGGAATCTAGATACATGGTACACATGAACTGGTTTTCAAGGCAGAAATAGAGACACAGATGAGAACAAGCCTATGGACACTAAGGGGGGAAAGCAGGATGGTGGTGGTGGTGGTGGGATGAATTGGGAGATTGGGATTGACATATATGCCCTAATATGTATAAAATAGGTAAGTAATAAGAACATGCTGTATAACATAAATAAAGAAATAAATTTCAAAAAAAAAAAAAAGGAAAAATAGCAAAGTAGGTTAAATCCCTGGAAGAGACTGAAACAGCCCAAAGTGAAACCCAGTCATAGAGCCTGGTCCATCCAAACTGCTTTAGACCTTTTGGGAGTTTAGCTAAGGCCTGGTTCTGGGTTTGTCTTTTCTGTGGGTTGGGTGAAGGTGCTTTCAGATTTCCTTCTAAGGCTTACAGGTGAGTCAGCGACTTTAACAGTCCCTCATCTTTCCACAAAACTGTCTGTGACCATTTTCACTTCTTCTTCTTTCCTTTATGCCACATGTTTGGTCTTTAGGACCTACATGGTCTTAATTAATCCCTTGTATGATTCAGCCATGCGAAACTGTAATTGTTGGTGGGCTTCACTGGATTTCTGCCTCATACTCAAAAGAGCTTGTGGTCCTCCCATTCCCATTGTTGGGAAATGTAGCTGTGACTGAAGTCAGGTTTGGCTGCTTGCTGTTCAAAGGCAAGTACTTGAGAAGCAAGTGTTGGTAGATAGGAAAGGTGCTTTAATTAGAAAAGCCAGCAATCTGGGGAGAAGATGGACTCATGTCCCAAGATCCAAAGATTCTGTTTGGCCATGAAAGTTTTTAAAGGGAAAAGGAAGAAATTATCTCAGTGAATCATTAAGGTAGGAGGTCAGATTCTTCCTCATTTTTCCATTGCTGTCTTCTCCTGATCTTCCATTGGATGTTATCTTTCCCACGTGGTCCACTTGCAGTTGGATGCTATCTTGCCCACTTGGTCCACCTGCAAATTTGCTAAGGGGGATGCTGGGGGTACAGAGTCAGTCATTCTTTAACTGCTTAATTCTTCATTCTTTCTCCTCTTAATCTAGGAAAGGAATCAACGGGTTAGGTAAGGCGTTGTGTACATTCAGTAGAGCAGAATTCAGGAGTTAGGTTAATTGTTACCTAGTGATCTCATTTTCATAATTAAGGTCTAAAGAAAACAGAGATGAAGAAACAGAAAAAGGGGCAAAAGGGCTGCTTCCATAGCTACTGCTTTCATTTCCTATAGGTCTACACTGAAAACAAACCCAAGGACACCAGGCCTAATTTGCCTATCAGTGATGACCTCCCTACTTGTCTGCCTAGTTCTATTGGCAGAAACATGCAGCATATTCCCCAGCCTGGGCACTGCCATCTGTCATGGTGTCTTCTATCCTGGCAGCGGGCTGAATAGCTTGCTGACGCCCAACAAAAATTAGGTAAATAGAGAGCCCTGTGTCTCTCTAAGAACTGCCCTCAGCAGAAGTTCATGTTCTCACCTAAGCTCATGCCCCATCCACAGGGACCACCTGCACCTAATGACTGGTACATATAGGATGATGGGCTGAGGCCTCTCTTGTGACTATATCACAGCTCAGCTTTTCCCTCTGCCTCACCCCACCCCCTCTCGGTTCTTCACAGTTGATCCCAAGGACACCCTCCAACATACTTCCTGCATGAGGATTTTCATCTCAGAATCTGTTTCCTGGGAAACCTGGCGTGAGACCCTTTTATATTACAAATGTTTTATTATGCCCCCTTTGTATGAAATTTATAGATAATATACCTACCTCAACAGAAAATTAAAAAAAAAAACCCAACCATGAAAAGCACATTAATGTTTAATAAAATAGTAATGCATTTAATATTCAATAAAGTAATAATTTATCAGGTGAAACTGTATCAGAAGATAAGAAGCATTCAGATGCATGTGCCATAAAATCACCATGAATTTGAGAGACACATGAGCCAGGGGTGTTGTTTGGCCAACTTGAATACTGCCAGCATTGCGGCTGTGGGAGATAGTTTGTGAATTAGTTATCAACTCCTGGGAAAGTTCTGAACAAAACTAATATAATATTCTCTTGATTTACATAGTAGTTGTACTCCTGGATAATTCAGTGTAAAAATAGTATAGAAATAGGGAAAAATACTTTGTGTTTTTATGTAAAGCAGAGAAAGGCTCTCAGGGTGGATAACTATATATTAGTGGATTTTTTTTTTCCATACAGGTTTGTCTGCAGGGATGCTAGGAGGTCATGAGGGTCATGGGACAATTTTTTTGTATATGAACGTGACCATTGCAGGGAATAATCACACTGGGTCCCCACCTATAAGCGCCCCCATCAATGAGACAGTCCTAAACACTTCCATAAGTTTTCCATATGCCTCCTGGGAATACCGCTGGCTCTGCTAAAAGGAAGGCTGGTGGCAGCTGCTCCCAGTGTGTCTGATTCTCTATTAAAACTCTCCAAAACTTTTTTCTACAAATGAGTGCTGGACATTTCTTCTCTCTCACCTCTTTTCTCCATCTTTTCAACTTAACTTTTTTTCTTTTCTTGCATGTGTCTTCCTCACATGAATTAATATGGCCTCTTAGACTTACACAGTGCTCTAATTCATCCATTTCCTGGATCAACACAGCAAAACCTCATGCCTGAAATTACCAAAACAAAGTATCCTTCCTCTTTGGAAGGTAGAAGGGAAGGCTTTGGAAGAAGAGAGACAGATGAAAATATGCATATGTTAATTTTTGAAAATATCTGTCAGAGAGAATTTATCATATTTGTCTTGTTTGTCATTGAGAATATTTGAAAATCTAATCATCCAACAACAGTAGACTGGTTAAATTAATTATGTTAAATTCATGCAATAGTCTTTGATGATATAGCTTTCAAAAAGTGCGTGTGTGTGTGTGTGTATGTACACATGAAGTACCTTTAATGACACAATAATATTCATATGTTAAATTTTAAATCACTAGTTTAAACAAACCGGTGTGTATGATTAACTCCTCCACTTTTTATGACCATTTATGTTGATACATCAAAATATCTCTCAGTAGGATAAGAAATTATGTCTTCTTATTCTTATGTCCTATGTTTTCTAAATATTTTATAGTGAACATTTGTGATATGATTAAAATTAAGTTATTTGTAAAAAAGTAAATAAAAGGAAGGCCAGTGGAGTAAAGGAAAGGAAGTGAATTTGAGTAGTAGCCCCCAAACTGAAGACATCCACATGTCACACTTGTCCAGCAGGACCCAAGTTTGAACCCAGCCCTGGTGCCTCTCCTGTCAGCCCACTCTCCTGTTCTGTCTTATTTAGGAAAGGTCAAGATTGAAAGAAGGACTTGTATGACTTCCAGGGACCCCGCTACCATCCTCTCTTTTGTCCTCACCAACTTGAGGAGTGTTGAAATGCAGAGCCTTTTTAAGCGGACCCTCCCCATCCAGCCTCAGGGGTCACACCAGTGCCCTCTGAAATGCTGCCACGTGGTCTCTGCTGAATTAGCAGCTTCTATTTTGAGCACCATGGTGGATGGGCTGGGGCCCCACCCTTCTCAAACTCCTTTTTGAGATAGACAGTTTAATGGACAAGCTTAGCTTTCATGGTTTGACAGCCTCGTAATTGGTAATTAGTTGGTGAAGGCTGTGTTTTAACAGTTGCAGAGGCCATTCGTGAGGGTGGTTACTCTGTGGAGGAGCACACCTCTACTCCCTTCCCTTTTCTTTCTTATTTCCCGTGTCCTCCTCTGAGCCTTCCTCTTTTCTTCTCAATCTTTCCTTTTTCATTTTTAGTTTTTTAATTGAAGTATAGTTGATTTACAATGTTATGTTACTTTTTGGTGTATAGCAAAGTGATTCAGTTATGTGTATATATATATATATATATATATATATATATTCTTTTTCAGATTCTTTTCCATTATAGTTTATTACAAGATATTGAATACAGCTCCCTGTGCTATACAGTAGGACCTTGTTGTTTATCTGTTTTATATATAGCAGTGTGTATCTGTCAATCCCAAACTCCTAATTTATCCCTCCCCCTCCTTCCCCTTTGGAAAACCATAAGTTTGTTCTCTATGTCTGTGAGTCTGTTTCTGTTTCATAAATAAGTTCATTTGTGTCATTTTAGATTCTGCACATAAGTGATATCATATGATATTTGTCTCTGCCTGACTTACTTCACTTAGTATGATAATCTCTAGGTCCATTGCTGCAAATGGCATTATTTCATTCCTTTTTTTTAATGACTGAGTAGTATTCCACTGTATATATGTACCACGTCTTCTTTATCCATTAACCTGTCGTTGGACATTTATGTTGCTTCCGTGTCTTGGCCGTTGTAAATAGTCTTCTTCACCTTTCTTAATTAGACTGCTTCACTTCTCACGTGAAGATGTAGATGGTGAGGGGAGAGAGAGAGTTGGTGGGGGAGAGAGAAAATACACTTACAAATGCCCAATTTCAAACTGTACTTCCTTTCCAGATCCTACTCCTTACCACATTGTCTTAGTCTGTCTGGGATGCTATAACAAAATGCCATAAACTGGGTGACCCAAAAGCAATAGAAATTTATTTCTCACAGTTCTGGAGGCTGGAAAGTCCAAGATGAAGGTGCTAGCAGATTTGGTGTCTGGGGAAGAGGGTCTGCTTCCTGGTTCATAGATGGCCTCACAATGGAGGTAGTGAGGTCGCTTTTATAAGGGCACGAATCCCATTCATGAGTGCTCCACCCTCATGACCTAATGACCACTCAAAGGCCTTAGCTCCAAATACCATCACTCTGGGTATTAAGATTCAACCCATGAATTTTGGGGAGACATACCATTCAGTCTACAGCACACTGATATAACAGTCCATGGCTGGAGAATCCCCTTTGCCCTGTGCTATCTCTTTGGTAGAAGATTGGGGGAGCATATAAGGCTATGGGTTGCAGAATTAGTCATAGAACTAACAAAATAATTTTCTCTGCAAGGGTTCTTTCTTTGTAATCAGTGGAGACTGACACACTAGCCTAAGTAAGGAAGGGGCTTGTTCAAAGGCTATTAGGTACCTCACAGAATTATAGAACTTTCTGAACAAGCCAGCTGGCAGGTAGGACAAGAACCAGGGCCCACCACAGCATCTCAGCACTAGAAACATGTGTACTGCTTCTGTGGGCTGCTGCCATCAGATGACCAAGGGCAAGCACCTTCTGGCTTTGTGAACCTTTTCTTAAGATTCAGATTCCTCCTCAGAAACAGATGCTGATGGTCCTAGCTTAGGTCAAGCCGCTCCTTCAGTGGTGGGGGTAGGGGAATGGTGTGTGTGGTACGGAGTGCAGCCCTGTGATTGGCAGGGAGAAAGGGAGGTTTCCCTAAGGGAAGAATGCTACCTAGACTAAAACCATGACATCCATCAAAGGAAACTAGAACTGAAAGCTGTATTGCTCACTTTCCCTTTTAATGCTTGAGAGCCAACCCCATGATCCTGTGCTAGAACACGCCAGTAACAGACAACTCAACAATATGGAGGCCACCCTCAAATCTAGCATCTGTGGGAGAATCAGCCCCGAAGCAGAACTGAGTTGAAATCTACCTCCAGGTAACTCACTCCTCTTGCTCCTAGCACGTTTTCCTGGAGTTCCATAGAGAGTCAATTCTATCACTCAAGAGATGATGCATTAAAGATTTGATGATGGGAATCACATCTTCTTGGGTCATTTCTTATGCAGGCTTAAACATCCTTAGTTCCTTCAACCATTCCTCAATCTCTTGGTGGTTTCTGGCCATTGAACACGTGCATTCATTTCCAGAATTAC
This sequence comes from Delphinapterus leucas, assembly GCF_059928025.1. Classification (NCBI taxonomy): domain Eukaryota; kingdom Metazoa; phylum Chordata; class Mammalia; order Artiodactyla; family Monodontidae; genus Delphinapterus; species Delphinapterus leucas. The sequence continues at coordinate 89,919,141 of NC_143139.1, read as the reverse complement.
ACATCTCTTTACAGTTGCTTAAGGCAGATTCCAATTTGCAGATCATACCTCCATTCAAGAAACATTTATGAAGCACCTGCTTGGGTCAGTCACTGTAATAGATGCTAGAGATACAGTACAAGCAAACATAGACCTCCCCTCTACCTCATTATCTGGATCTTGGTCTAGGACTGGCCCCCTTCCCCCCTCGCATGCCCCTTTCCCTCTATTAGACAGGCTGCATGGGGAAAAAAATGGAAGAGGTAACAGAATTATCTCCACCTTTTCCTGTCCCCAGCCCTAGAACACCCTGAATTAAGTTTCCTTACTTTCCTATCAAGAATGGAATTTGTTCCTTTCCAAATAAAATATGTAACTAACAATTGTTGAACATCTGTCACATGTTAAACGTGACATTAAGCAATTTCTTTTCCTTTATCTCTTATCAGCAACCTCTTGGGAATAAGTACACTGGTCCACTTTTTACAGATGAGGTACCTGGGGCCCTCAGAGTGTAAGTGAATTGCCCAAGGACAAGCTGGTATGGGAGCCAAACCACGTGTCTGTGATTTATCAAATAGGAAAAAAATCCTTTGTTTTCTGCTGATGACAAGACCATGAGCCTCTGGAAGAAAGACACTATCATTGGTTCATCTCTGAATTCCTAGCACCCTGCACATGCTAGGGGCTCAATACATGTTGGGTGACTGGATAATCGTCAGGTTCTTGGGGTGTGAACAGACTTTTGAGGACGTGGAGTCCATCCGTATCTTACATGCTTTCCAAAGGGATGAGGGAAATGTCTGTAGCTCTCTATATAGGCCAGGCTCCCTCATGCCTTTGTTGATCCTCCTGGGGGGCAGGTTTCCCACTCCGCGTTATTTTGGCCTGGCAAACACCCATTCATCTCTTAAGCGTCACGTTAAATGCCATCTCCCTGCCTTCCTGCTTTAGAGTTCCTGCACTCTCATTTCCACAGTGCTTTGCACAGACCACCAAGGTACCAACTGCCTTGCTGTGTCGAATTATCTGTTGGCTTGACTCTCTCTCCATTAGGCTGGGAGCGTTTTGAGGGCAGGGGCTGTGTTTCTTCTTTGTATCTTCAGCATCCAACATAATGGGTGTCATATGGCAGATGGTCAGTGAATATTTGTGGAATGAATGAATGAGCGAATAATGGATATATCTTGGAATTGATACAAAATCCAAGAATGGTTATCTCATGACCATCGACTTCATGAAGTTCCCAGTGTCAAAAAGTAGAATCAATAAAGCCTAAAGGTTAGCATTTTGTTTAGATTTCAGGAAAACAGTCATAAATCACTTTAGGAAACGATTCTGTGCAGCAAGAATAGGAACCAGGAAAATTATCACTTTCCACCAGAAGGAGATCAATGAGTTTTTATAGCTCTGTAGACAATGCGTCTACAGAAAGAAGCATAGTTAGTACTGATGATAAACTTTATGAATATGCACAAATTTTCACACTCTATTTAATGACTTAAATAATTACCTAAAAGTGTTTCATAAACTTGACCTTAACTAAGCAAAAGGGTCCTAATGTGAATTCTCTCTTAGAGAAAAACATGGTCCAGGCTAAAAGGAATTTTTGTTTGCTTGGTTTTTATTGTGTTCCTCCTCCGGTGTCAAGAAGTTTAGGGAGTTAGAAAGAATAGCATGAAGTAGAAATGCAATCTCATTTGAGACTTGTCATTCTTAGCAAAACAATTCCACATTGGAGAGCTTTCTATTGATTAAAGCCAACTTCTTTCTTAAAGGGGAAGCTCACATTATGTTATTCTACATTTCCTCCAGAAAGAGGATCTTGTATTTTTTGTTTTTCTTAGTCATATGTGGAGCTATGCAAAGAAAATCCCAAAGTTATGCACCCAATTTTCTACAAGTTTCAGCCCTGCATGTAATAAGGCCTGCCCATAGGACATTGGAATCGGGATGAGAGTGAAAATGATCCTCTTCCCATGGAAAGGGATCAATGTAATAATAGGACCCACTTATATACTGGGTCCTATTGTGTGTCAGGTGCTTTCCAAACATCACTTCATTTAACTCTCACTGGCCAGCCCAGTGGTATTGTGGTATTGTCATCCTCTCCCGTTCTCATCTGCCTGGTGGAAGGCAAACTCGTCTCTCAAAACTCTGTTCACTTCGCAACGGCCAAAATAGGCCTTGTAAAATTGAAGTCTGATGGTGTCGCTCTTTCACTCAAAAGATACATGCACCTTTATGTTCATAGCAGCACTGTTTACAATAGCCAAGACATGGAAGCAACCTAAGTGTCCACTGACAGATGAATGGATAAGAAGATGTGGTACATATATGCAATGGAATATAACTCAGCCATAAAAAAGAATGAAATAATGTCATCTACAGCAACATGGAGGGACCTAGAGATTATCATACTAAGTGAAGTAAGTCAGACAGAGAAAGACACATATCATATGATGTCACTTATTTGTAGAATCTAAAAAAATGATAGAAATTAACTTATTTACAAAATAGAAATAAACTCACAGACATAGGAAACAAATTTGTGATTACCAAAAGGAAAGGGGTGGGGGAGGGATAAATTAGGAGATTGGGATTACATATACACACTACTGTATATAAAATAGTTGAACAACAAGGTCCTACTGAATAGTGCAGGGAATTATATTCAATATTTTGTAATAACCTATAATGGAAAAGAATCTGCAAAAGAACAGATATATATGTATGTATAACATAGTCACTTTGCTGTACACTTAAAACTAACGCAATATTTAAATCAAAACTCTACTTCAATTAAAAAAAAAAAGGTGAGCTTTCCTTGTAAAATTCAAGTCTGATAGTGTCACTCCTCTACTCAAAACCACCTGCGGCTCCCCGCCTTACACAACGAGAATGACTCCCTTGGCTCACGCAGGCTCTGTAGGACCTGCCCCCTGTGCCACATCACCTGTCTGGTCTCATCTCTTGTCACCTCCTGTCACTCAGTCTCTCTGCTCCTGCCTTTCTCGCCTCCTTGCTGTTGCTCCAACTGCCAGGTGAGCTCTCATGGCCTTACCTGTTGCCATCTCAGGGTCTTTGCCCTTGGTCTTCCCTCTACCTAGAGCCCTCCCCCAGATATCTGCATGGTTTTCACTTCATTCCTTCAAGTCTGAGCTCAAATGTCCCATCTCAATGAGACATTCTTTGACCCTCTAGTGCATTTAAAACTGGACCCCTCTAGTAGATTCCCCTTACTCCTTCTCTTTTCTTTTTCTCCTCAGATTGCAACACCTTCTAATATACTATGTAGTTTACTGAGTTATGTTGCTTGTGGCTATCTCACCAAGTCCCTCCACTGTGTCCTCCATATACCACTAGAACGTGAGGGCAGGCACATTTGTGTGTGCTTCCTTTATCTTGACCTGTTGCCCAGCCCATGACATGTGCTCAACACGTATCTGTGGAAGGAGTTAACAAGAAAACAGGATTAGAATGATAGAATAACTTGGCTGGAGTGACACAGCTATTAAACAAAGGTGTAAGTGTTCCACCAGGCCAGGTTTGTCTCAGCCTGGAGGCAATGCCATCCTCCTCTGCAATGCTGGGTCTGTATCTCTTTGTGGGCAAAGAAGAGAAAAGAAGGATGAAAGGGCAGAGTACATATTTAAATGGCAGGAAACTTTTGTGGCGCTGGTGGTGTGTGTGCTTTTTTAAGTCACACTGGGTGAGAAAACACAGAACCGAAGCCAGACCTGAATCTGGGTCCCAGCTCTCCACTTTCTAGCTGTATGACCACAGCCATGTTACTTAACTTCTCTGAAACTCATTTTTGTCATCTGCAAAATGAGGATGATGGCGGTCATCGTGAAGTCATCATTAGAATGAAATTATACGATACCCATAATATCAAGGTAAGAGTTCTATAAATATAGGTCATTACATCGTGAAATGATAAAAGTTAATAGTGCTTGAGTGCTCTCAGATTTTCTCCCTTTTCCTGGTTGCTAAGATGAATTCTGACTTAGCCCAGTTCAGTCTCTCCCTGCTCCCCATCTTGCCCAATGGAAGGACATCCAGTGCAGGTATTTAAGTTACGCGTATCTTGCGTGGGGTTCAAGACACACAAGTAGAGACTAGTTGAAATTATTTCTACCTGTTTGAACTCTGGTCTTTGCACTGCCTCACCCAGGGCCTAAGCCCAGCAGGTCCCAGCTCTCTAAGGAGTGCACTAAATTATTGAATTCCTTCTCGACCATCCTCTTCCGATGGGGCCGGGTCTCGTTTATCCCTAACACGTCCCTGATGCTCCATCCAGGTTGTGTTAGGTTTCACATTCCACCACTACTGTATGTAATTTACCACTTCCCGCCACAGCTAACTCACTGCCTATTACCGTGAATTATTTACAGAAGAAGTTCTGACTTGAGAAACTAAGATTATGTCACAAGTTATTTGTGCAAAAAAGAATGCGCGCTTTCTAACTTCCCTTGTTTGCATTTCTTAGCTCCGGCCCAGCATTTTAGAAACATTAACCAAGTTGGTTTTTACAGTCAATCTCACATCAAAATGAGAGAAGTTACTGCTTCCATTGAACAGAAGGATAAAGGGGCCAGTTCCGACGTAGAGTCTTGGGAAGATGCCCTTTCACGACTTAGGGCTACAGAAATCCCTGGAGGCTAAGATCAATTTCCTCTATAGCTTATTTAGGATATAATGTAATTGTGCCTTTTATTTCAATTTAATTATCATTCAGGGCAGCAGAAAAGACATTATGGAAATTTTTGCTAGTCTTATATATGTACTTGCATTGCTGCATACCATGAATTTCTTTTTTCAGAAGCTAGTTCTTGGCCCTTTTTATAGTTTTGAAAAGACACTGTCCTGAATGTTTCTCTGACCACAGGCACAGGTGAGGAGTTTTATAAGGACCGTAAAATGACTTCTGTCATGGCCTGTCCCTAAGCATTGTTCTCCACACTCCATCTTCAAACCCATTCTGTTGCCTAGATTTGAGGGGTGGGAATTAATCACACCCTTCCTCTCAACTCTGAGTCCAGAACAGGATGAGAAATAGTTGTCAGACAATAGAAGGGTAAAATACTCCTTTTATAAGGGATAATGCTAGGTTGAAGAACCTGCCTTGGATCTGTGGCAACAATCAGGCATCTGAGTTTTTATCCTTGAACTGAGGCCTCAGAATGATGCATCCAAGAGAAAGCTGGGGTCTATGAAGCTGTCCCTCTTATCCAGAATAGCTCCATTAAACATATCAAGGTCAAAGAGTGAGGCCAGAGAAGGATGAGCCTTGAGACCTGCCCCTAGAATGCAGGTGCGGACCCTGATCCTAATGTGTGGTGTGCCCCATGGTGACAACAGTGGAGTAGAACATATCCAATTTGCAGCAGGCAGATCAGAAAGGGAGGCCCAGATAGGATGAATCCACACATGCTTATTTCCCTTTTCTGGTATCACCTCTCAGGTAAGTCATCACTGTATCCAGAAAGCAGGGGATGAAATGTTACTTACATAGTGTTTCACCATGGGAGCAGAAGTTTCTTTATGGAAACATGAAGGCTGGGAAGAAAAGGTACCCCTAATATCTCTCTTGTAGATTAGGGTCCAGACCATTTTCCTTAGACTGACTGTATTGGTCAAGCCCCTTGTGGTTGCAATTCATTGAAACCCCAGCTCAAATTTAAGCAAAAGGGACTAGAGTGGTTCATCAAATCACAAAATCCAGGACTACCACTCATTTTGTACATGGTGTATCAGGAGCTCAAAGAATATTGTCAGGATTCTGTCTGCTTCTTTCCTTCTCTTGTTTTCCTCTGTTTTGGCCTTATTCTCAGGCAAGCTCTCTGCTTTTGGTAACAGGACGCTGCCAGCTTACATCTTCTCAGTGATACTGGTGGGGAGGGGGAAGAGAATCTCTTTCCCAATAGTTCCAACAAACTTACTGGAGGTGAGTCTCATGGGCCTGGCCTGGGTCATGTGCCCATCCCTGAACCAATCACAGTGGCCATGGTGAAGGGATGCTGTGATTGGCTGGGCCCAGTTCATATACTGTGCCTCCACTGGAATAAGGATGGAGGGAAAAGTTTTATCCAAACCACATGGAGTAAGATTAGAGGCGGAGAGCCTTCCCCAAGAAGACCAAGGAGACACACACAGAAAAAAAGTCACAGCCTCTTATATTTTTACTGATCCCTATGGATTTCTTTAAAAATAAGCTTTTAATTTTAGTGTAGTTTTAGATTTACAAAAAGCTCATGAGGGTAGTGCATAGAGTTCCCATGTACCCCACACTCAATTTCCTCTGTTAGTAGCCTTTACATCACTATGGTACACTGGTCACAATTAATGAACCAATATTGATGCATTATTACCCACTAAAGTCCATGCTTTATGTGGATTTACTTAGTGTTTAGCTAATGTCCCTTTCCTGTTCCAGGATCCCATCCAGGAAACCGTATAACACAGAGGCATCAGGTCTCTTAGATTCCTCTTGGATGTTATAGTTCCTCAGATTTTTCCTTTTTTTTTTTTTTGATGACCTTGACAGGTTTGAAGAGTGCTGGCCAGGTATTTTATAGAGTCTCCCTCAGTTGGGATTTGTCTAATGTTCTTCTCATAGTGAGACCAGGGTTGTGGGTTTTAGGAGGAAAAACCCACAGAGGTAAAGTACCATGTTACCTCTCTCACATCGTATCAAGAGTATATGCTGTAAACACGACATGTCACTGTTGACAGATACCACGATCACCTTGCCGAGGCTTTTCTCGTCAGGTTTTCCAGCTGTAAAGGTATTGATTTTCCTACTTTCCATACTGTACCCTTTGGCAAAAAGTCACTAGGCACAGTTTATACATAAGGACTGACAATTATGCCCCATCACCTTGAGGGTGCAGTATCCACATTGATTATTTTGAAAATTTCTGTGCAGGAGATTTGTCCATTCTCCCTCATTTATTAATTTATTCGATCAATCATTTATATCAGTATGGACTCATGGATATTTGTTTTATACTTTGGGTTGTAACTCGATTCCACATTCTTTATTTAGCTCAAGGAGCTCCAGCTTTGTTCTCGGGAAAGGTCTTCTTGCAGTTGGTTCCTGTGTCCACTTGCCTTATCCCATCATTGTGTTTTTCCCCCCTACTTTCTTGTTTCCTAGCATTACAGGATGCTCCAGGCTTATCCTGTATATTTGTGTATTTCCTGCCCTGATCCTAGAATCAGTCATTTCTCCAAATATCTCTGGTTCCTTTTATTGTTTTAGAGAATGGAATGGTTTTAGAGACCAAGACCAGGGTGTTGGATGTGCTTGTTGCCACTGGGGTGTCCATGCTTTTAGGCCCTTTCAGCTGATAGAACAAGGAAATAACACATTGTATACTAATAGGTGTTTATACATATATCTATAAATATTTCTGTATGTAACCACCTGTATCTATATTAAGCTAAACATGAGTTCATATTTATGTGTTGAACTCTGATCCATTACCACATGGATCAGCCTTCTCCCCTTTCTTGTCTGTAACCTTCCACTCTACAGTGAGAAACCGAGTTCCCATCTCTGTTTGTTCAATTCCAGTATAAATGGTTGGCTGATTCAATTCCAGTATAAATGTATAGTGGTTTCAGAATTACTAACCCTTTATCTCTTTGGAGTTGATGTTTTCCTTGTATTGCTATTTACCTTGCCTTTCCGCTAACTGTGTTATTCTATCTAGTAGCCACTAACCATGTGTGGCTATTTAAATATAAGTTAAAATTAATTAAAATTAAATAAAAATTGAATGTTCAGTTCCTCAGTTACACTTCAAGCCACGGTTCAAGTGTTCTATAACCACCTGTGGCTAATGGACAGCATTAGATACAGCATACTTCCATCATTACATAAAGTTCTACTGCATAATTTAGACCCTTTTTTTTTTCTGTGTTCCTCTGTTACGTGTCTGGTAGCCACAGACCAGTTCTGTCTTCCTAGCCTTGGCTCTCAGAGAGAACCTTGGCCCAGGTCAGATCCAAGAACTCC